>NC_141057.1:44334066-44409066 GCF_041138505.1 Cibotium barometz | reverse complement strand
TGTATGGTAGTGTTCTCATTAAAATCTAAATAAAAACAAGATTGAAACATCCATAAAATATGGGGTGATGTAAAATATGCAACTATTCTTGTAATAGTATTTGTTGAAGAATATCTTATGGTTTGTGAGACCTACATAGATATGTAAAAGCCAAGAGACTAATGGTTCCGTGAGTTCACTATTTTGTATGAAGTGGTGTAAAATACGCAAATATTCTTGTAATAGCATTTGTTGAAGAATATCTTATGGTTCATGAGACCTACATGGATATGTAAAAGCCAAGAGACTAAAGATCTTATTGGAGTTCATTGTATACACAATTGATTATTTATTGTTTTGATGCTATAGTAACATGATTTTAGAGAGAGAGAGAGAGAGAGAGAGAGAGAGAGAGAGAGAGAGAGAGAGAGAGAGAGAGAGAGAGAGAGAGAGAGAGAGAGAGAGAGAGAGACCGTGCAAGTGTCATTGCTTATGTGTATGCATGGATGTGCATGTGCAATGGTTGTTTGTGCATATGCATGTGCATATATTTCCAATATTGACAAATTTTGTGGTAACGATAGAGCTTATTTGTTGCTTTTGGGCAAATATGCACACGCATGTGCACACACTCTCTCTTCTCTTTTAGTTTTGAAAAAGAACTCTTTATAACTTTTGAAAAAGAACTCTTTATAACTTTTGGTTATTTTTCCTCGTTTTAGTCTCATTAAGAGGCTACTCTTTTGGGAGGACATAGTGATAGTTTATTTGCTCTGAGTTATGTTCCTACAGTAAAAAGTAAAAGAGTATCATTTTTTTCTTGTGTGTTATCCTTCAAGAAGTTTGGAAAGTACCTTGAAAAAGTGCTCCTTGGGTTTTCATAGTTTAGTTGACAAAGTCTTCCTTCTTTGATGATTCTTTGCATCCTTTTAAATGTGAAATATGCACAATAAATCTACCTTAGGTTGGATGATAATTGCATTCTTTTTCTTGTGTGGCTTCCTTTCTATATATTGGTTGATGAAACTCACGGGTTTGGCTCCACATGCCACTAGTCTTAGGAAATAAACAAATAAACAAGGAGTCGTGGGTTAAACAAAGAGTGCCAAATGCCAGAGGGAGTAAATGGAAAGTCATTAGAACTATTTAAAGGGAAGTCTAGGTTAACATAAGAGAAAACAATGTGTTCATTTAGTCCTACGAAGAAAGGTGAAAACTTGGAAAATGTATCTTTTTTATTGATTGCATTGCTAAAGTTTTACATGGCTATTTATTTTTACATTGTATCCTTCCTTTATAGATCTTCCACAAGGATCAAATGATAAATCTACTTGTATATAGAATGATCTTGAGAGCGTTGCTTCTATTGGAGGCATTGTGCTTTAATGTTCTTAGAAGTGTTATGAGAAAAGGTGCAAACTTAATGCTACTTTGGAGGGACAAAGTTGCACGCAATATATTAAGTGGAAGATTTTAACAGCCAATTTGAACCAATTTTGTGTACCTCCCAACACCCTCCATGTCATATAAATGATGAAGTTTAAAGGTTAAGAAGAAACTGTTCCTGGAAGGAAGATAGCATAATCATGCAAGTTTAAAGGTCAAGAAGAATTCTATGAAGGAAGATAGCATAATAGCAAGTTTAAGAAGGCTATATGTGCTCATTTTTCCTCTAATACATGTCATAAGCACAATGCTCTCTCTCTCTCTCTCTCTCTCTCTCTCTCTCTCTCTACAAACACAGTGCACACACGCACACACATGCATGTGTACACATGCACGAATGTGCAACAATGTTCGTTCTCTCTCTCTCTCTCTCTCTCTCTCTCTCTCTATGCACACACACACACACACACACACACATGCATGTGTGCACATGCACGAATGTGCAAGCACCCACACACACTTTTAAATGTTCTATTTTCTCGCGAGTTGGAGTCGTTTTCTTTTGATAGGGATGCTATTGGAGCAATTTGGCAAGCCTAAATCAAAGCAAGTTTCAATCAAGATAAATGATTTTGTAAAAAAAAAGAGGAGAATTTCAAGGTCTTGGTTCAATATATTAGGGATGATGCAACATGGATGTAATGCTGATGCCATACACAAATGTGTGTGTGTTTTCTAAAAGAGGACTAAGTCATGTGATGAGCTGTGTGCACATGTGAAATGATGACGTGGCCAAATGGGCATCACCATATTTGGGTATTAAAAAGGCAACTTAGCAAACCACGCTCATTTCATCATACAGTTTCCTCTTAAACATGTAATTAGCTTACTAATGTACTTGCTTTGTGGATGGATTAATTCAATAATTATTTCCGCTAATCTACCATTGAATTTGTACTAATCAGTTTGCTAATCCGCATTATTATTACTGATCATGATGACAGGGCAATCAATCTCAGACATACCCCTGCCTCAAGCTTGTATGTTTCCCGCCCCACTTGGTGGCTTGAAAGCCGCTTCCATTTCAGGTGATAATAATTGATAACAATTACGCGTAATTGTGATTCCCGCAGTTAGATTAGTTAAACCAGGTGTATAGCTAATGCTTAATTGCTCGTATGTATCACTTTTCAGGTGATACATACGAGTAATTTTGCTTGTAATTATTTCCATAGAGTTAAACTATGTGGATAATTAGTGCTCAGAGATGTTAATTACCGCTTAAATTGCTGTTTTGATTAGCTTTGCGGAGTATTACAATCCCAAGAGAAACGAATTCGGGAATTTACGTGTGGTCAACGACGATCTGGTGCAGGTAATTAAGTTTGTCCCGTAGCTTAATGAGCTTAGCAATTTGATTATCAATGATTAGCTGCTTTATTTTTAATTGCCTTAGGATTGCTAATTAAGTGGTCTGAAATCTCAGAATTGATTCATTAAATAGGAACTTCGATTTGATTATTGATTTTAATCACGTCAAGTAATACTAAGCTTATTTCGATCGATTTTAGCCACATTCTGGCTTTGGCACGCACCCTCATCGAGACATGGAGATTTTTACGTACGTGGTGGACGGAGAGCTCACCCACAAAGACAGGTAAAAACGCATTAGATCTAGTGGGTTTAGGATATGAATTAACAAGATTTATGATCAGCATAATCACGATCATTGATGCTGTTAATCTCCATGATTAACGAGGTGATCAGATTAATGACAACCCATCATTCTTGTTGTGAAGTCAATAATCATCGTAAAATATTCAAACCCATTATGAATGTTGTTAATCTGTGCATAATTATCATTATGTACTGTTAATAAACAACGATGATTGATTAGTGTAACAGGTAAACCACATGAATTAATTTAATTTTCACGCAGTATGGGGGCATACGAGACACTAGGAAGGGGATCAGTGCAGTATATGAGCGCCGGCCATGGAGTCACACACTCGGAGATGAACAACGGCGACAAACTGTAATTAATTTTAACGCCTTTTGTAAAGTAGCGTCAACTGCACGCTTCCTGCAATATGTAATTAACTTTATTGTTAGCTTTAATTGCGGCTCTAACTTCACTTAGCTCTGGCTAATATATTCATCAGATCATGTCCTACACAGGCTCCGTTTCCTCCAGATTTGGATAAAGCCTGATCGAAAGCAATACAAGCCCAATTATGGATCTAGAACTTTCAAGTAAATGCTCCTTTTTCTACTGTTTAATCTTCCTTACTACTATTTTTATTATGAGGCTTCTTTTTTGAGAGATGATAGGCTAAATATATAATGTGTATGTGTATGTATATGTATGGACTAAATATTTAATGTGTATGTTTACTATGTATATAAGTGCATGCATACACATGTCGCACACTGAGTGCATGCACGTGCGCATGTGTGAATACGCACACACACACACACACATATACTATGTATATAAGTGCATGCATACACATGTATGCATGTGTGTGCGCATGTGTACATACACACATATATACATATACACATTATATATGATAGACAATCACGCGTCCTTTAAGACGACTAACTCTTTCTTCACCACTAGGCTCAGTGCCCATGGACTAACCTCTAGGCTTCACACTGGCAGAGTACAAGAGAGTAATTCAAAAAGAGAGAGAACCTGAGAACATTTCATTCCTCCCTCCCCCTCCTCTCCTCTCCTCATCTTAGGTTTGGCATCTTTTCATGTTTCCATAGGTTGTTTTTGAGTGCAAGTTAATTGGCAACAACTACTATCCAATTTCGGCATGTTATGATTAAGAGGCTATTTATAAACTAAATTTGAGTTTGCATGCTAATGTTCAAGAAATAAGTGCTCGTGTATACCCATGCATCTCTTCTTATGGGGTCAAAATAGCTCTCATTGTTGGAAATGACATACATGGGGTACATATAGCTTCAATTTCCTTATATCCTAACAGTGTTTCTTTTTGTCACTAGGTAGAATGAAATTTCATCTCATGGTGGACAAGAAGTCAACTAAGAGCAAAATGAAATTTGATCATTAGGACTTGTCTCATTTTTTTTTGTTAAAAGTTACTCATTCGGGGACTTTACTTTAAAGGATGTTGTTTCGTAAATCTAGAAAGTTGAATTAGCTAATGGTTTTTTTGTTTATGTGAGAAACATCTTTCACAAAAGACAAAAGCTGCTTGAAAAAGACAGAACATCTTTTTGGCATCTATTTAGGAGATACATAGCAAGGACCAAAATGATTAGTGCCTCAGAACTTGTGTGAGTGTGTGTGTGTGTGTGAGAGAGAGAGAGAGAGAGAGAGAGAGAGAGAGAGAGAGAGAGAGAGAGTTTTTCTTGAGAGGGGGGGGATTGAGGTTCTCCATACCCATAGGAAGATACCCTATGGAAAGTACAGTTCTCCACACCCATAGGAAGATACCCTATGGAAAGTACAAGAGGGTGGTCAAGAAGGTGACTGAGTTTTATATTTAGTTCCTCAATTGTTCTTGTTAATGTTGGAACCTATAGAAAAGGCAAAGAAAGTGCCACTTTTTTCTTCAATTGCAAATTCATGTAGAAATGAAAATTTTCCATGTAGCGAAGTAGATATGTGAGCAAGTAAACTTCAAGGGCTTCCCTATATCCTTTTCTTTTTCTTTCATTTTAATATGGGACTTTAAAAGCATTTTATTTTTTTGCATGCCTAATATTGCAAATGCAATCTAATCATTTTCAGAAGAGAAGATCGGCACAACAAGCTACATCACGTTGTCACTAGCTACAGTAACTACAAAGATGTTGAGAGAGATGAAGGGGTGGGACTCATACCCATCCACCAAGATGCCAACATCTTTATTTCAGAGGCCGACACAAGCTTGATGCAAGAGTTTATTCTACAGAAGCAACGCCAAGCATATATTGTATGCATAGAAGGATCACTTAGTGTGAACCAAACTATTGTGATGAAAGCACGCGATGCTCTTGAGGTACTCAAGTCCCATGAAACAAATCTCAAATACTAGTATGAAAATAAATATAAAAAAAGATATATGTTTTTAAATTATCTTAAATTTAATCTTTTATGAAATTAACACTTGGCAGATTGATGGAGATACCAACCACAATGTTACACTAGAGCTTATAGCACAAGGGCAAGAGGGTACTCACTTCATTCTCATGGAGATGGCAAGATCTTGACTTACTCACCATCATACTTCTTAGTCACTCAAGTTTTGTAAAAAAAGATCTTGTAACTTTCCATTTGTTAGTTGACATAAAAGATCACTTTACTTTGCCAAGAAAAAGACTCAAGTTTTGTAAAGAAGTTATAAGCTCACACTATGTATATGCATGTCAAGGCATTCCTTGGTCATGAATCTTCTACAAGCGCACACACAACATTCATCTCCATCTTGTATGGTCATAAATGTTATGCAAGTCTTGCATTGAAATTTGTTGATAAATGTATGCCCTATACTTTGAAGTCTTCTCTATCTTTAGCACCATGTATCCAAAACTTAGTTGTAACGATTGGATTTGAATATATATATCTTTATCTTGGCATGCTGTGAGCCTTATCATGACTATATATATATATATATATATATATATATATATATATATATATATATATATATATATATATATATATATATGGCATGCTGTGAGCCTTATCATGACTATGTAGCATCTTAAGAAAAGGCTAAGCCTTAGAAAACTTTTATTCATATGAAATAGATACCAAAGTCTTAGCAAGGGTGAGGGGTCATCATATTCAAAAATAATTTATAGGCCTAGTTGAATAGTACACCCAACAAAATCCTTGTAGGTGAATGTCATAATGGATACCAAAGTCTTAGCAAGGGTGAAATAGATACCAAGGTCTTAGCAAGGGTGAAATAGATACCAAGGTCTATCATATTCAACCATAGAGTTACAGGCCTAGTTGAATAGTAGACCAACAAAATCCTAGTAGGTGAATGTCATAATGGAAGTTGGGGGCATATTGGTTCTCCCAATCAATTTTTCTTTTTTGAGATATTTTTGAGAGACTCTTACCACAATGTAAAGGTATATCATGCTGAATTCTCTACTATTCTACTCATAGAAGATGGTTCTGTCTTTTTTCATAAAATGGGTAAAGACGTCATACACATTCAACCATAGATGTATAGGCCTAGTTGAATAGTAGACCCAACAAAATCCTAGTAGGTGAATGTCATAATGGATACCAGAGTCGACTATTCTAATCATAGAAGATGGTTCTATCTTTTTTCATAAAATGGGTTAAAACATCACACACATTCAACCATAGAGTATTAGGCCTAGTTGAATAGTATACCCATCAAAATCCTAGTAGGTGAATGTCATAATGGATACCGAAGTCTACTATTCTAGTCATAGAAGACAGTTCTATCTTTTCTCATAAAATGGGTTAAAACGTCACACATATTCAACCATAGAGTTATAGGCATAGTTGAATAGTAGACCCAACAAAATCCTAGTAGGTGAATGTCATAATGGTTATGAGAGTCTTAGCAAGGGTGAAATAGATACCAAAGTCTTAGCAAGGGTGAGGGATCATCATATTCAACATAGAGTTATAGGCCTAGTTGAATAGTAGACCCAACAAAATCCTAGTAGGTGAATGTCATAATGGAAGTTGGAGGCAGATTGGTTCACCCTTACCACAATGTAAAGGTATATCATGCTGAATTCTCTACTATTCTGCTAATAGAAGAGGGTTCTATCTTATTTTATAAATTGGGTTAAAACGATCGTGTATCCCCACATACATTCAAAAAACGTGGTCAACCTGGTAGTGATGTACTCAACTTGCAACCCTTCATATTTGGTCAAGACCTTTGAAATGTGGTTGGTTTAGCTTTATTTGAATTTGGTCTTCCAACTTGCATAGCATCACCCCTTCCCATTGCTTGTGAGTTGGTTCAGCTTTATTTGAATTTGGTCTTCCACCTTGCATAGCGACCCCCCTTCCCATTGCATGTGCCATCCTTAATATGTCATATGTATGAGCTTGTGGTGGTGGTGGTGGTGCATAAGCATAGGGTTTAGGATAGTATGGCAAGTGTGGATTATCTAGTCCTATATTCCAAAGGCCTCATGCATTGGGATTTATTGGTAGTACTTGAGACACTTCTTGAGCTCCTCTCCCAATGGTGCTTTAGGAGGTAGTGGTGCTTGGGGTCTAACTTTACTTTGGTCTGGCACATCCCCTACCTTGAATTCGAGCTCCCATAATAGTTATAGTATTATTTTTGACACCTTGCCCCTAGTTTAAAAATAGATTTAATTTTGTAGTGGATTCCAGTTTGCAAATAAAGTAGTCTAAGCATGGATAGCTCCTTGATTTCCTAAGACAAAGTGGTATGATCATGGGTAACTTTTGATTTCCTAATACCTTTAGAATGGGTTGGACTAGAATATCCCTCTCCCAAGACTCCCTCTGATTGCATTTGTTCAAGGGATTCCCATAGGGTAGGATTACTAGACATGGTGGCCCCAGTTGTAGAATTATGATTGGGTGCATGTTTATTTTAGTGTTTGATAGTATAGTACTTGAGTTCCATCAGGTAGTTGTAGTGATTGCAATGTTGGCACCCAACTTTCATTTTAACCAATCCATGACTAAGTTGAGTGCATCTTTGTCTGTGTCTCCCTAATCCCCATTTGGCTTTGTTGTGGTTCTCACCATGTTAGCTAAGTGTGTCCACGTAGTAGTTTATGTTGAAGGGCTATCTTTAGCTACTTGGGTATTAGGTTAGCATCCATTCTCAGGTCCACCCTCAAATTATCATAGGTCCACCCTCTAGATTAGGTTGGCATCGATTCTCAAGTCCACCCTTGAGATTATTACAGGTCCTCTTAAAACCCATTATCTCTTTCTCATCAAACACTTAGTGTAGGGAAAGTGTGCCACCGTACTTATGAAAATACGGATGTGAGCATAGTGATTAAATGTTGACCTTTTCCTTAATGGAGGACATTCATTACTTGTGTAAATTTGGCTGCAAAATGCACACCACACTAGATATCTATGAGGATACAAATGATCATATCTATTATTATCTTGAGCTTCTCCAATTTTAAGTTTAGGTAATATTTTTTTAAAACAATGATAAGCTCATCAATTGACCTTTCAGCAATAGGTTGTTCCTCAACAACTAGGTAGCTTGAGAAACAATTGATGGAATTTTCATTGCCAAATCCTTTCCAACCTATTATTCATGATATCATCCACAATCAAAGAGCTAATGACAAGAACCATCCCTCCATTGGCATCACATGATTATGTGGCCCAAGATCACACAATCCCATAAGAAATTGTGATAACACTTGATTATCACTCATACTTTCTTATATCTCCCATCATACGAGACTCAAATGTTTCATGCACACTTTCACCTCCATTGGCATCACATGATTATGTTGCCCAAGATCACACAATCCCATAAGAAATCGTGACACTTGATTATCACTCATATTTTCTTATATTTCCCATATGAGACTCAAACGTTTCGTGCAAGCTATGAATTCATGCACACTTTCACCTCCATTGGCATCACATGACTATGTTGCCCAAGATCACACAATCCCATAAGAAATCGCGACATTTGATTATCATTCATATTTTCTTATATTTCCCATCTGAGACTCAAATGTTTCATGCAAGTTATGAATTCATGCACACTTTCATCTTCATTTTGGTTGATGTTGTTCAATTGGGCTGCAGTCCACTTTGCTCCACCTTCAAGCAGATACAACCAGGAAAGCTACTTTTAAGGAATCAAAATCCTTTTTTTTTCTCAAGTTTGAGAGATCTAAAGCACTCACATGTTGTTAATAGTGTAAGACCAAATGCCTCGACATGAGTTAAGTCATCGAGTTCACCAAATGTGTCACATATCTATGTAAAAACCTCTAAGTGTTCTCTAGTGTCTCCTTGAAATTTAAGCATTAATTTATCCACAAGATATGTCTTGATGTCAATTCCTCTTGGATCTCCCATCCTCTTCCAACTTCTCTCATTGCACCTTTTCCTATGCCTTGTGCGAATCTTAACATAGCTACTATAAAAATCAGGGTTGCAATTGGGGGCATTGGTAAAGTTGGTGGTACAAATCCACCTTTTGAAATTTCATAATATGGGGCTTAAGGTACATAATCTTGCCCATGGGGGTCTATCTGTAGGTTTTCATTATTATAACTAATGATGGGATTGTAATTCCTAATCTAACCCTTAGTGTTGTTATGGGTACATGGGGATGTGTGAAATAGTGGTATATGCATCTCAATTGTTCTTATTTCTGCCACTCTTAAAATCTCATTTATCCTAGTTGTGGTTTCTTATCTCACTTTGATTATTATTATCTGTGCCACTCTTAAAATCCCATTTACCCTAGTTGTGGTTGTGCTTGTCTCACTTCTATTGTTATTATCTCTACCACTCTTAAAATCTCATTCACCCTAGTTGTGGTCACTTGTTCTCACTTACACAACTCTTCTCATACCATAGTTCCCGCAAAAGGTAAGTTTGAAGTTTCACCCCGGTGTAATCTTGTATCCTAAAAAAAATCTTATAGTTGACGTGAAATTGAAATTGGTACCCAAATCATAGGTGAGAGTCGATGCGTTGCCTCCCTCTATCTGGCCAGCGAAGCATGCTATTAGCCTAGTCAGTGGTGGAGACCCTTTTGGGACTCATAAGCCTTTTAATCGTGGCTTTCTCCATCGGCTATAACCCTTGCTGGGAGTTCCTTCAACGCATTCACAAATCACCGAGGGACACGTGCAGCGTAGTCCTACCGTAAACGTCATCGTTGGGGTCGTTGCCGCACAGTGCTCTGGCAGGGACCCAGTAGCTGGTTCCAATTCTCACTAGCAGGTTCCAATTCTCACCCTCGCATTTATTTATTTTTGCTCTTTGAATATCTATTTTTATATATTTAGATTTTTTTAAAAGTAAATAAATATAATATTTTAAAAAAACATAAAAATGACATTTAGTGGGGGCCGTCTGCCCCGATCGGGACTTTGGGTAGGTTTTCTATGATCCTATCTCCTATTTTCGGTCTCTCGCACGCCGAGCTTACGCGTATGCACCAAGCTGAGGTAGTTCGCCCACCCCGCCGTCGTCGGTTTTGTGTGAGCTAATGGATCCCCTTCCACAGACCTTGTCCATTGACGACCATGTCGATCCGTCCATAATAGCGATGGACGACACAACATTAGACTACGACTAGTCCGTAGAGGCTAGTGAGGTTGACGATGACCCCACCCAGAGCCCACCCACGATGATCTGCTTGATGAGGAGTATGGAGAGGATGCATATAGACATGGATGCAGATGATTCCCAGATGGAGATCTCATATGGGACCCTTGCTAGTTTATTTAATAGGACCAGGGCCTTAGAGAAAAATCAGAGTGACATCTTAGCTATGCTTAGGAGCATTCACACTTGCTTGGATGCTGCCCTGGCCTTGCCCACGGGTAGCATTGTTGCGCAAAAATCCGTGCAAAGGAGGGTGTAATTCCCTTCTCGAGAGCATGCAGGGCCTTGTGCAAGTAACCCGCAATGCTTGTGAAGCAGTCTGTAGCATCTGCTAATTTCCTCAAGGATCTAAAGATGCCGACCTGTGGTGGGGGGGGAGGAGAAAGAGAGCAACAAGGACACAATGAATATCTTCTTTTGCAGAAGTGGTTGGATATTCATAATCTCAGGGGCAGTTGTGTTGGATGAGGTGAGGCCCATAGAGGCTAGCTTGTCGTTGTTGATAGGTAAGGCATACAAGTGGTGGCTGAGCTTGGCCAACAGTGCCACGCATCCTCGTTCTTGGGCAGAGTTCGAAATGTTGTTTCAAAAGGAAATCTTGCTAATGCACAAAATTCAGATATCATGGCGGGAGTGGGATAAGTTCTCGATATACAGGACATCTCCCTCACCTAATACATCTCTAACTACCTGGGAGATTGTAATTGAAGTTAAAGGGAATCGATGAGTTCCAAACTTTACGGGCGTTCATGAGGGGTTTCACTCCTGATTTACAAGGATTATGTTGAGCCAAAGCAGCGCAAAGATTTCAATGAGAGGTAATTAAATATGCTTAGATTTATGATGACATTTTATGTCAATCCAAATATGGCCTTAGTAAGACAGTTGAGACGAGAAGGGTGATGATTTTAAAAGTAAGTTATTTCGGAGCGACGAGGGGCAGGGGAGTTAGAGTGATAGGGGACATGGTGGGCATTGGTTGAAGAAACCACGCCCCACACTAAAGAGAAAAACCAAGCCACACTAGAGAGAAAAACCAAGCGAAGATCCAAAAGGAACATCAATACGAAAAAGCTAAGAAGGAAAATATGTGCTTTAAGTGCTTTGAGGTGGGATATAGCAAGGCAACATGTCCTAAGCTGGGCACTGGAGGGAGTTCTAGTGATGCCAAAAAGGATGGAAAATCCTCGAGGTAGGTTCATACTATCCAACGATCACATCTTAGTTCCGTAGAGAGATCACGGTTTATCATACGAATAGTGTCCATGCTTGTTGCGTGACGACACAATCTATGTGGCAGCTATCGTTTGAACCACATGATTTGGTTTGATTATATGGCAGGATAAGTGGCCATAGAGTCATTGTCATGATTGATGATGGTGCCACACACAACTTCCTTAACTACGCATTGGTTAAGAAGTTACGATTACGTGAGACTAAGAGTGACCATAAGTATATAGTCTCGTTAGCTAATGGTCATGATAGTACCGTTTGGGACACAGTGGTTTTAGGAGTGTCACTAGCTATGCAGGACTATGAGACTTTAGTAGATTTTTAAGTCATGCATTTGGCTAGAGAATATATTTATATAGGTAGGGAGTGGTCATATAACCTGGGCCCTACCTTGCATTGTAGTAGCTAATAATACCCTAGAGTTCATGCATGAGGGGAGATTAGTGAGGCTGTAGGGTGAGCTTGTACCAGTTGCACCCCTTATTTCGTCCCTAGAGTCGTGACGTGTCTTCGATGTTGATGATATTCATAAGGTATATATTTGTACCCTTTTGAAAAGATGCAGGGGAGAAGAGAGCTTGAGCTCTTGCACACACAAACTCACACAACCCTAGAAGAGAACACACAAGATGAGAGGCTGAAAATTCTTCTTCGTCTTCACACAACAAAAGAGGTCTACAAAGAAGATAAAGTGACTAACACACATAATAGAGTATATACAAGCGGTCCATAATGTGAATACGCTAAGAGGAGTGGGTAGATGTGGACTAGTTGGTGTAGTCCAGCTGTAGATTCTCTGGCGAAGATATGTCGATGCTAGCTCTACCAAACCCGCTAATGATATAAATGTCGATCGGTCATGCAGGCGCCTCGTGAGTGTCAGCTCATGTTGAGCTTGGCATTGCAAGCACACACACACTCACACAACCCTAGAAGAGAGCACACAAGGTGAGAGGCTAAAAATTCTTCTTCTTCTTCACACAACAAAAGAGGTCTACAAAGAAGATAAAGTGACTAACACACATAATAGAGTATATACAAGTGGTCCATAATGTGAACACGCTAAGAGGAGTGAGTAGATGTGGACTAGTCGGTGTAGTCCACAGCTGTAAAATCTTTGGCGAAGATATGTCGGTGCCAAACCCGCCAGTGATATAAATGTCGATCGGTCATGAGGCGCCTCATGAGTGTTAGCTCATGTTGAGCTTGACATCTCAACACTTCCCCTTAAGCTCAACTCTAGCTCATGAACTTCGAGTATATCTCAAAATTTACGGAGCTTCTCAGCTCCCAAGGCCTTCGTGAAGATGTCAGCAACTTGATCCTGTGTGCTGACGTATGCCAAGTCGATGTCGCCTGCCAAAACTCTCTCCCTGATGAAGTGGTAATGTACCTCAATGTGTTTCATCCACACATGGAAAACTGGGTTCCTGGACAAATGTATACTGATAAGATTGTCACAATATATGACAACCTTTCTCTCCACATGCAACCCCAGATTAGCAAGTAGCTTACGTAACCAAGCTACCTCATACGCTGCCACCGCAGCTCTGTTGTACTCTGCCTCTATACTTGACAAGGCAACTGTGGGTTGCTTCTTACTGCTCCATGTCACAGCAGCACTCCCCAACAAAAACATAAATTCACTGGTAGATCTCCTATTTGAGATACTAGATCAAACTCCCCACAATCTTCTTGTACATAGTGGAATCCTCCAACACATAACCTGCATCCGCTCGCACTAAGCTTGCCATTTTGATCTAATGGCACCGAGATTGGCTTACAATCAGCCATCCCATACTTGGACAACATGTCCAATGCATACTGTCTCTGTGACAACCAAATGCCCTCAGGTGTGCGAATGACCTCAATTTCCAAAAAGTAGGCAGATCTCCCAAATCCTTCATCTCAAACTTCCTTTTGAGAAGACTTCTCACATGCTCAATCTATTCCAAGTTGTCACCCTCAACAATAAGATCATCGACATAAATGGTGATGATCACAATACCCTTATCACTCTTGCTCGCATATGAAGAGTGATCTGCATCTACCATATGAAAACCAATAGTGACAAGATACTCAACAATCTTGTCATGCCATGCTCGTGGAGCTTGCTTCAGTCCATACAAGGTACGAAGCTTACACACATACTCTGGGTGACCTGCATCCTCAAAACCTAGTGGCTGATCCATATACACCTCTTCTTGCAAGTCACCATGCTTGTAAAAACCAGCCTTTAGCTGCAGCCAACCGTAATCACAACTCTCACAGTTGCCATCTTTGCAACTGGAAAAAATGTCTCCTTATAATCAATCCCATGTGTCTGTGCATATCCTTTGGCTACCAATCTAGCCTTGTACCTGCTTATGCTATCATCACTGTTATGTTTCACCTTATACACCCACTTACAGCCAATAGCTTTCTTGCCTTCAGGTAATGGCACCAAATCCCAAGTCTCATTTCCATACAAGGCATCCATCTCCTCATCCATAGCTTTCTCCCAACACACGTTTCCAATAGCCTCATCAAAACATGTGGGTTCTACAACCTACACAACTTTTGCCATATATGCATAGTGATGTACCACATAACTATCATAGTCAACCTCTGCACATGATTTTTGACTCTTCCAGATCTTTGTAACTTTGCATTCATGGCTTCCATAGCAAGGCTCATCTCTGAGCCACTAGAATCTCCATCAATAAGAGAATGCCCTGTAGAAATGTCAGGCATACCAAGGGGCTCAACCACTTTCTCTTTGCCTTTATGTGATATACCAACTACATTTTCAGGACTGGTATTATGACGCAGCCTGCCACTCCATGGTCTATCAAAGAACCGCTGGATGAGGACTCTCTTGGTCCACTCAATGACTGTGATTGCTGACTTCTATGCAACCACATTTCCACTTACATCAGCCCCAACAACATCCTTTTCAGCAACATACCAGCTACTCATCTCATCAAATACAACATCCATGCTTACCCTCAATTAACATGTAGCAGGATTATAACATCTATATCCCTTTTTCTCAAGGGAATACCCATTAAACACACACTTTTCTACTTTTGGATCCACCTTGGTATGCAACTCGTCTGGCACATGCACATATGCAATACATCCAAAAACTTTCAAGTGAGACAAATCAGGTTTCTTGCTAGTAAACTTCTGCCCTAGCATTACATCATGTATGGCTGTAGTAAGAGTCTTGTTCATGATATAAATTGCTGTAGACACAGCCTCAGCCCAGTAGCTATGTGGCATATTCTTCTCAACCATCAATGCTCATGCTATCGCTGCAATGTGCCTATTTTTTCGCTTAGCAACAACTCCATTTTGCTGCGGAGTGTATCTATATGTAAATTGTCTTTAAATGCCATTCTTTTCGCATGAATTTAGAGAACTCATTGGAGAAGTATTCTTCCCCTCCATCTGACCTTAGGCACTTCACATGCTTTCTTGTCTGTTTTTCAGCCACCATAACTCTGAAATTCTGAAAATGAGTGAACATTTCACTCTTCTCCTTCATGAAGGACACCCACACTTTCCTCGTGTGGTCATCATCAATGAATGTTATGTAACTTGCAGCCACCCATAGACATGGTCTTTGCAGGACCCCATACATCTGAATGCACAACATCTAGCATATTCCTGCTCACATTTCTATTATGTGGAAATACATGTTTTGTTTCCTTTCCAAATTGACATGCTTCACAAACTTTCTGCATACCTTCAACTTTAAACCTAGGCAGCCCTATCACAATTTGTTTAGTCTGCATAGACTTCATTCTTTGCACATTGACATGCCCAATTCTCTTATGCCAAATGTCTGTATCTACAACAACTCCTGAACCATTTGCAAACATTGCACCACTCACTTTAGGTATATTTACATTCAATGTAAACATTCTGCCCACTTTGTTGCCTTTTGCAACTAACCTGCACTTATTTTTGAAGTTTTCTATATAACAGCCATCAGGGTTAAACTGAACCTGCAAACCCTGCTCGATCATTTGGCCAACAGAAACGATTCTTTGTAATTGTCGGAATATGAAGTACATTTACAAGGTACTTCACTTTATCATCCTGCATAGACAATGGTACATCTCCAACATGGGCAATCAGATGAGCAGTGTTATCCCCTGTTTCAACAAAATCTGGTCTTTCAAGACTCTTCATTGACTTGTCATGTGGTTTGAAGCACCTGAATCAACATACTATACATCATCCATACATGCTACTACATCATTTCCAGACATAGCATTAACCAGATGTTGCATAACAAATATCCTCTCATTATCCTCATTATTTCTACTAGAGGATGCATAGTTGTTTTGCTGTACTTTTCTATTTCGTATGTCACTTTGCTTCTTATAGCAATCTGTTTACACATGCCTAGGCTTACCACAGTAAAGACAGCCTCATGTATCATTATGCTGCCTTTGCTAATTACCATGACCTCGTTGACTCCCCTTGCCTCTAAATTGGCCTCTTCCACATGCATGTTGTTGTTGTGAATCCTCGGACTGGCTGCTGTTGACCATAATTCTGATTTCCTGTTCATCCACCACCTTGGCCACGTCCACGACCTTTACCTCATCCTCTATCTACACTTGTGTAGAAGGCCTGCTGCTCTGAATTGTTTTTGTTTTGTGAATAGTTGATCTTCACCCAAGTTCTTCTCTTCAATGATCAGCATTGACACCAAATCTGTGAAGTTGGGAATGTTCTCCCGAGTCTGAATAGATGTCTTGAACGCCTTGTATTGTGGCTTGAGACCATGTAAACACACTTCCACCTTATCATCGTCATCAAAAGAAACACCAATTGATGCAAGGGATTCCACAATGCCTTTGATCTTCAAAGCATAATCATTCACAGACATATTCTTCTTTTCCACAATATGAAGCTCATTCTTCAACTAAATTTTTCGTGCCTTGGTGTTGGTTTCATACAGCTTCACCAAGGTGTCCCATGCCTCCTTACGTGACTTTGCATCCTGTATATGCCCAATCATAGTGCCATGTATGATGATAGAAAGCCAATACATGACTTTCCTTGATCCTTGATTCCAATCCTTGAACTCTTTTATATCTGCCAACAGTTGGATTAATCTCTAGTGCCTCTTCATGTTCACCTTCAATGTAGTTCCAGTAACCTTTTTCCATCAGGAAATTGGTCAATCTAAACCTCCAAGCATGGAAGCTGTTCTTGTCAAGCTTCTCTGCAAACAGTTTGGTTTATTCCATCATTTGATATCTTTTCTACAACACAATTTTACCAAAAATAGCACTCTTGCTTAACCTGCACACAAACTGTTGTATTCTCTGCAGAGCGGTACTATACTGCACCCAAACTGTCACAACCAGTGAGCTTACTTTGCATATATACACCCAATGGCAACTTTGAGATCTCTTTACATCACACACAGTGTCTGCACCAATCGCCCTTCTTGCAGTTCCAAAAACATAGTTCTACACAGAGAATCGAAACTTACCCGTAGTGCTGGGTGAATGCCTGGCGAACTGAAAAACAGAGGTTTAGACACACCCAAAATGCGTTCTCGGCTTGAAAATTATTGTCCAATGAAAAACATGGTTGCCATGTAGCTTTTCTCCCATGAAGAAAGCTCCTCAATCGGAGTTCATTTGCCGGTGCGTCCTGAAGAGATCCCGAGACAAGGGTGTAGTAGCCAACACAAAGGGGAAAGAGTAGATGAAGCTCTTACCCTCATACCGCTTCATGTGCTTCTCTTGCTTGCTGCTCAGTCCTTAGAATGAACGAGGATCTTATACCATGAAAAGATGCAGGGGAGAAGAGAGTTTAAGCTCTTTTTGCAAGCACACACACACTCACACAACCCTAGAAGAGAACACACAAGGTGAGAGGCTAAAAATTCTTCTTCTTCTTCACACAACAAAAAGATAAAGTGACTAACACACATAATAGAGTATATACAAGCGATCCATAATGTGAACATGCTAAAAGGAGTGGGTAGATGTGGACTAGTTGGTATAATCCAACTGTAGAATCTCTAGCGAAGATATGTCGGTGTGCCAGCTACCAAACCCGCACTGATATAAATGTCAATTGGTCATGTAGGCACCTCCTGAGTGTCAGATCATGTTGAGCTTGACATCTCAACACCTTTTACATTATTTTGTTTCCCTAGATAAAACATATGTTGATAATGTTATTTCCGAGATGAAACAAGTGTTAAAGTTAATGTTTCCATAGTTGAAACTGGTTTAAATAATGAAAACTTAAACAACCTTGGAAGATACCCATGTTTGTTAAACATTGTTTTGTTGTCTTGTGAACAAAACCAAAATCCAAGGTTGAAACCGAGACAATAACGCTGACAAGTACATAGTTAGGTTGAGTTCTTTATTGCAAGAGTTTAAGGATGTTTTTCTCGGTGATTTTCAAGATGGTGTTACACCATCTAGGGATACTGACCATAGCATTGAGGTGCTCCTTGGTTCAAAACCTGTAAGCAAGCTTGGTTATAGATTTAGCCACTCCAAAGCACAGGAGGTGGAACGACAGTTAGCTAACTACGCGAAGAAAGTTCATAAGACCAAACTCTTCACCATGGCATCACCCATTCTTTTGGTTAAAAAAAAGATGGGTCTATGAGGATGTGCATAGACTACCATGCTCTTAATCAAATTAAGATTAAGAACAAATACCAAATGCCATGCATTGATGAACTTCATAGCGTGCAATACTTTTCTAAGATTGATCTTAGATCGGGGTATCACCAAGTTAAGACAAGGGAACAAGATATTCCCAAGACTGCATTTAGGACTTCTTTTGGACATTTCTTTTGGACATTATGAGTTCTTAGTCATGTCATTCGGCTTGACGAACACGCCAGCGACATTTATGATGCAGACGGACAATGTGTTACGTTATAGTAGTTTTTTTAGATGACATACTGGTTTATAGCAGTAAGTCAAAAACGAAACACTTCCAACATTTGTGCTTGGTGTTCGAATTGCTCAGGAAAAATAAGTTATTTGTGAAGGAAAGAAAATGCACATTATTCGCTAAAGATATTCAATATTTGGGTCATATTACATCCGCAGAAGGAATGTGGATGGACCCTGAGAGAAGGTGGAATCCATTCTTATATGGCCGAAGACAAAGAACCTAGAAGAATTGTAAAATTTTTAAGGCTTTTCGGGGCCGATAGTATGTCAAGAACTACATGAAGATTGTAGTCCTCTTAACCAATCAGTTAAGGAAAAAAGATAAAATTATTTGTTGGGAGGATCCTCAATAAAGAAGTTTTGAAAAACTCAAGGTGGCCATAGTCATGAAACCTATTTTGAGTATTGTGTATCCCAATGAATGGTTTATATTGGAGACAAATACACGTGGGGAGCCATAGCGGCGGTTTTATGCAATGGGGATACCCTGTTGCATTTGAAAGCAAAAAGCTTGATCACTCCTAGTGTAACTACTCGGCCTATGATGAGAGAGAGTTACTAGCTATTATTCATGCTCTAAAAAAGTGGCCACTTTATTTGTATGGCGCTACTTTTGAGGTCCGGATGGACCATGAAAGTCTAAAATTGCTTTCTAGTCAAAATGGGTTGAAAGGTAGAAAAGCTCGATGAAGAGTTTGACCTGCAACTCCGTTAGTAGAGAGGTAAATTTAACGTAGTAGTGGATGCATTGAGTCACATGCTGATGGTGAACAAGCTGAGTTTCACCACAATCAAGAGTAAATTCTTGGATTCACTATATGGTATGTGCGAGCATGATCCAATTTTTTCAAGGGTATGGCTTGCTATACACGGCCGCACTTACCAGTAGCCTACACCTTCCTCATTCGAAAGGAGTGCCAATCCATAGTGATTAGCCAAGGTTTCAATAAGAAGGAGAGGGAGAACTAGTCCACGAGTCTCTTGGATTATGTACCGAGACGAGTGGACCCTTTACAACCACTTGACATTGGGGTGATAAAGTTTGTTGCAAGGAAAAGTATAGACACTATTCCATTGACGATGAGTATCTACTCTATAAGGGTAGAGTTTATGCCGATAAACTATTGATGATGACTTTTGATGCCAAATTCTTATTGAAAGTCATGTGATAGCCTGAGTGTTGGTCACATCCTACAACATAGAAGACATATGCACTAGTTAAAAGACAGTTTTGTTGGCCAAGTTTGTTTAAGGACATCCAAAACTTTGTACTAAAATGCAAAAAGTGTTACGTCAATAAACATGAGCACCTCAAGGTTTTAGGTTTTCTACATCCATTGGATATTTCCAAACGGGAAATGGGAAAGTTTTTCCATGGATTTTATCACACTGGTTTACCTAAAATGACTTGAGGGAATGATTCGGTTTAGGTAGTGGTTGACAGATTGACAGAGATGGTCAAATTTATATTTATACCTACTGTGAAAACTCATGAGTTAGCTAGATTATTTATCAAACATATCTACAAGCTATATGACCTATACCCACAAATATAGTTTCGGGGATAGGGATAAAAAATTAGCTGATCATCTGCAGTCTAATGGAGAGAGTCAATCAAGTGTTAGAAGACATGCTTCAAACGTATGTTAGTAAAAATCAATCCAATTGGGAAGAGTACCTGCCACATTTGGAGTTTGCTTATAGTAGTTCAAAATATTTAGCGAGACGACTGGATTTAGTCCATTCATGTTAAAGTATGGTTTCCAACCGATATCTCTTATGGCCATAGGGCTACAAAAGGAGAAGATTCATTCTCTCAAGGATTTCCTTGAAGACATGCAAGATATGCTAAAAGTAGTAAGAGATAACATTCATAGTGCAAAAGGTCGTGCAAAAACGTATGCTGATAAGAGCCACAAAAGAAGTGACCTTTGAAGAGGGCGACTTTGTTTTCTTGAAAGTCCGTGCGAAGTTAGAGACTCTCAAGATGGGAAAGTGTCAAAATATTTCTCCTAGATATTGCGGTCCATTTAAAATCCTTAAGAATATTGGTAGCATAGCATACAAACTTGAGTTTTTGGAGAGTTCTCGAGTACATATTGTTTTTCATGTCTGTAGATACCAAAAAATTGTTGACCATAAGGAGAATGTAATTAATCCGAACATTTTGGTGGAATTTGTTGAATTACTATCTCTTCCACATTAACGTGAGAAGATTTTCAAATTTAGAGAATGGAAGACCATGTATACTATATACCAAGAGACACTTGTTAAGTGGAAGGATAGAGAGGATGAAGCTTCCACATGGAAATGCTTGAGTACGTTTACCGAAAACTTTCCAAAGTTTGTTTTCACACGGATGAAATTTCTTCTTAAGGGGGGAGTAATGTCACGTAGTATGTAATGAATATGTGGGTTCGCGTATATCGTGATGGAGCTCAACTGGTAACCATATCACATGCCGGAGCATCGGAGGCAAGTGCTGAGAGGGTGCCCCCCCAGGGTGGAGTCCCATGGGTGGCCGGGCATATGTGGGCAGGCAGGTCCATATATATTTCGACAAGGATATCTTTTCTCATTCTCTCTCAAGCTGGGTGGTGATCCAGAGCTTTACTCCTCCTCCGGGTGCGACATAGCCATGCAAGGTTTAACAATCCAACCTTATACTACTTAAAAGGGATGGTATTTCTCTTACAATTCATTAATTTTGTCAATAGTCAATTGTTTCAAAATAGGTACTTCCCATATAGCTCCCATATAGTCAATTGTTTCAAAATAGGTACTTCCCATATAGCTCCTTGTTTTGGCTAAGATGATGATGTCTTACGCTAGTACAACTCTCTTGAGTCTCACTTGAGCAATATGATCCCAAGCTTGTGAGAGCCCAAGCTTGGTAAGAGTATCTTGGATATCATTTGATGCACTATCATTTGGATGGATTATAAGAGGATACAATATGCAGTGTGCATATAAGAGAAGACTGAAAAGGTGCAGGGGAGAAGAGAGCTTGAGCTCTTTTAAGCACACACACACTCACAAAACCCTAAAAGAGAACACACAAGGTGAGAGACTGAAAATCTTCTTCTTCTTCAAACAACACTTAGCACATCATATACAAAGATAAGAGTACACACAATATGAAAAAGTACTCAACCAACAAATACATACTAGGGTTCTCTATAATGTGAACCCAACTAAATGACCTGGCTCTATAACTATGCCAGTCTCTCTAGAATGGTTGTCACACAGCCTGTCATCCCACTGGCAGCATATCACCCATGATCTCACCAACCATGCCATAGTGGTGTAAGTGTGGGGCCTATCCCCCAGGCGGGTCATCAGTGTCCACCGCCTCACTAGATGAGCTCGATATCTCACCACTCCCCCTCAAGCTCAACTCCATCTCATGTACACGAAGCGAAGCCTTGAATTTGCGGAGCTTCTCTGTACCCAATGCTTTGGTGAAGATATCAGCGACCTGATCCTGTGTGCTGACATAAACAAGGTCAATGTCTCCTGCCAAAACCATCTCTCTAACAAAATGGTAGTGGACCTCTATATGCTTCATGCGAGCATGAAAAACTGGCTCCAAGCAAAAACATCACGATACTCCTTTATTGTTTGAATTAATAACTTCTCCTCATCTAAGGACAGGTCTGTGGCAATCCACACATAGCGAGGCTCTTCTCCTGGCTTAGCGATATCAATCTTTTTTGCATCTTCCGGACCATCATATGAAACCCCTAGCACGCTGGGTTTTTGTCGCATGGGCTGTTGAAGAACAATCTTCCGATCTTGAAGAGTGTACTGTGTGAAGTTGGGGGGAACATTGAGACCTTGTTCTTGTCCACTTGAGTCGTCACTCATTGAAGACCATGCGGTTTTGAGCTCTCTATTGCAATCTTGCATCAGATTTTTTTTGTTCAACCGTTATCTTTGCACTTCCGACACTCTCTTTTGAATCGGTTTTAGACTTGAGTTTTGGTTTTTGTTTCTTCGTTTTTTTACAATTTTTGCTAACAGTTTTTAGCTTTTCTCCTACTTGGAATCCATCTGATCGTTTCACTTGGTCTTTGATACTATCTTGTGCTTGGACATAGTATAGATATCCGTTCTTTCCTGAGAAGTGAGGTGGTGGTCGAGAGTGTTCCTTCTGAAACTCCTCCTTTTCTTTTTGCAGTCTCTCACGTCGTTCCCTCTCATCTTGTTTACGGATTCTCTTATGGCTCTTACAGCATTTACGTTTAGGTCGGCTTCGAGGGATCTCTACTTGAACCTCCCTTCCTCTCAAGAATAGGCGTGCCTTTCCTAACTCTTCCTTAGGGATTATCACATCATTATCAAAATCAGAGTCCCATCCATCTTCCTTATCAACATCATTAGCAGATTCGAGTGTTAAATCCTCCACTGAGACTTCCTCTACATGCAGTGCTGTTGTGGATGCATCCCCATAGTACAAAACATCTAGAAGGTCACGTGGTTGTACCATTCGTATAGGAATAATGTCATATCCATCTGAGTCACAAAATTGAATTGTCTTAGGTAAAGCACATGTCGATAATGTTGCAAGGACATGACTCCATTCTAGTGGATCAATTAAGTGCTCAGGCCCAGGGTTGTGGAATGTATGCCTGATACACTTCGATTACCCTTAAGTTTCTCAGTGTTGAAATCCCTACATGAGGCTCCACACATCCATAGATCTTCTCGCCCATCTGACAATGTAACTCTTGAGCCCTCAGATGAAGCAGAATCAAACTCATCTATTGGAGACCTTGTTACATCACGATATGAGTGATTCTTTAGGTTGACCCTTGTGATGATAGAATCATATCGGAGGTACAAATAATTGTATCCCCAATCTTGAATCATTTGAAATTGTCGCATGAATGGTCTACCTAATATCACTTCATAGTTTAGATGTTTTCCAAAATCCACTACTGCAAAGGTGTGCTCATATTCAATCCCACATGTGGTGACCAATATGTTCTCAAGCAGCCCAAGGGGATGTTCTAAGCTTCCATCTGCTAGCTGCAAGCGCATCCTGGTACTCTTGATAGCTGGTTTGCCCCACTTTTCCCAAATGGACCTTGTCACAATGCCCACTCCTCCACCACTATCAAGTATTGCAGTTGAAGCTACTTTTCGCACTTCTAATGGGAGGGTAGCATTTCCCTGATCGTCCTCACAAAATTTTCCTACTTTGTTGATAGGAACTGGCAAAACATGCTTTGTCTCAGGGTGTATAGTACAATGATGGTGACCCTTTTGTAGCAATACCTGCTCTGACAAACATGTGGCAATATCATTCCACAACTCAGGTCGAAGCTTTATCAAATCAAGCAAAGGTAAGGTACAAGCCACTGGTGCTGACAAAATAGCTTGCACGATACCCATATCCATCTCCTTTGTCAACCTTTTATGCATGGAGGGTATCCTCAAGGTTTGAGAACAGTTCTCATATTCTCCCAAATATGATGGTAAGGTTTTCATTGTATGCTTACTTCTAGGAGAAACAATTGTTTAAACTTCCTCCTGGATGCTTGGGTGTCTAAAGCTGTTTTCTGTGCCCTTGGTAAAATCTACCTCAGAGAATGGAGGTGAAATAATAGAGGACATGTTCTCATTAACTTTCTCATGAACTGCTGCCCACATCTCATTTGCCATTTCCTCGTTAGCATCAATAACTTCATCATTGCATGGGAAGGCAAGGCTAGGTGGTGGCAGAATACCTTCTTTCAATTGGGTGTCAATTGGTGTAGACTTCTCGCTATGAGATTGTGAGAGGAGCTCACTTTTCATTTCCCGACTTGATGACACTTCTAGTATGGTTTCTAATGTTGGCTTAAGGCCCCGAGGGATAGGTGGAGGTGGTCCCTCTAGTATTGATTGAGCTTCCCTAATGAGTTGCTGATGTACAGCTAGATTGATCTTCTGCTCACGAGGGTTTGGGTATTCTTGAAGCTTCTTGGGTAGCTCAGATAAAGCTGCAATGCGACTTCTATGAGCATCAATGATGGCATCTAGAGTCTCGTTCACCTTATCCACAAAAACAGAACCCCCAGAACTATCCTCAGTCGTACTAGCCTCATCTTGTTTAGCACTAGGCCCAGGTTGAGGTTGATGCTCCTCATGCACTTCTTGGGATGTAAAAGCTTGATCCCTCATGTTTTGTTTAGATACTTCTTGAGAACTAGTGGATGCACTTTTTGTTCGCTTGTTGCGGTTCCTTTTCCTCCTAGTGGTCCTTTTTCTATTGGAATGTAGGGTCTTGTCCACTAGATTTGCCTTTGCATCCCTAGTTCGAGGTGTCTCATCCGTCTGCATTTTGGCATTTCATGTCTGTGATTTAGTCATGACTCTAAGTGGCACGACATCCTCATTCTCTGATGAAGGTGGCGACGGAACTGCCCCTACAAGGTTGAGTGAGACCTTTGGTTGAGAGGTGCCTTCCTCATGTGGTTTCAGCAAACAATCCTTTGGGAAGTGTTCTACACAACACCCTAGACAATATCTTTCAATTGGTGGAAACTGTGGTACTGTTGTATTGGATCGAGCTGCTTGCCTTGAGCGATGTGGACAATCACGAGCCCAATGGGGTTCTCCACACTCATAACAGGGGCCCATTAGTTTGGCTTCTACTTTCCTTTGCTGCCATTGACCTGAGGGGCCTGGAGTCCTAGGTTAGTAGCCGCCTAGCAACATTAAAGAATTTTGTTCCCCTTGTTGAGCCTCCAGTGCTTGGCTTGGATATGTAGGACTTTCAAAGAGATTTTCCTTGGATGAATATGATGCATATTCCTCCTCCACATAGCCTGGGTTTACCAAGTCTCTACACATATTTGAATTGTCGTCGTCAACAACCCTTACTACAGGAGCGGTCCCAGGAGCAGGAGGTTGAGCTCCAAGAACAGGTCGTGCTTGCTCTTGTGCCATCGGTGGCTTACGTTCAAAATTAGTATACTGTTGATGCATTTGTGGAGCCACTCCACCCCTTTGCTGCTCACGCTCCTGTCTCATTCTTGCAATACGAGTACATTCCTGTGTGGTGTGGGTAAAGTTCCAAGCACAGGCCTGGCACCACTTCTTTGTGGGTTGGTTTGTGACTAGAGGAGAAAAGGTATTACATTCTTCGGTTTTATGGTTACCGCCACATGCTCCACAAAGATGAGGACCTGTAGGTAGTACACTCCTCATTTGCTGCTGCTGTTGCTGTTGTTGCATGGGTGGGCGATAGGTTTGTCCCAATCTCCTTAGTACTAGGTTAGCTATCTGGTCTGGATTTACTAGCGCACTAGACTCTGAACTTTGGTCATCACCCCACTGATCTCTAGGTTTCACCTCAGGGCCAGTACCATCTTGGAATTTGAAGTTATCTGTGAAATCCATAGCATCATGGCAACACTCATTGAAATTTGTATGCTTCTTTGCATAGAGATGTGTATGCAGTGTTGAATTTTTGAGTCCTTTTAAGAAGAGAGAAATTAATCGACTCTGGGTGGGCTTCTCATCTTCTGGGCAACGATTAATGTACTGCTTCATCCTATTTACACAATCTCTAACACTCTCAGTCTCGCCTTGCTTGAAAGAGTAGATGTTTGCTACCGTGTCATGTTGAATCCCCATCAAGGAAAAAGCAGTACTGAATCTCTCTTCCAAAACTTGTAAAGAAGATTTGTCTGAAGCCTCTAGTGCCTGAAACCAAGCAAGGGCCTTTCCCTCAAGAGTGAGTCCAAATCCTTCAATTTGAGTATGCTTGTCAGCCACTTGCTCAGCTCGAACTGCTTGCCTAAATGCTGCTACATGGTCATATGGATCTCCCGACCCTTCGTACTTCTTTACCAGTTTTTGAAGAGTTGATGGCCTTACTTGTCTTGAATACTCATCATAGGGCCTACGGCCTCTCACTCTCAGTGGGAATTGTTCCTCTCTTTGGTAAGATGGTCCACATGCATCCCAAATAGGTGTGGGTCCCCTATTACCTGCCTCACCAACCCCCTCAAAAGATCATGTTACCCGCATTTCAGGAGGTGCATTTATGGGAGGCCAAGTTGGCTCCCCTACCCTCCGATTGTTATAGTGAGAGAAATGTTGTTGTGGTGTGATTTGTGGTCGCACTTTTGGTGTAGGATAATATCTTGGTGCTAGAGTTGGGCTACTTGCAGTGGTCCACTTTGATGTTGAGGGTCCCTCTCTAGTGAACTCTCTTTGGGGAGGAGCAACAGTTTCTCCATGAAAGGCTGTCTCTCCTGGTTTAGCTGTATTTGTTGAGAACACTTCCATGAATAATGGTTGTCCTTTCCACGTGAGCTCCCGAATCTCCTTCCAATCTAAGGTTCGGTATTCATTGGCCCATTTATCAACAATTCGGTTCATGTGTCCTGCAAGCTTCTCGACTACCACCATAAGTGCTAGAGGAAGATCTAGCTCTGGCAATCTAGTTGTGGCATAATATCCCTCTAAGTCCTTATAGACCTCTTGAAGTGGGTCATCCTGTAAGACCTTTGTCACTGGAATTTGTCGTACAAACTCCCATTGGTTCTCAGCCCCCTGATCCATTTTGCTCTTGCTTTTCCTATCCCTTTCCAAATTTAGATCTACAAGAAGTAAATCATCTATGGATGGCTTTGAGGACTGGGCATTGGAGGGTCCAAGCATGTCCGGCTCAATGAGCCAATCATCTCTAGACTCCCTTGCTCTGGAAAGCTTTGATAAGTCCAAGAACTCGCTTTTAGAGAGCTCCCCTAATTTGTCTACATTCTCTGGATGATAGGTGACTTCGTGGGCGAACACCATCTCCACCCATGTACATGTTACCCTGGTCATTTACTAGAGGTGCTCTATCAAGTTCTGAGAAAAAGTCTACCGTTGTTGTGGATCCCTAAAGATCTCAGCTCCTTGAACATTCGTGTAGACATATTGAAGTCTCACATTGAGTGTTAACTCCATGGTGTCGGCTTCAAATGGATTAAAAGATCTTGTGGGTAACCTATTTGGGGCTAAGGGATGACTATTTGACGGCCCTAGATTGTCCATGGACAATGAGCTAGTTGTTCTGGAAAGGGTACCAGATTGGGATTCAGAAAAGGTTTCAGCAATATCTGCCAAATTTCCTACCGATTGGGTCCCACTTTCCTGCGTAGGTACTCTAGAAGGTGCCCTAGGCCCTATGGCAGTGTCTATCTGACGTCCCGACCGCAAGTGCATAAGGTCAAATTTTTTTGGTTTTTTTTGGTTTTTTTTGGTTATATATATATATATATATATATATATATATATATATATATATATATATATATTTATGTATATATATATATATATATATATATTTTTTAATCCTACCTAACCCCACTAAATGCAACTAAAATAAATATGTGCGTAACTATCTATCCTATTTTTTTAATTTTTTTAATTTTTTTAATTTTTTAATTTTTTGATTATTTTTTGTTAATTACACAAAAATATGAATTACGCTAAAAAATACTAATTATGCACAAAATTACAAAAATTTAAAAAAAATGCAAAATACTCTAATCATGCAAAAAATCACAGAAATTTAAGAAATAAAAAGTTACAGAATATGCAAAAAATTTGGATTCCTAAAAAAATACATAATTTACAAAATTTTTTTCTATTTCTATTTCTTTTCTTTTCTTTTCTTTTGTTTTTTTTTAAATTTCTTACTAATTACACAAAAATACTAATTATGCACAAATTTACAAAAATTTAAAACAATGCATGTTACACTAATTATGCAAAAAAAAAACAAAAGTCTTAAAAAAATGTAAATTATGCAAAGAATATGGACTCAAAATAAAAACACAAAAATTGTTTTTTTGTTTTTTTATTTTTCTTTCTTTCTTTCTTTCTTTTTTTAAAAAAAAATTATATATATATTTTTTATTTTTTTATTTTTTTATTATTGTTTTTTTATTTTAAAAAAATGTAATTAAAAAAAATAAATAATAAATAAATAATAAAAAATAGAAAAAATCACTAACCTTATCTGTCGCCTCCGGATCGTGCGCTCCCTTCACGTGCCTCCTTGCGTCTTCTCTGCCACCTTCAAAGCCAGCTGGCTCTCCTGCCGCCTTCACAATGCCCTTCACGTGCCTGGCTGCAGTCGTCGCCCTCGCTTTGCTTCTCTTTCGGCCACCTTCACAGCTACCGCTTCCCTCTACGCAGCCCTTCAACGCCTTCTCACCTTCGCCATTGCCGCCTTTCAGCACCTTTCGCCTCCTCTTCTTGCTACAGCTAGCCTTTGAACCAGTCAACCTTGCTACAGCCAGCCGCCCACATGCTTCACTGCCTGCAGTCGCTACAACTTTGCCTTCGTCGGCCAGCAGCGTCCTCGCCTCTACAGCCAACGGCCTCCTCGCCCTACGCCACCTCCTCTGCTTGCCGGTCAGTCTTCGTCTGCTACTCCACCTCTTTGCTTACTTGCGTCCTTCGCTAGCCAGATGACCAACAGCTTCAACGCCCGCTGCTACTCAGCTGCAGCACCACTTTCGCCTGACGCCTTCAACGGATGCAGCCGACCTTTCTCCACGCGGTCGGTTTCCAGCCACGCAGCCACCTCTCAGTTTTTTTTCGTCTCCTTCACGCCTCCCACACGCCGTCACCCAGTTGCCTCCACGCCTTTCCTTCTTGCTTCCACTTGGCCGCCTACCTCCACGGCCACTCTTCAACAGCAGCCGCCTTGGCAACCTTCTTTCTCTTTGCTTACTTGTGCCCTTTGCCAGCCAGACGACCAACAGCTGCTTACTTGCGCCCTTCACCAATGCCACCCCTCCCTTGAGATCGGGCCCGGAAGACTCCCCTCGCCCAAAAGGCACGGGCGATTCCACCATGGGAAAAATCTTCTAATGGGGAAAATTACTCTAACGAGTCAAAGTCTTAACTAGTTAAACTGGTCTGACCGAACCTGAGGTCACATAGTCAGATCAAGAAGAGACTTGCACTTGGTCCATGGAATCACCGCTTTTTTCCTCATTTATGAGGCACAGCCGCTGATCCCCTCCCACAAAACAAGGTCTTCTCAGGATTTAAACTAATTAACGTAACTAATCATATCTAGTTGTTTCTCAAGAATCCTCCAATCCAGCCTACCCCATCCGGCCACCACTTGACCACTCTCGACCACTGTATTGGTGGGATTCCTTTATAAAGATTTGGTTGTGTTTTTGCCCGGGTACCGAGGAAAAGAGTTCCCAGGTCCCCTAGCCGACGATTCATGCAAAAATTAAGGTAGGCATACCACGTACACATCCAATATGAAATTGCCTTTTCTAACAGATTCAACTGGCTTTGAAACAATCCTTCAATAAAAATCATAATATTTCTTATCATCTTTTTTCCAAATTTCGAGTCCATTGTATTACAAAATGTATCCTCTGGACTCTTTGTTGAAGACCAACTGGCCAACCAACGAGATCCAGTATCAAAATTTGGTTCCCAAAAATCTTTCCTTTTTGTCCATTGGAAATCTTCCTCAATGTACGCATGGGTGTCCTAGCAACCGTGAGCCCGTGCATCGCCTGGTCAGAACCCTCTAGGATCCTCCTTAGGTGTCCTAGCACTTTACTCAGGGACCGCTTCATCAGTCCTCTCCCATCATACCAGAAGTGCACCATTTTAAGCGTACCGAGGCTGGTCAAGACCTTGGCAGGCTTTGCCGCAAGCAACGTCCCTTGACGACTCCCTGTGAGCTATTCCAAATAACGAACCTCCTCTTAGAAAAACATAAGCCAAATACTTCCTCCAGCATTCTGGCCGTAAATAGTCCTTTGAATCAAAAACAGAGGTTCCAATGCAAGTAAAATTCCAATTTGAGATTGGTTCCAAAAACTCTTTTTCTATAATTCCTAGTTTCATAAATGAGGATCCTTGATCTCTCATCAGGGTAATCTACCCATCATTCAGTCTGATTGTCCAACTAGATTCTTAGTGAGATCGATCAAGAAAAACTAGTTTAGTTCCGGTAGTCTATTCTTTGATTAGAAATTGGAATTGGTCACACGAAGTTTTTACTTGATTCAGATCGAGAGATGGGTAAGGGTAAGTAGTTTTACTATCCGTTCCTCTCGTAGTCTAACCAAATTCATTCGGTTTAGTTCTACAAGGATTCTCTTTAGATAAACATCTAGTTTTGGGTAAATATCCATTTAGTGATTTTACCAATTAAAATATCCAAAGATATTCCTTCTATCACATAATTTCTCAACCTTAATTTATTAGGTAGAATTATGGTGGAAATTTATCTTTTGACACTAAAATTTAATTCAAATCCATCTTTTCTTAATTATCATAAAAATTCTTCTTTTTAACTAAACATCATACCTTTTTTTTAAATAAACTTGAAATCCCTCTTTTTCCCATTTTAAATGAGTGCAATCCAATTATCAAATTCCTCTTTTACCATAAATTAAATCTATTTAAAATTCTCCTTAAAAATTACACAAAAATATCCATTAATTCCATTGAGCTAAAAATTTCACTTTTCTCATTTAAATATTTGGATTCCAATATGGTGGAAATTTCTCTTTCATCATTTAAACTTATCTATGCAAAAAGATAAATTTAACTAAATTTTCTCTTAAAATTTAAATAAAAATCTCCATGAATTCCTTTACACTAGGAATTACACTTTCCTCATTTAAATATTTGAATTCTAATATGGTGGGAATTCCTCTTTCATCATTTAAACTTATCTATGCAAAAAGATAAATTTAACTAAATTTTCTCTTAAAATTTAAATAAAAATCTCCATTAATTCCTTTACACTAGGAATTACACTTTCCTCATTTAAATATTTGAATTCCAATATGGTGGGAATTCCTCTTTCATCATTTAAACATATCTATGCAAAAAGATAAATTTAACTAAATTTTCTCTTAAAATTTAACTAAATTTTCTCTTAAAATTTAAATAAAAATCTCCATTAATTCCTTTACACTAGGAATTACACTTTTCTCATTTAAATATTTGAATTTCAATATAGTGGGAATTCCTCATTCATCATTTAAACTTATCTATACAAAAACATAAATTGAACTAGAATCTATTTTTAATTTTTAAATAAAATATTCATTATTTTAGCATCATAATTTTTCTCTTACTTCTTTGGAATACATGGATTTCCATTGTCATGGGGATTACTCTTTTAACATAAAAATGGATTACTAGAAATTTCTCTTTTTTCTAATTAACTATTTATGCATAAACATAAAAATCAAATTTTTCATGATTATAATGAGAATCATTCAATTTATCTAGGATGATTAATCCTAGAATATGGTAGGAAGTCCTCTTTTCATATTACGAATGAAAATGATTTATGTGTTAATTTTTTAAAAATTTTGCCACCTAGAGCTCCATATAGCTATTACTGATAATTCTCAATAATTTGAAAGCAAAAAGTTTAGTAATATCCCTATGATTAGAATAACCATTAATTGGATCAATATCCAATTATGGACTTGATTCTTAATTTTTCCATAAATTAAATAGCATAAAAGCATTAAAAAGCCACTTATTTGGCCTCTAATTGACAAGCATAGAAATTACTTTTAGATTAGAGAATTGCTTCATGAGAAGATTCATTTGAATATAGAATAGGTCATAGGAATGATCGTTCTTTGGGGGAGAGAGAGAAATGCTTAAAAAACATTATAATTTAAGCATAAATGGGAATTTATGTGTTTTATCACTACAATTCATTAAAGAACTTCAATTGTATTAAAAGCCATGCAGTTGAATGCTTCTCAAGCTTGAGAGGGATTGAGAAGAGAGAAAATGTAGAGATTAAAGAAAAAAAACCATAAACCACATTTTACCTCCTAGATTGCTTGATTCTTTGATCAAAGTAGAGGCCCCCAACCAATCAATTGGTTTGGTATGTTGATGAAGTCTCCAAGGAAGATTGAAGAGAGAGAGAGAAGCTCCAATTTCTTCAATTTGTAGAGGATTTTTAGAGGATAATAGAAAATAAGCTTATCTTAGAGTAATACCGGCATAGTTTAGTTCACATATGAGAATACAAAAGAATGAGGGTCTATTTATAGGTGAGGAAGGCCACTAACTGAGTCCTAAAATTTTTCAGCTTCAATTTGGCTGAATTTGGACAAGTTTTGGACTAGTTTGGCTCCCTTTTTGTTTTGGTTTGATCTAAGAGAGAGAAGAGATAAAAATATCCTATTATTTTTTAGTTTAAAACTCATCCACACATGTAAAATAGGTGCCTCCTTGAAGGGCCCCCTTGTCCTTACCAATGTGTCAAAAATGAATGATTACTCCAAAATATCTCATTTGTTTATTAATACTTCATAGTTTTTAACTAATAAATCTAGTACTTAGTCAACTCTTCATCTTATGTGGGCATTTACTCATTTTTGGGTATTTTCTTTTATTCTTTGGATTTATCTTATCCCAACACTTGGATTAATCTTATTGGTCCATTGGAACCTTAATCCAAAATTTTCAAAAAATCTTCACCCTTAGGCTAAGGTCTTCTAAATCATTTTTAATTAATTCCAATTGCATCTTGGAAAATCTATTTTGATTTTCTATTTCAACGAAACATTTTTTTTATATTTGTAGAACTTATTTATCTAAAAGTATCCCAATATTGATTTACCACTCTCTAGAAATTTTTATCTCACTAGGCCAAACAAGGAAAAATAATATTTTCTTGCATTCAGAAACATAGAATGATTACAAGGGATTGAAGTAGAGGCTTAATTGTTATTTAGGCTGAGGAGGAATCTTACATCCTCTCCCACTTGAAAAAAGCGAGATGTCCTCATCTCTCGCAAAGTGGGGGTAATCCTCGCCAACTCTTTTCTTTCTCCCAGGTGGCATCTTCTAGAGGGAACAACTTCCACTTTACTAAGAATTATCTGAGGACTCTGCTTCCTGAGAATCTTCTCTCTAACGTCAAGGATTTCCTCAAGTTGGAGTACCATCTAGCCTTGAGTCGGAGAGATCAATTGTTCATCATCAAGCATGTGACTCAGGCTAGGTACATACTTCTTAAGCAAACTGACATGGAATACATCATGTACCTTGAGATGGGGAGGCAGAAGAAGTTTGTAGGCTAGATCGTCCACTTTCTTTATGACAGCATACGGCCCACAGTATCTGGGAGAGAGCTTCTTGTACTTCCCTAAGGATAAGGAACTTCTTTTTGGTCGTACTCGAATGAAGACCATATCTGACTCTTCAAACTCTCTCTCTGACCTCTTTTTATCTGCATAATGCTTTTGTCTGTCTTGGGCTGCCTTTATATCTTTACGGATTTACTGCATCTGCTGATCCATGTCATCAAGCATTTGTTTGGACATTTTGACTCTGATCAATGGGTCAGACCAAGTCAATGGTGTAAGGCAATCTTGTCCATACAAAGCTTTGAAAGGACTCATCCCAATGCTCCGATGATAAGAAGCATTGTAAGGAAATTCGACCAGATGATGCAGATGACTTAACCACTTCTTGGGTTCCCTGCCCCGTAGCATGATCGAAGGATATCTTCTATTACCTGATTCACCCTTTTTGTCTACCCATCAGTTTCGGGGTGATAGGCTGTGCTGAGATCCAAGAAAGTTCCTACTGCTTCAAAGAACACAGTCCAAAATTTTGATGTGAATTTGGGATCTGTGTCACTTACTATCCTCCTGGTGGGTAAACCATGCAATCTGAAGATCTCCTTAAGGAAACTCTGGCAACATCCACTGCAGAGTATGTTTCTTTCATTGGAATCAGATGGGCAACTTTGGTTAGCCTGTCAACTACCACAAAAATGGAGTTGTAACCTGATTATTGCACTGAAGGTAATCTAGTGACAAAGTCCATACTCATGCATTCCCACTTCATCTGTGGAATGTCTAGAGGCTACAGTTTCCCTGGCATATTGACTCTGTCTGCCTTGACTCTTTGTGGCACATCAAGCATTTCCGCACATGATCAAGTACATCCTTTTTGAGTCCTAGCCAGAAGAAGCTTTTCTTCACAGACATATAGGTTTTTATAAACCCTAGATGTGCAGCTATCATGATATCATGGGCTTCTCTCAGAATTCTTCCCTTTATTCCCTCATCATTGGGATACATAGTCGATTATTATAATACATACATCCTTCATCTAGTTTGTATCCAAGAACTCGACTCATTTCCTGAGGAGTCTTGCTTTCCTGCATAGAAGGGTAGCAATAGGGGCAAAGAATTTGTCCTGCAAGATTTTCTCCTTTGCTTCATTGATCAATGGATTTGACACCACTGTTATTGCAAGCAAGGAGGCTTTTTTGCTGAGCATATCTACAACCACATTTTCTTTCCCCCCGACTGATACTTTATTTCAAAATCAAATTCTTGCAGGGTTTGCATCCATCTCCTCTTTGACGCATGTTGAGATCCCTTTGGGTGAAGATACACTTCAGACTTTAATGATCTGTCACATCAAGGTGAACCTTTGTCCCAAAAGATAATGTCTCCACAACTTAGAGCATACACTACTGAGAGTAACTCCAAGTCATGGACGGCATAATTTCTCTCATGTGTTCTGAGTTTTTTTGGATTCATAGGCCACTGCATGACCTTCTTGCATCAGAGCACCGCCTAAGGCAAACCCACTGGCATCAGTAACTACCTCAAAGGGTTTGGTAAAATCTAGCAATTTAAGGACAGAGTTGGTTACTAAGGCTGTCTTTAGCTTGTCAAAGGCACTCTGACACATTGCAGTCCACTGAAAAAGTGTACTCTTCTTGAGAAGGTTAGTTAAGATGGATGCTATCTGAGCATACCTAGGTATAAAGATCCTATACCATCCGGTTAACCCTAGGAATCCTTTGACTTCCTTTACTGACTTGGGTTCTGGCCATTCTACGACTGCTTGGATCTTGGCGGGGTCAGGAGAAATCCCATCCTTTAACACTATGAATCCCAAGTGTTCCACCTGGTCAACAAACAAAGAACATTTGCTCTTCTTTGCAAAGAGTTCGTGTTTCCTTAGGATTTCCAGGACCTTGCACACATGATCTTCATGGTTTGCAGCATTCTTTGAGTATACCAAGATATCATCAAAGAAGACAAGAACAAAATCATCCAAGTATTCTCTGAGAATATCTTGCATAAGACGATTGAATATCGCCGGGGAATTAGTCAATCCAAATGGCATGACTGTGAACTCATAATGCCCATAGAGAGTATTGAATGCTACCTTTGGGATGTCCTGCTCCTTGATTTTGATCTAGTAGTACCCAGATTTGAGATCTATCTTTGTGAACATTTGGGTCCCACTTAACTAATCCAGAAGTTCATCAATCCTAGGAATAGGATACTTATTCTTAATTGTTAATTGATTCAGTCCTCTATAGTCAATACAGAGTCTTAACGTTCCATCTTTCTTTTTTTTGAAAGAGAACGGGCGCACCCCAAGGTGAGATACTAGGTCTGACGAATCCCTATTCTAACAGTTGTCTTAACTGTTCCTTAAGTTCTATGGATTCAGGGACTAGCATTTTGTATGCACGCTGGGCTACTGGCTGAGCTCTGGGGGTTAATTCGATCTCATGATCTACTTCTTCATCATGAGATGGAGGCATCTCAGTCAACTCTTTAGGAAACACATTTGCATACTCACTTAACCACGCTAGTTCTTTAGCCTTGCATTTTATGTCTATTGGATTCATTTTAACGACATACACAGCTTGCCTCTTTCTGAGCCCTTTTAATAATTTGGAAGCCTTGACTAATTGTAGCAATGGGGATTCGGAAATTCCAATTCCTTGAACTTTACTCTCGTGAAGGTCAAGGAAAGAGATGGTTCCTTTGTGACAATGAATGTCAGCCTGATTCTTTTGGAGCCAATCCATTCCAAGGATTCCATCATATATTCCTAGGGGTAGGACTCTGGATTGGCACTCTGTTATGTTCCCATCTAGGCTAAACTAAATAAAGTCAGTGTTGCATGACAAATGAAGATCAATACAAGGATGCAACAAAAAAGACACTTAGGGCTCTTGAAAAGAGTTCAAAGTTGTAGATGAATGTGGGAGGGGGCTTGACAATACTCCCACATGGGAACTTTTGGGAGTTCTAGAATTTTTGTATAAAAGGTGGCCCATTTGAGAGAGGGAGCACACTTTTTTGGTCATTTGGTTGAGAGGCTCATAGAGAGAGCTTGCTCCATAGCTCCTTCTCAAGTGCTCTCCCAGGGCTCTCCATCCCCATTCTTGTTTCAATCATGTACTTTCTATTCTTTACATTTTCAATGATATGAGGTTTTGGTCTACACTCTTGCTAATCTAGATTTCTTAATGATGTTTTGATTTGTGAGTTGTAGAGTGCTTGTAATGAAGCTTGTGCTTGAAATAATGTGTAGTTGAGGCTTGTGTGATAGCTCTTTGCATATTAGGTTCCTTGCATAAGTTGCATTTGTGTGCTTAAGTGTAGCCTAATCTTGATGCTTTGATTATGTAAGATTGATTGCTTGAGTGTTGAGAAGGATTGAGTAGGACTAGAGGTCATTAGTGTGTGGTTAACTCTTCTTCTCCCATTCGGGATAGCCTCTATGCGCTAACCGGGTTGCATTCACAGATTGATAAGTGTGTGGGTTGGAGTGTAGCCTCCGCTATGCTATGATGTCCCAAACAATGGCGCCGCTGCCGGGGAACGCACACCTAAGTTAGTGAAGGGTGTTAACCATTACTTCTTACTAAGCGCTCCATTGATTGCAAAATCGTGGATTAGAGTAGATTAGAGTAGGGTTTGCAAGGGCATTGAGTGTGTGATCTCAAGGGCGCCTTGTGTGCTTTCGTTTTTTTGATTAGAAGCAAAAAAAAAACAAAATTAATTAAAACCTCTTTGCGGTAGAGAAATCCCGCCATTAATCGGATTTAAGCACTCTCTGTTGTTGCATTGGTGACGGGGTTGGTGAGTGGGAGGTAGAACATTGGAAGCGGTTTTTTTTCTTTCTTTTATTGTTTTGATTTGTTGCTTGTATTGTTTTGATTTGTTGCTTGGTGGAGAGGCGTCCGCAGAGCAGCAAAGATATATATATATATATATATATATATATATATATATATATATATATATTGATATATATACGCTGAAAGCCAAGGCTTTGAAGCCGGCGTGAAGGCTGTGTAAAGAAGCCTGCGAGGAGAAGGCGAATTTAAAAAAATATATATATATCTATATTTTTAGATATTGGCCGGTGGCAGCAGCCTGTAGAAGCGCAGCAGTGGGGGGGCGTCGGCTTATGTGGCCGCAGCTGCAGAAGGGCCGCAGCCGCGTTGTATCGGTGAAGGTGGCCGCAGCCGCGTTGTACCGGTGAAGGTGGAAAGAGCAGCTGCTGCGAAGGCAAAGGATTAACTGTCTCGTGGGCTGACATGGCCAAAGATGGCGTAGTAGCAAAAGCGCGCAAGGAGCGAAGGCAAAGGTTGGCTGTCGGCTGCTAGCTAGCAAGGAGCGCAAGCAGACAAGCGAAGACAGCGTGGTGGAAGGAGACAGAGGAGCCGGCGCTAAGCTGGCTGGCTTGAGAGCAGTGAGCTGAGGAGGACGAGAAGGGGCTGGCGAAGGCTGGCTTGAAGGCTGCTGCAGTAGGCGGTGTGCTTGGAGCCAGGGCAAGGACGATCGTGAAGCAAAATAAGGCTGGCAGCTAGAGGCGACTAAGGGTGCGAAGTGGGCGCAAGCAAAGCGAAGGTGGCGACGAAGGCGGCCGAGTGTGAAGGCGACGGTTGCGAAGGCGGTTGCAGGGCAGCTGTGTGGAAGCGTGGAGGTGACCGGTTGTGCAGGGAGGCAGCGTCGTGAAGTAAGCAGAGGCGGTGGCTACAGGCAAGGCGGGGAGGTCCAGGAGAGTTGAAGGCTGGCCGGCAAGCATAGGTGGTGGTGAGGTGTCTGCGTGGGGTGCATTGAAGAATCCAAGCGGTGCGGCGACGAACCCGGAAGCGAGCGGCGAGCGAGGGATAAGGTAGGTGGTATTTTTCTTTTTTTTAATTTTTTTATTTTTTTAATTAATTTTTCAATGTTTTTTGTATTTTTAAATAAAACAAAAATAAAAAATAATAATATTTTTTTATTTAAAAAAAGAGAAAAAAGATTAAAAAACAATTATTATTTTTTAAAAAAAGAGATTAAAAAAGAAAAAGAAAGAAAGAAAAGAAAAAGAAATTAAAAAAAAGAAAAAAAATAAGAAAAAAAGGGAAAAAAGAAAATAATTAAATATTAAAAAAAATAGAGAGAAGAAAGAAAAAAAAATAAAAAAATAAAAAAAAATTAAATTATTTATTTTTTTAGGAGTCCATATTGTTTGTATATTTTTTATTTTTCCATTTCTGTAATTTTTAGCATAATTAGAGTAATTTGCATTGTTTTAAATTTTTGTAATTTTTATTAAAAAAACAATTTTTATTTTTGTATTTTGAAACCATTGTTCATTATTTAAATTTTTGCATAATTAAAGTAGCTTGCATTTTTTATTTTTATTTTTTAGAATTTTTGGTAATTGAATGCATAATTAGTAAATTCATAATTTTTGTAATTAGGTACGAAATTTATTAGTTTTATTTAAAAAACAAAAAAACAAAAACAAAAACAAAAACCAACAAAAAAAAAACAACAAAAGAAAATTTAAAAAAAAATTGATAAATTAAGTATTTTTTTTGGAGTCTACCTTTTTGCATAATTTGTAATTCTTTATTTTTTTAATTTTTTGCATAATTAGTTTAACCTGCATTCTTTTAATTTTTGTAACTTTGTGCATAATTAGTATTTTTTAGTGTGATTCATAATTTTTGTGTAAATATTTTAAAAATAAAAAAAACATAAAAAAACATAAAATCATTTAAAAAAATCATAATTAAATAAAAATAAGAAAATAGGATAGATAGTTAAGCCCACATACTCCTTTTAGTTGCATTTAGTGATTAGGTAGGTTAAATAATATATATATATATATATATATATATATATATATTATTAAAAAACAAAACAAAAACAAAGACAAAAACACATAAAAAACCAAAACAAAAAAATTTGACCTTATGCACTTGCGATCGGGACGTCTTGTAGATTCTGCCATAGGGCCTAGGGCACCTTCTAGAGTACCTACGCAAGAAAGTGGGACCCAATCGGTAGGCAATTTGGCAGATATTGCTGAAACCCTTTCTGAATCCCAATCCGATACCCTTTCCTCTAGAACAACTAGTTCATTGTCCATGGACAATCTAGGGCCGACAAATAGTCATCCCGTAGCCCCAAATAGGACACCCTCAAGATCCTTTAATCCATTTGAAGCCGACACCATGGGGTTAACACTCAATGTGAGACTCCAATATGTCTACACAAATGCTCAAGGAGCTGAGATCTTTAAGGATCCACAACAACGGTATCTTGTTAAGATTGCCGACATTTTCTCAGAACTTGATAGAGCACCTCTAGTCAATGACCAGGGTAACATGTATATGGGTGGAGATGGTGTTCGCTCTACGAAGTCACCTACCATCCAGAAAAGGTAGACAAATTAGGGGAGCTCTCTAAAACCGAGTTCTTAGACTTATCAGAACTTTCCAGAGCAAGGGAGTCTAGAGATGACTGGCTCATTGAGCCGGACATGCCTGGACCATCCAATGCCCAGTCCTCAAAGCCATCCATAGATGATTTACTTCTTGTAGATCTTGGAAAGGGATAGGAAAGGCAAGAGCAAAATGGATCAGGGGACTGAATGCCAATGGGAGTTTGTACGATAAATTCCTGTGACAAAGGTCTTACAAGATGACCCACTTCAAGAGGTCTATAAGGACTCGTTAGAGGGATATTATGCCACAACTAGATTGCCACAGCTGGATCTTCCTCTAGCTCATGTGGTGGTAGTTGAGAAGCGTGCAGGACACATGAACAGAATAATTGATAAATGGGCCAATGAATACCGAACCTTAGATTGGAAAGAGATTCGGGAACTCACGTGGAAAGGACAACCATTATTTATGGAAGTGTTCTCATCAAATACAGCCAAACCAGGAGAGACAGCCTTTCTTGGAGAAACTGTTGCTCCTCCCCTACGAGAGTTCACTAGAGAGGGACCCTCAACATCCAAGTGGACCACTGCTAGTAGCCCAACTCTAGCACCAAGATATTGTCCTACACCAAATGTGCGACCACAAGTCACATCACACCAACATCTTTCTCATTATAACAATCGGAGGATAGGGGAGCCAACTCGGCCTCCTATAAATGCACCTCCTGAAATGAGGGTGACAAGATCTTTGGAAGGGTTTGGTGAGGCTGGTAATAGGGTACCCACATCAATTTTGGAAACATGTGGACCATCTTTCCAAAGAGAGGAACAATTTCCACTGAGAGTGAGAGGCCGTAGGCCCTACGATGAGTATTCACGACAAGTAAGGCCATCAACTCTTCAGAAATTGGTTAAGAAGTATGAAGGGTCGGGAGATCCATACGATCATGTAGCAGCATTTAGGCAAGCAGTTCGAGCTGAGCAAGTAGCTGATAAGCATACTCAAATTGAAGGATTTGGACTCACTCTTGAGGGAAAAGCCCTGGCTTGGTTTCAGGCATTAGAGGCTTCAGACAAATCTTCTTTACGAGTTTTGGAAGAGAGATTCATTGCTGCTTTTTCCTTGATGGGAATTCAACATGACACGGTAGCACACATCTACTCTTTCAAGCAAGGCGAGAACGAGAGTGTTAGAGACTGTGTAAATAGAATGAAGCAGTACATTAATCGTTGCCCAGAGGATGAGAAGCCCGCCCAAAGTCGATTAATTTCTCTCTTCTTAAAAGGACTCAAAAATTCGACACTGCATACACATCTCTATGCGAAGAAACATACAAATTTCAATGAGTGTTGCCATGATGCTATGGATTTCACCGATAACTTCAAGTTCCAGGATGGTTCTGGCCCTGAGGTGAAACCTAGAGATCAGTGGGGTGATGACCAAAGATCAGGGTCCAGCGCGCTAGTAAATCCAGACCAGATAGCTAACCTAGTACTAAGGAGATTGGGACAGACCTATCGTCCACCCATGCAGCCACAACAACAGCAGCAGAGAATGAGGAGTGTACTTCCTACAGGCCCTCATCTTTGTGGAGCATGTGGCGGTGACCATAAAACAGAGGACTGTAATACCTTTTCTCCTCTAGTCACAAACCAACCCACAAAGAAGTGGTGCCAAGCCTGTGCTTGGAACTTTACCCACACCACACAGGAATGTACTCGCATCGCGAGAATGAGATAGGAACGTGAGCAGCCGAGGGGTGGAGTGGCTCCACAAATGTATCAACAGTATACTAGTTTTGAACGTAAGCCACCGATGACACAAGAACAAGCACGACCTGTTCTTGGTGCTCAACCTCCTGCTCCAGGAACTGCTCCTGTGAGGGTTGTTGAATACGACAATTCAAATATGTGTAGAGAATTGGTAAACCCAGGCTATGTGGAGGAGGAATATGTATCATATTCATCCAAGGAAAATATCTTTGAAAGTCCCGCATACCCAAGCCCAGCACTGGACGCTCAACCAGGGGAACAAAACTCTTTAATGTTGCTAGGCGGCTACCAACCTGGGACTCCAGGCCCCTTAGGTCAATGGCAGCCAAGGAAAGTAGAGGCCAAACCAATGGGCCCCTGTTATGAGTGCGGATAACCCCATTGGGCTCGTGATTGTCCACATCGCTCAAGGCAAGCATCTCGGTCCAATACAACAGTACAACAGTTTCCACCAATTGAAAGATATTGTCTAGGGTGTTGTGTAGAACACTTCCCAAAAGACTGTCTGCTAAAACCACATGAGGAAGGCACCTCCCGACCAAAGGTCTCACTCAACCTTGTAGGCACAGTTCCATCACCACCTTCATCTGAGAATGAGGATGTTGTGCCACTTAGAGTCATGACTAGATCACAGACACGAAACGCCGAAATACAGACTGATGAGACACCTCGAACTAGGGATGCAAAAACAAATCTAGTGGATAAGACCCTACAGTCCAGTAGAAAAAAAACCACTCGGAGGAAGAAGAACCGAAACAAACAAACTAGAAGTGCATCCACTAGTTCTCAAGAAGCCTCAAAACAAAACATAAGGGATCAAACTTTTACATCCCAAGAAGTGCATGAGGTACATCAACCTCAACCTGAGCCTAGTGCTAAACAAAATGAGGCTAGTACGACTGAGGTTAGTTCTAGGGGTTCTATTTTTGTGGATAAAGTGAATGAGACTCTAGATGCCATCATTGATGCTCATAGAAGTCGCATTGCTGCTTTATCTGAGCTACCCAAGAAGCTTCAAGAATACCCAAACCCTCGTGAGGAGAAGATCAATCTAGCTGTACATCAGCAACTCATTAGGGAATCTCAGTCAATACTTGAGGGACCACCACCACCTATTCCTCGGGGCCCAACCTCTCTTAAACCAACATTAGAAACCATACCAGAAGTGTCATCAAGTCGGGAAATGAAAAGTGAGCTCATTTCACAAGCTCAGAGCGAAAGGTCTGCACCAATTGACACTCCATTGAAAGATGACATTCTGCCATCACCTAGCCTTGTCTTCCCATGCAATGATGAAGTTATTGATGCTAATGAGGACATGGCAAATGACATGTGGGCCGCAGTAAATGAGAAAATTAATGAGAACATGTCTTCTGTTAGTTCGCCTCCATTCTCTGAGGTGGATTTTACCAGAGACTCGGAAAACAACTTTGGACGCCCAAGCACCCAAGAGGAAGGTCAAACAATTGTTTCTCCTAGAAGTAAGCATACAATGAAAACCTTACCATCATATCTGGGAGAATATGAGAACTGTTCTCAAACCTTGAGGATACCCTCCATACATAAAAGGTTGACAAAGGAGAAAGATATGAGTATGGTGCAAGCTATTTTGTCAGCACCAGTGGCTTGTACCTTACCTTTGCTTGATTTGATAAAAATTCGACCTGAGTTGTGGAATGATATTGCCACATGTTTGTCAGAGCAGGTATTGCTACAAAAGGGTCACCACCCCCATGAGTGTACTATACACCCTGAGACAAAGCATATAATGCCAGTTCCTATCAACAAAGTGGGAAAATTTTGTGAGGACGATCAGGGAAATGCTACCCTCCCATTAGAAGTGCGAAAAGTATCTTCAACTGCAATACTTGATAGTGGCGCAGGAGTGGGCATTGTGACAAGGTCCATTTGGGAAAAATGGGGCAAACCAGCTATTAGGAGTACCAGGATGCGCTTGCAGCTAGCTGATGGAAGCTTAGAACATCCCCTTGGGTTGCTTGAGAACATATTGGTCACCACATGTGGCATTGAATATGAGCACACCTTTGCAGTAGTGGATTTTGGAAAACATCCAAACTATGAAGTGATATTGGGTAGACCATTCATGCGACAATTTCAAATGATTCAAGATTGGGGATACAATTATTTGTACCTCCGACATGATTCTGTCATCACAAGGGTCAACCTAAGGAATCACTCATATCGTGATGTAACAAGGTCTCCAATAGATGAGTTTGATTCTGCTTCATCTGAGGGCTCAAGAGTTACATTATCAGAGGGGCGAGAAGATCTATGGATGTGCGGAGCCTCATGTAGGGATTTCAACACTGAGAGACTTAAGGGTAATCGAAGTGTATCAGATGAGGCATACATTCCACAACCCTTCCCTGAGCATTTAATTGATCCATTAGAATGGAGTCATGTCCTTGCAACATTATCGACATGTGCTTTACCGAAGCCAATTCAATTTTGTGACTCAGATGGATATGATATTATTCCTATACGAATGGTACAAACACGTGCCCTTTTAGATGATTTGTACTATAGAGATACATCCACAATAGCTATGCATGTCGAGGAAGTCTCAGTAGAGGATTTGACACTCGAATCTGCTAATGATGCTGATAAGGAAGATGGCTGGGACTCTGATTTTAATAATGAGGTGACAGTCCCTGAGGAAGAGGTAGGAAAGGCACGCCTACTCTTGAGAGGAAGGGAGGTTCAGGTAGAGATCCCTAGAAGCCGACCTAAACGAAAATGCTGTAAGAGCCATAAAAGAACCCGTAGACAAGATGAGCGTGAACAACGTGAGAGACTGCAGAAAGAAAAGGAGGAGTCTAAGAGTGAAAACTCTCGACCACCACCTCACTTCTCAGGAAAGAACGAATATCTATACTATGTCCAAGCACAAGATAGTGTCAAAGACCAAGTCAAACGATCAGATGGATTCCAAGCAGGGGAAAAGCTAACAACTGTTAGCAAAAATCGTAAAAAGATGAAGAAACAAAAACCAAAATTCAAGTCTAAAACCGATTCAAAAAAGAGTGTGGGAAGTGCAAAGACAACGGTTGGACAAAAAAATCCGATGCAAGATAGCAAAGGAGAGCTCAAAACCGCATGGTCTTCAATGAGTGAAGACTCAAGTGGACAAGAACAAGGTTTAAATGTTCCTCCCAATTTCACACAGTACACTCTTCAAGATCGGAAGATTGTTCTTCAACAGCCCATGCGTCAAAAACCAAGCGTGCTAGGGATTTCATACGATGGTCCAGAGGATGCAAAAAAGATTGATATTGCTAAGCCAGGAGAAGAGCCTCGCTATGTGTGGATTGCCACAGACTTGTCCTTAGATGAGGAGAAGTTATTAATACAAACAATAAAGGAGTATCGTGATGTTTTTGCCTGGAGTTATAAAGACCTCAAAGGAGTTGATCCAAGCATATGTCAGCATACAATTCCATTGCGAGAGGATGCAAAACCCTCCAAGCAACGTCCTTATACCTACAATGAAAATTTTGCACGGAAGATAAAGGAAGAAATAGACAAGCTCTTAGAGGCAGAATTTATCTATGAGATTGAACACACTGAATGGGTCTCCCCTATTGTAGTGGTGCCCAAGAAAAATGGAAAACTTCGAGTACGTGTAAACCTCAAAAAGGTAAATGCAGCTACTGTGCGTGATCATTACCCACTTCCAATCACGGATCATGTTCTGGAGCGAGTTGCAGGGAAAAAGGCATATAGTTTCTTGGATGGATTCTCCGGGTACAACCAAGTGTCAATTGATCCAAAGGATCAACACAAGACAGCCTTTGCTACTGAAGATGGCATCTTTGCCTATCGTGTTATGCCATTTGGTCTAACAAATGCACCAGCAACCTTTCAGCGGTTAATGAGTCATGTATTCAAGGAGTACCTTAGGCAATTTCTTGAGATTTTCATGGATGATTTATGTGTTCACTCACAAGAGCGTGATGATCATATAGAACACCTGAGACTTGTGTTTCAAAAGTGTCAACTTTATCGTATATGCTTGAATCCTGACAAGTGCAAATTCATGGTAAGACAAGGGAAAATTTTGGGCCATATTGTTTCTCGCAATGGGATTTCAACGGATATGGATAAAATTGATGTCATTGTCTCATTACCTCGGCCTATTAACCCTAAAGGGGTACAAACATTCATGGGACATTGTGGCTATTACCGTAGATTCATCTACATGTATGCTGTCCTAGCCAGACCGTTATATGCTCTTCTTGTAAAGTTTAATTGGACGGATGAGTGTGAGGAATCCTTTGAAAAGTTGAAGCAAGCATTAGTGACTGCACCCATTTTACGGGCACCAGATTGGAACCAAATCTTTCATGTCCATATTGATGCTTCCAACTTTGCAATTGGATGTATTTTGGCTCAATCGGGAGAACACAATAAGGATTTTCCAATCTCATATGCTAGTCGACAGTTGAACAATGCTGAGAAGAATTACACCACAACAGAAAGAGAAGGATTGTCCATGATATATGCAGTGAAAAAGTTTCGCCATTACCTTTTGGCAAACAAATTCATATTTTTTGTGGACCATCAAGCATTGCTATATTTGGTGAATAAGCCATGTGCAACTGGAAGGATAGTAAGGTGGTTTATCATCCTTCTTGAGTTTGATTTTGAAGTTGCAGTTCGAAAAGGAACAACTCATCTAAGGGCAGATCATTTGTCTCGAATCACCTCTGGCGAAGCTCCTGTGGGTGTGGATGATGATATGTTAGATTCAACAATTTTCCTTGTAGAGACAGCTCCTAGATGGTCTGAATCCATTTTCGAAATTTTGACAAGTGGGCAAATACAACTAGCAGGTCCTAATGTGGACCTATGGCGACCATTCAAGCTAATCTCAGGGAGATTATATCGTCAGGGTAATGATGGAGTGTTGAGGCTTATACCTAACCCCGACCAATATGAGGAGATCTTGGAATGGGCACATGCGGGTATCGATGGAATCCATGCATCAGCTACCACTTGTGTGCGACGTATATCTCAAGATGGGCAATGGTGGCCTACCATGCATGCAGATGCTGAAACATTTGTTCGTAACTGTGCTTCATGTAAAATTCAGAAGCCAATTCATAATGTCACATTATTCCAAATTTCAACTACACCAAGTTGGAGTAAGTATATTGTGGACTACCTTCAGCATGGTCATACAGATCAAACAATTCCTAAACATCGAAAGCAGGCTATTAAAATTGAAGCGGCAAACTATATGCTAATAGAGGGCCAACTCTACAAGAGGGGCAAGGATGGCAACTTACGCATGTGTGTATGTGAAGCTGACTATCTGAAAATCTTAACTCATGCACATGCAGGTGTTGGGGGTGGACACTTTTCTGGCAATACCACAGCTAAGTTGATTAGGTGGTCTGGGCTTTGGTGGCCAACCTTACAAATGGATGCCGAAGAATATGTGAAACGTTGTGACGATTGTCAAAGGACCAAACCTCCCATCACAAAGGACAATATGCCATTGCGGCCTATGTTAAGCACACATGCTTTTGCAAAATGGGGTATTGATTTTGTCGGTCCCATTAAACCTCCAGCTTGTAACACGCATGCAGAATATATTATAGTCGCAACCGACTATTTGACTAAATGGGTAGAGGCAAAGGCAACAGTCAAAAATGATGCCAGAACCGCAGCCAAGTTCTTGTATGAGTACGTGTTTACACGCTATGGCTTACCTATTGAGATCGTTAGTGATCAAGGTGTACACTTTGTAAATGAAGTCATAGAATTTTTGCTTCAAGAATTTATGGTAATTCACAAGCGTTCTGCACCCTATCATCCCCAGACCAATGGACAAGCAGAGAGTACTAACAAGATTCTCTACACAGCACTCACAAAGATTGTTGAGGGACATAGGACTGATTGGGAGCAAAAGTTGCACTCAGTTCTCTGGGCATATAGGACAGCCTATAAAACATCTGTGGGCACAACCCCATTTGAACTTGCTTTTGGGCTAGACGCAATTCTTCCCATTGAATTTCTTGTACCTACTCTACGAGTAGCTAAACAACTGGATTGGACTGGTCATGAGCTTTCACAACGCGTTGACGAATTGGAAAAGCTTGATGAGACCCGCTTATTAGCGGTAATGGGGATGTATGCCGAGAAGAGGAGACAAAAGCAATGGTATGATAGAAACGTAACAACTGGCCGATTCAAAAAAGGAGACCTGGTGCTCTTGTACACACTTAAGAAACATAAGAGAAAGCTCAAAAAACGTGGCCTAGGACCGTTTGTGATTAATGAGCTTACTCCAAGTGGTGCAGTGCGTTTAGAGACACTAGAAGGTGAGCAAATGCCTAACTTCATTAATGGAAGTCGTCTCAAGAAATACAATGAACCATTAACGGAAGCCATGCTTCAACAGATGCATGCTGCACAAACACGGAAAGAAGCACTTGACCTACTTAAACGTCAGGCTCAAGAGGAGGCTAAAGCCAGAGTTGCAAAAGCCAAGGAGCATCGCAAAGCTTCTATGTTAGCCATACAGTTGGCTACTGATGAGCCATATGTCGAACCATTCAATATTCAAGTGTGTCTTCATCTTCATGAGACTACCTACTTTGTCTCTGCCTTAATTGACTCTGGTGCAGATTATAATGTTCTCTCGTTTGACACCTGGATAGCCTTGGGTCAACCACCACTTGTGCAAATTCCTGTGGACCTACGAAGCTTCTCAGGAGAAGATAACCCTATAGAGGGAAAATGTGTCATTATGATGACCATTCAGGATCACCAGATGTCAGTGTCCTTTTATGTGGCACGTAAGTCCAAGGCAGTAGTAGAGGTTGTTCTCGGTAGATCGTGGTTAAGTGCTACCAATTGCTCATTAGATTGGAAGAATAGACAATACAAGTTGCAAATTGATTCTGATTGCATCTTGGGATCTGCTACACCACGAGCTTTATCGTGTCAAAGGGGTAATGTTTCTACCTTACCCAACCCACAATCAAAATCTGCTCTTGAAGCTCCAAAACAAATGATGTGGATAATTGATGAGTACTCAAGTGAGGGCCATGGCTGGCATGTTCCAACTACTCTAGTTGCTGCTCAAAGAAGGCCAGGTAAGAAGGAATTATCAATGTGGCTACCCAAAGATGCGTACAAACTTGTACCATCTAGTCCAGTTGCTAAGCCTCTTAAGAAGCACATCATTTCCAAGCCCAAACCTTGGATTGTTACTCGATGGGTCCCAAAAAATGTGCTCAAAGCACAAGGCTATTATGAGGGTGCAACAGCAATTTGGCTTCCAAAATGCCATGCTTTGACAGGGGTAAAAGAGTGTTTCAGAAAGATTCCAAAAGCCACAATTGATTGTCCATATCAGTGGGTGCAAAAGAAGTCAACACAAAATCTTCAAGAAAGGAAAGGTGGCTGTGATAGCACCTACAAAACTACTTGTGTTGATCTTCCTAAAACATGTATTGAAACACCGGTTGTCCCGATTTCTCCTTGTAACACAATTCAACCATCAACTTGTGTACCTACGACAAGTCCAAATGTGTCTCATTTGAGCATAGATTCTAGCATTTCAATGCCTAAAACCTCTTATCTTGCTCAAATTCCAAGACAATTGCTAAAGTGTCCACCTCTTAAAAAGGATATACCAAAAACTAAAGATAAGACATTAACACTACAATTAAAGCTCTTTGGTAAATCAATGTTTGAATAATGTAGTTCCTTATGCCTTTAGAAGATGTGTTTTCTTTGAGATAATCTTGTTTTTGATTGGAATTGTCATGATGGATATGAGTGTTCTAAATTTCATTGTTCTACGTCCAGATAACTCCTGATGGATATTTGGCGTGATACATGTCCACCATGCATTGACCCCGATAGTACTCGACCAGATCATCGCGGGGGTTATAGTGCTCCTCCATTTCAAACACATTCTAGGTACTTCTATGCTCCCTTAGGTAAAAGTTGCTGTGGGCATCACTTTGTCACATTATTCTATCAACAGCATCACCCATTTCCACATTGTCAAGAGTGTGCACGGCTTGTATTAGAAGAAGCTTCACATATTTGTTGGATATGCCGCTCTTACTTTAGACGATATGGCACGGGCTTAATGAAGCAAATTGTGGGAGTTACACCCCAACGCCATAATCTTCTTAATGTGAGAATACCAGAGAGAGGACCACATCAGCGTAGATTACCTGAGGAGGTTCAAGCACAACAATGAAGGGATACAAGCCTAAATGACTTGCAACCACCGATCTTGCAAGCCCTCCTTCCCCAAGCCTCCACATGTCAATATTGGATCAATATGAGTACCTACATTGCGCAGTTCCAAAATCGAAACTGTCTGATTAACCTTCCCATAGAACCAATGCCATACTTTAGTGAGGAAGCACTCCTTCCTCTACCACCTTCTCCAGCGCGGCAGGTTTTTGTGAGGGGTTGTCTCTGCATCTTGAGGAAATTGATACCATCTTTCCAGCAGACGAGGACATGGATCCACCACCAGCGCAAGGGTAAGTTCAACGACTCCACAGTAAGATCGACAAGCCAGGGCACTTTTCTCCCACTGGGTTTTTCCCCTCGGCTATATTCGATGTTTGGCACCAATGGCAAATTTTATTTTTTTCTTTTCTTTTCGTGTTTGTTAATAAAAATTTTGCAGAGATCTCCGTAAAAAACAAAAGCATCAAACACGCCCCAATAGTCCACCTATCGTGCAAACAAATTAGGAAGGAGGGAGACATGCTACACTTACAAAGATCAAGGAGGAGCAATCTGCACCAAAATCAGCAATTCATCAATGCAAATGAACAACATCAAAAGGGCACTACAACAGGTGTATTCAGATCTTAATCTTTATTTCTTTATGTGCTCTTATCTTTCGAATATATGGTTTGCATGTTCACACAATGTTGGCTGGTTTAAGTTTTTGATTAGTTGTTAAAATATGGTGAGTGAGTTCTAGAGTCTTAGAAGACTTAGTAAAAGATATTTCTATTTAAAGACAGTGTAGGATATATACCAATGGAGTATGCTAAGTACTTATGTTTTCAAGGTATATTAGTTATCCCTAGTGGTAGTTACCTCTTAGATATGAGCTAGGTGCTAGGAGTCATAAAAATTTATGAAAATATACCCTAAAAAATATATATATATACAAAATGAATTGAGACATGAAGTGTCTACCGCCATGTGAAATGCTTGGTAGGACCTGAGGTTGTCTTAGCACCTTGGGGCCGAGGCCTTGGTTTCCATGGGGTGAACACTGATGTCTAAAAACTTCAGAAGAAGAACTTTGAGGAATCTATCGCCTTGATAGATGTTGGTAGGACTCGGGGGTACACTATGGGCCCTCAAGACCGATGCCCTCATCTTCATGGGGTACTCCTTAGGTCATAAAAGAAAGAAAAAGGGTCTGTCGCCCTTGAGATACTTAGCGGTCTTTAGATTCTCTTGGCGGAGGTCTCTTGGCCATTGCTTGGGTCTCTTTGGGATAGAACCTTAATCTTCATCAACTTCTACCCACATATCAAAAAAAAAGAAAAAAAGAAAAAAAGACAAAACGAGAGTTCCAATCACCTTTGCTCATATTTAGGAGTAGGTATGCCATTTAGGAGTAACTTACATACTGGTAGGACATTGAGACTACGGTCATAACCGGCGGTGTACAAAGCACACTTGCCTTTACATAGCACTATCTACTACTTAAGTCTCACTTTGACCAGTCTTTACTCACCCATTTTAGTACTCATTAAAACTTTAATCAGCCTTGCACTTGTATGCTCACGTGTGAAATTATCATTGCTGGTTTTTCTTTTCTTTTCTTTTTTTCAATAAAGGACTTTACTTGTATCCATTGTTTTTTTTTGTTGCAGCTCTTGCTACTACCGCGCTCGAGGACGTGCGCAAAATAGGAAGGGGGGAGTGTTGCATGACAAATGAAGATCAATACAAGGATGCAACAAAAAAGATACTTAGGGCTCTTGAAAAGAGTTCAAAGTTGTAGATGAATGTGGGAGGGGGCTTGACAATACTCCCACATGGGAACTTTTGGGAGTTCTAAAATTTTTGTATAAAAGGTGGCCCATTTGAGAGAGGGAGCACACTTTTTTGGTCATTTGGTTGAGAGGCTCATAGAGAGAGCTTGCTCCATAGCTCCTTCTCAAGTGCTCTCCCAGGGCTCTCCATCTCCATTCTTGTTTCAATCATGTACTTTCTATTCTTTACATTTTCAATGATATGAGGTTTTGGTCTACACTCTTGCTAATCTAGATTTCTTAATGATGTTTTGATTTGTGAGTTGTAGAGTGCTTGTAATGAAGCTTGTGCTTGAAATAATGTGTAGTTGAGGCTTGTGTGATAGCTCTTTGCATATTAGGTTCCTTGCATAAGTTGCATTTGTGTGCTTAAGTGTAGCCTAATCTTGATGCTTTGATTATGTAAGATTGATTGCTTGAGTGTTGAGAAGGATTGAGTAGGACTAGAGGTCATTAGTGTGTGGTTAACTCTTCTTCTCCCATTCGGGATAGCCTCTATGCGCTAACCGGGTGAGTCTCAAGGTGAGTGAAAAGAATCTTCCCACTGGCTAATTTCACTTGCAAGGGTTTCCTTGATTTTTGATTTAGGACTAATTTACGCAGACATCCTGGTGGGGAAATAAAAGAATGAGTATTGCCTAAATCAATCAAAAGCTTGAATTGCTTACCCTGGTACTCTGCTGGAGTCTAGAGGACTGAGAATTGATGGTTATTGCATAGATCTGTCCTTTCTCTTCCTCTACTTCCTCAGCTATGGTGACTTCTCTGGCTACTGCAGTCTGAGAGGTGGAACTCTCTCTCTTTGGTTATTCCAATTCTGGGAGAGGGAGTTTGGAGACTGCTTTGCATGGAGACTACAGGCTGAGCTGGCACTCTTCTTGGGTTACCCTGATTCAGGCGTGGGGGACCCTGATTGGTGGACTGAAATGAAGGTGTCAGTCTCTGAACTTTGGGACCCTAGCTTCCTTAGCCCATCGAAGGAGATGGGCAATCCTTGAGCTGGTGCCCAAATCCCTGACATCCGAATCATTTGTTCTCGCTTTTCGAAGCTCTTCCCTTTGTATTCTGGAGAGAGCTGGATTTCCTGAGAATGTACTTCGGGGGGGAAAGGTCTTCCTTCATTTTTGAAGCTTCCCATCTCCATATTCTAGTTAGGACCTTGGTGCCTCTTTGGAGGCAGAAAGTTGGAAGAACTTCCTGGTGTCTGAAATCCTTTAAAGGATGAGGGAGCTGGTTTTGGTGGGACTTTCACGATGAAGGCTTTGGCAAAGTCCTTCGCCATTCTGACAGCTTCAGCCATTGACATTGGCGTGGCATTCTTGACCAGTGTGTTCATTCCCCGAATGAACCTGGCCATGAGTTGCTCTTCATCTAGAGGTGTTGAATATTTGAGTAGAAGAGCGAAGGCCTGGTGATATTCCTTGATGGTTTTGCTCCCCTGCTTTAGCTTTAAGAATTCGTTCATTTTGGTTTCCAAAAACCCAGGGAGACAAAATCTCTTCCTCAACTAGGTTTTAAGGTTGTTCCATGACTGAGTATTCCTGTCTAGACGGTTGGTGTCACAATGGTTTCTCCATGCCACCCTAGCTATTTCCACTATTTTCAACCTGGCAAGAGCCATTTTTCTCCGCTCATTGTAGCCTGTGATGTCAAAATATTCTTCCGTAGCTTCCACTAATTTCTCCACAGCCACGCCTGAAAGAAAGTAACAGGGGTGGGTTAGTCCCTCACCAAGGGAGTGGCTCATGAAGGAGTCACCACTTAGCATCTCACGGGAGAAGCTCACCATTGATTCTTGGAAGAGATAACATTATGAATGAGCCATAATCTCATTTACATTGGTATTTATACTCCACCCAAGAGTTCACACCTACTTACTAGTTGTCCATGGCCTTGGGCCCATAATGCTTTCTTACAAACCATCCCTTCCCCAATGGTTTCGTCCTCGAAACCTCAAATGAATACCCCAAATTCGGAGAAGAATGTTCCATGTGGCTGAATTTACACCAACCCATATTGCTCTATCAATGCTTCATATCCCTCCAATGCTGAAATAGGCTGCCATGAAGCTTCTTCCTTAGGTAAACCTTTCCATTGAACAAGATACTCCACCAAGGTACGAGTGCAAAGTACCTTTTTCCTTGTACCCAAGATAGCTTCTGGAATGTATTCAATCATTCCCTCTTCATTCATTGGAGGTAACTCATCAACCATTTGATTGATCATACCCACATATCCTTTCAAGTGAGAGACATGAAACACATCATGAATCTTTGTTGTAGATGGAAGTAAGAGTTGATATGCAACCTCCCCAACTCTTCGTATCACTTGATAAGGACCATAGTAGCGATGAGCTAGCTTGGTGTTGGTGCTTCCCTTCAAAGACGCATATCTTGACTTTGGTATTCTCAAAAGAACCCAATCTCCCACTTTGAATTCCAATGGTCTTCGATGAACATTGGCATATTGTCTCATTTTCTCTTGTGCAACCTTCAAATTACTTTTGCATTGTTGCAACAAAGCTTGCATCCTTTCAGCTTCCTCCTTGACATTATGGTTAGAAGTCTCATATGTACCCACCAACATAGGCAAATTGACCTTGTAACCATATAAAGCCTCAAAGGGTGACATGCCAATGCTCACATGATATGTTGAGTTGTAAGCAAACTCAGCCAAAGGTAACCAATCATCCCATGTGCTTTGAGTATCATGACAATAGTGGCGTAGATATGTTTCCACCCATTTGTTTACTCTTTCTGTTTGACCATCGGTTTTGGGATGATAGGCGGTGCTTGGAGTAAGCTTGGTTCCCATATATTCAAATAATGTTCTCCAAAAAGTGCTCATGAATTTGACATCACGATCACTCACAATTTGTGACGGCATACCATGCAACTTGAAAACCCCATCAACAAATTGCTTGGCAACATTTTGGGCTAAATATGTGACCTTGGAAGAAATGAAATGGGCCACAACATACAAGCTGTCCCACCCTTTCTTTGTGCGCGGAAGGTTAGTAATGAAATCCATTGATATATGACTCCATTTGCCTTTGGGAATGGGCAATGGTTGAAGCAAACCTCCCGGTTTATGTGTAGGATCCTTGTTCAATTGACATGACCGGCACCCACTTACATAAGCATGAATGCTCTTCCACATACCCTTCCAAAAGAAACTTTTCCTTACTGCATCAAAGGTTTTGTAGACACCCAAATGACCAGCCATAGGAGTACAATGCATCTCTTCCATGATCTTCTTGATAAATGATGAAGTAGGAACCAAATAGACTTTTCCTTTGTAGTAGAGGAGACCATTTTTCAGCTCATAATGGGGTAACTCTTCACATACACCTTGCTGTAATTTCTGCACTATTTGTGAGGTTTCTTCATCAAACAAGTACTCTTCTTGTATCTCCATGATCCAATCTTTATGCACCTCAGAAATAGCATACAATGAGCAGGCCCACATATGAGACAAGGAATCGGCAACCACATTTTCTTTGCCCTTTGTGTATATGATTTCAAAATCATAGTTTTGTAGTGTTGCTACCCACCTTCTTTGCTTAGGAGACAAATTGGATTGTGTGAGGAAATACTTCAGCACCCTATGATCACTTCTCACATAAAAATGACTCCCATATAAGTAATGGTGCCATTTCTTGATAGCATGGAGTATAGCAATCATCTTTTACTCATACACATGGAGTTCTCTTTCTTTATCATTCAGCTTTCTACTTTCATAAGCAATGACTCCATGGTCTTGGTAAAGTACCGCACCAATCCCTCTTCCACTTGCATCCGCCCTTATTGTGAAAGGTTTGGTGAAGTCTGGACATACCAAAATAGGTGCTGATGTGAGCATCTTCTTCATATCTTCAAAGCTTTTGTTGGCAATGGCATCCCAAAAGAAGGTTTCCTTCTTCAATTTGTCCGTCATCATTGGGGCTGCAATTTCTGCATAGTGGGCAATAAAGTGCCTATAGAATGAAGATAACCCCAAAAATCCCCTCAATTGAGTAGTGTTTGAAGGAACCGGCCAATTCCTAATACATTCCACTTTCTTTGGATCCACACAAATGCCATCCTTGCTCACAATGTGACCCAAATATTCCACCTCATGTGCCATGAAGGTACATTTTGTCTCCTTAACATACAACTTGTTTTGCCTCAAGACCTCCAAAACCTCTTTCACGTGCTTCAAATGCACTTCCTCATCTTTGCTATAGATAAGTATGTCGTCGAAAAAGACCAATACAAACTTGTAGAGGAAAGGTTGAAGCACTTTGTTCATCAATGCTTGAAAAGTTGCCAGTGCATTGCATAATCCAAATGGCATAACCATGAATTGGTAAAGACCCCTTTCCGTACGAAATGCTGTTTTGAACTCATCACCACTTTTCATCCTTATTTGATGGTATCTGGAATACAAATAAATCTTTGAAAAGCATGTGGCACCCTTCAACTCATCCAAAAGATCATCCACCCTTGGTATTGGAAATCGATTTTTGATGGTGATCTTATTCAAATCACGGTAATCAATGCACATGCAGAAAGTACCATCCTTTTTCTTCACAAGTAGCACCGGAGAAGAAAAAGGAGATTGACTTGGTTCAACCCATCCCATGTCAATGAGTTCTTTGACTTGCTTTGCCACCTCTTCCTTTTCAACCTTTGACAAACGATAGGGAGGCTTGTTGATTGGTTTGGCATTTGGTTCCAAATCAATGGCATGATCAACACTCCTCTTTGGCGGCATTGATTTTGGCATGGTAAACACATCTTCATAATCCTTGAGTAGCTTAACCATGTCCACATTTTCGATGCAATCCTTTTTGCTATTATCTTCCTCTTTGCAAAGCTGTAGTACATAAACATAGCCTTCTTTCTTGAACTCTTTCTTCATTTGAGTAGCATTGATCATGAAGGGCTTAGACCCTTGCATTCCATTCAATGTAATAACCCCTCCATGATGCACAAAACTCATGAAACTTTTCTGTAAGTTCATGGTAAAAGAGTTCAAAGTGGACAGCCAATCATATCCAAGTACTATGTCAATTGGTCCCAACTCAATCACCAAAAGATCAACTTTGCAAGAGTAGTTCTTGGACAACTCCAATTCTGTACTTTGACACTTCATATTGCAACCCATTGAATCACCATTGGCCACTTGCACCATGTGCTTGTTTGGTAAAGAAGTTGGTTGCATTTTGAGAGTGTTTAAAGACCTTTTATTGACAAAACTATGCGTGCTTCCAGTATCAATGAGTGCATATGCTGTTCTTCCATTCACCTTGATCTTCAATCTCAATGTGTTGGCACCCTTACTTCCCACATAAGCATCATGAGAGATTGTACACAAGGTAGTATGTGCACTATTGTTTTCATTCCACACGCATAGAGGCATCCCATCATCCATTTTGTCATGAGCAAACTTTAGTTTCCCACCCGGATCAAAAGGAAACTCGAGATTTTCTTCATCAAAACCATCATCATGAGAACCTCCACCCTCATGAGGATCTCCCCATCCTAAGACATCATTGCATTCAAGGAATTCCTCCTCCTCATGATTAGCATTATCCTCAGTGATAATGTAGCTTATGGAAATATCCTTGGATTTGCATACTTTGAAGTGATCCTTGTTCCATTTTTCTCCACATTTGAAACATAGACCTTTGAGCCTCATTTTATGCAAACGGTCCTCCTTGATAACCTTGCTTTTTGAACCCCCATTTGCTGGCTTGGTCTCATCGTATGTAGCTTTTTTGGACATAAATGGTGGTTTAAATGGAAATCTATTAGACCCTCTACCATACACGGTAGGAAATCTTGGAAGATTAGGTCTTGTGTTTGCATGAGAACCCATTTCAGTCCTTGTGATCACTTCCCCTTTGATATTCCCTTTGTTAGCCCACTTTGTCAAGTACTTCTCTTCATGGATTTCTGCAAGCATCATTGCCTTCTTCAAAGTGGCGGGTTCATGAGACTTGACATCACCACCAATAGGAGCTTTCAAGCCCCTTATATACTTGACAACAAGATAATGCTCATCAAAGTCGTCCAAGTATAATAGAAGCTTTAGAAACTTGTGAGAACATTCCTTCACGGTAGTGATTTGCTCTAGCTTGTCCCATTCCACAATGTGATTGTCCCTTTGCATGCGAGAAGTAAACTCTTATGCCATGTCATTCTTGAATTCTTCCCAAGTAGTGATGACATAACCATGAGATTGCTTCCTCCTCCACCAAGTGTGAGCAAAACCTTCAAGATGAAGTGAGGCGAAGTAGACTTTGGCAATCTCGCTCCTTGGGCTGATTTCGAAGTAGAGATCCATCTTGTTTGCCCACTCTTCAAAGTCTTCGATAGAATTTGATTCTCCTTTGAACTTATTAAATATGATTTTGTCCTTCACAGCATTGTCAAAATCACCATGCATTCTTGAACCCCTCTGCCGTGCTCTTGGATCATCAAATCCTCTTCCTTCACCCAAGTGTCTATGTATTTGCTCATCTTCCAATTGCCAATCACCTGCATCTTTAAATCCCTTCTGTTCATACCCTCTTCTTACATCTTGCATAAAGGATGAAGTTCTTGGAATACTGGCATTTGATCTCTCATAAGAAGCATCACCCATAGGTCTCTTGCCCTTGTCCATGTAAGAAGAATGTGGCATCATTTGAGGTGGCATCATTTGTCTTACTTTGTTCTCTTCTGGCATAGAAGGCTTTCCCTCATGTTTGGCATCATAATGTACACCATCCATTGCATTCATATCGGCTTCTTGGTTGAGCTTCAGAGGAGCCAATTCACTAATGGCTTTCTAACCCTCTTTGCATCACGTCATCCAGGTAGTAGTGGTGTCGCTTGTCGAACCGTTCCATGAGGTGTTCACCAAATTGTTGTTGCCAATTTGTTTGGTTATTTTCAATCCTTTGAAACATACTCTCCATAGCCATTAACATCATGTCCACTGTTAGCGGAGTAGTTCCCAAAGATTGAGGCATTTCCACTGGCTGAGATTCATTTGGAGATGGTGCTTTTCTGGTTGAACTTTCTTCATTCCTCGTTGATGAACTCGTTGCCATCATTGCTTCTGGTTGTCTTTGATCATTTTCATTCCGGGCTCCCTTATTTTGACCTCCTCTAGTCATTTCTATGCGCGTAATTGATCCCTCCTTGCAAAGACCACTTACTTGATTTTTTTTCTCTATTCAAACGGTATCCGATTTGGGTGATCTTTATATCGACGTGAAGCTCTCGACGAGACGAATAAGAATCCCCAAAAACAGATCTGAAAAAGTCAACAGACTTTGACCTGTCAACTATATCGACTGAAAGTCAACTCTTGATGTTAACCGCTCACGATTTGGGTGATCTTTATATCGATGCGAAGCTCTTGACGAGACGAGTAAGGATCCCCAAAAACAGATTTGAAAAAGTCAACAACCTTTGACCAGTCAACTATTCTAGCTAAAAGTCAACTCTTGACTTTGACCGTTCAATACTACTCCGATTTGAGTGATCTTTAGCTTGTTTGAAAGAGGTTTTCGGGTAGATTGAAGGGCTTTCAGGACAGATTTGAAAAGCTTTTGAAAACCCTAGAAATTCAAGGATTTGTCCTGGCTGCAAGTAGGCAAATTTTACAAAAATTTTGACATAGTCTCCCCTCTTTTTGCACCAAATCTCAATCAAATCAAAGCATCTCAATCAAGTATTAAAATCCTTATGCATTTGACCACTATAATCAAATCAATCCTCAATCATTTTTCCATCTGAGCATGTGACCTTATGGCATCAATTTTGTCCTTTTGCATAAGAAGTCGATGTAGAGGATTTGCTTGTTTGCTCAAGTCGAATGAAGTGGTCGATGAAGCGCGTCAATGCTTGCCGATCTCCCGGCCAAGCACTTCTCACCCCTTCACCAAGGTGAAGGGGTGAGGCCATTTCTTTACCACCAAGTACCTAATCCTCTTCCTTATCGTGTTACCCGGCACTAACGGCAAGGAAGATTCAAGACATTCTCCCCTTGGCCTCTCCTCCAAATGCCAAGGTACCCTTACTTCATTCTAGATTCTAGGAATAAAGTGGGGTACAATCGTGAGTGGAATGTGGTTACAAGCTCAAATGAATGAGTAGAGTTGACTTACAATTGATTTATAGCATGACTCATGCTCATTCATATCATAATACATGGTTCATAGTGCTTCCTTCATCACATCCACTCATGGCAATGTCAATACATTTCCACATACATCAACAACATCCAAATCATGTGAAGTATGTATTCAATCTCCCAAATGTGCCAAAAGCTATGCTCACTTATGCCAATATGCAAGACATAGCATTGAATGGCTATGTGTAGCATTCAAGCATTCATAATGCATAAAGAAGAGCATGAATGGCCATGATTAAAGTCCAATTTCTGAAAATTAGGGTTTTATGTGTAATAAAACCCTAATTCCCTCCATAGCTTGAAAGAATGCTTCAAAATTGTAAGGAAGTGATGGAGCAACTCACCAATGTCACCCGGGAAGCCTTAATGCTTGAATTTGTTGAAGGAGATGAAGATTAGGGTCACTTTGGTGAAAAACGTGGGCAGCTTTGGTAGTGATTTTCAGCCACATTGGGAGCCCCATTGCTCATGGAAAATAGGTGAAATACTTTATAAAACATTGCTACATACATGAGAGAACATACCCAAGCTTCAATGGGGAGCTTGGCTTAGTAAGCCAAGCTCTTTGTGAGCTTGAAAGATGGTGTTTTCTGAGGCGGGCTGCTGCAGTTAGCCGCCCCTCTTCTGGTGCTCTTTGGTGTGCTTGAAAAGTTGCTTTCACTCCCAATTGACTTGGAGACTCAATGCCCTTTGCTCATGTTGAGATTCCATGGCTAGGGTTTGCAAGAAAGCTCCCAAATAGAAAAACGTTTTTGATTAACAACTGCTAATTAAGATTAATGAATTTTTCCCAATTTGGTCCACTCATTCAAAAAAATTAGGTCCATGTGCTCAGATTTGAACCACAAACTCTACCTTAGCCATATTCCCTTCCCCCATGAATCAAATGAAGCATAAATTTCACGAAATGTGAAGAAGAAAAGAAAAATTAAAAATCATGGCTCAAAAGCCATGCTCTGATACCAATGAAAGAAAGTAAGAGGGGTGGGTTAGTCCCTCACTTAGGGAGTGGCTCATGAAGGAGTCACCACTTAGCATCTCATGGGAGAAGCTCACCATTGATTCTTGGAACAGATAACATTATGAATGAGCCATAATCCCATTTACATTGGTATTTATACTCCACCCAAGAGTTCACACCTACTTACTAGTTGTCCATGGCCTTGGGCCCATAATGCTTTCTTACAACGCCCAGGTTCTCCCCTTCTCCTTTGAAGGGTCTTGGCTGAGTTCTATGAAGAGCCTTGCGAATGTCGGGGTCAGGTTCATCATCTTCAGAGAGAGGGTCTAGATGACGGCCACGATTTCCTTGTCTCATGATTCTGCCAAAAATGATATATTATTAAATTTTTATTTTGATATCATCCACGAGATCCTAAGACTTAAGGGATTCAAAAAACAATTTCTTAAACAAGATAAATGATCTTATTGGAGATCTATGACATATGTTCGATAACAGATTTTTCTTTATCAGTTCGTCCCATAAACAATCACTTATACAATAGGGTATTTTTCTCTAGAAAACATTTCTTTATTTATATAAAAGTTACAATATGTACATAGAGCATCTCGGCTCTAGAAATCTCCTCTCGGGAGATGCATTAAGATGGCGGTACTGGTGGGCCATAGCCATGCCGCCCTGATACAAATGTTCACTTACTGCTAAGGGAGCGATTATCTTCTCCTTAGGAATAAAGCGACTAAGGAGTCTGTAGATTTGGCATGAAAGTCTGAAATTCCAAGGCGTTGAATGATATAGAATGACACCATGTACCACTTTTTTCTTTATTAGAATCATGGCCAATGAGAGGTTCTGCCTCAGCATTGCACGCGGGTTGCAAGAGGCATGGACGTACTGCCCTGCAAACCACTTATGCTGTCGTCTCTCCGCCGCTGGGTTAGGAAAATATAAATCCTTGAAATGGCGAGCGAGTCCGACTCGACTTGTTTGAGTTGTTGCAGTGGAAGAGATGAGATGTTCGAAGGTGAACGCAGTCATGTCTTGTGACTGGGTGAGGTCGGGAATACCAGATAAGTATGGAACTTCCATTTAAAAAAACAATTTCTTTGATTAAAAATTCTTTATTAATGAGACTTGCGGAATGAAAATACATTATGAAAAATGCTTTTTCTGAGTTTTTGTTATCAAATTCATTTATCCTTATTAGCTTTCAACAAAGCTCTGATACCAGCTGGTCCGTTCCCCCTCCACCCACGGTTCCCATGCCGGCACCGAAAGCGGCGTCGGCCTCTCGCACGAGGCGGGGATCCACACTCGGGGCCTTGCCTGTGGATGTCCGGGATGAGAGGCTAGCCTGGGCGGTTCCTCCGACACTAGGCGCGGAAGACTCCCCTCGCCCGGAAGGCACGAGGGATTTCACCATGGGAAAAATCTTCTAACGGGGGAAATTACTCTAATGAGTCAAAGTCTTAACTAGTTAAACTGATCTGACTAAACTAGTTAAAGTCTTAACTAGTTAAACTGATCTGACCGAACCTGAAGTCACATAGTCAGATCAAGAAGAGACTTGCACTTGGTCCATGGAATCACTGCTTTTTTCCTCATTTACGAGGCACAACCGCTGATCCCCTCCCACAGAACAAGGTCTTCTCAGGATTTAAACTAATAAACGTAACTAATCATATCTAGTTGTTTCTCAGGAATCCTTAGTAGCCAACCACCCGACCACTGTATTGGTGGGATTTCTTTATAAAGATTTGGTTGTGTTTTAGTTCCCAAACCCCCTAGTCGGCGATTCATGCAAAAATTAAGGTAGGCATACCACATACACACCCAATATGAAATTGGCTTTGAAACAATCCTTCAATAAAAATCATAATATTTCTTATCATCTTTTTTTCCAGATTCCGAGTCCATTGTATTATAAAATGTATCCTCTAGACTCTCCGTTGAAGACCAGCTAGCCAACCAACGAGATCCAGTATCAAAATTTGGTTCCCAAAAATCTTTCCTTTTTGTCCATCCAAAATCTTCCTCAACGTACGCATGGGTGTCCTAGCAACCGCAAGCCCGTGCATCGCCTGGTCAGAACCCTCTAGGATCCTCCTTAGGTGTCCTAACACTTCACTCAGGGACCGCTTCGTCGGTCCTCGCCCATTGTACCGAAAGCGCACCATTTTAATTGTACCGAGGCTGGTCAAGACCTCGGCAGGCTTTGCTCACGAGCGACGTCCCTTGACGACTCCGCACCAACTGTTCCAAAACAAACCTCCTCTTAGAAAAACATAAGCCAAATACTTCCTCTAGCATTCTGGCGTAAAATAATCCTTTGAATAAAAAACAGAGGTTCCAATGCAAGTAAAATTCCAATTTGAGATTGGTTCCAAAAACCCTTTTTCCATAATTCCTAGTTTCACAATGAGAATCCTTGATCTCTCATCAGGGTAATCTACCCATCATTCAGTCTGATTGTCCAACTAGATTCTTGGTGAGTTCAGTCTGGAAAAACTAGTTTAGTTCTGGCACTCTATTCTTTGATTAGAAACTGGAATTGGTCTCACGAAGTTTTTACTTGATTCAGACCGAGAGATGGGTAAGTAGGTTTATTGTCCGTCCCTCTCGTAGTCTAACCAAATTCATTCGGTTTAGTTCTACAAGGATTTCCTTCAGATAAACATCTAGTTTTGGGTAAATATCTATTTAGTGATTCTACCAATTAAAATATCCAAAGATATTCCTTCTATCACATAATTTCTCAACCTTAATTCGTTAGGTAGAATTATGGTGGAAATTCATCTTTTGACACTAAAATTTAATTGAAATCCATCTTTTCTTAATTATCATAAAAATTCTTCTTTTTAACTAAATATCATACCTTTTTTTTAATAAACTTGAAATCCCTCTTTTTCTCATTTTAAATGAGTGCAATACAATTATCATGGAAATTCCTCTTTTACCATAAATTAAATCTATTTAAAATTCTTCTTAAAAATTATATAAAATATCCATTAATTCCATTAAGCTAAAAATTTCACTTTTCTCATTTAAATATTTGAATTCCAATATGGTGGGAATTCCTCTTTCATCATTTAAACTTATCTATGCAAAAAGATAAATTTAACTAAATTTTCTCTTAAAATTTAAATAAAAATCTCCATGAATTCCTTTACACTAGGAATTACACTTTCCTCATTTAAATATTTGAATTTTAATATGGTGGGAATTCCTCTTTCATCATTTAAACTTATCTATGCAAAAAGATAAATTTAACTAAATTTTCTCTTAAAATTTAAATAAAAATCTCCATGAATTTCTTTACACTAGGAACTACACTTTCCTCATTTAAATATTTGAATTCCAATATGGTGGGAATTCCTCTTTCATCATTTAAACTTATCTATGCAAAAAGATAAATTTAACTAAATTTTCTCTTAAAATTTAAATAAAAATCTTCATTAATTCCTTTACAACACTAGGGATTACACTTTCCTCATTTAAATATTTGAATTCCAATATGGTGGGAATTCCTCTTTCATCATTTAAACTTATCTATACAAAAACATAAATTTAACTAGAATCCATCTTTAATTTTTAAATAAAATATACATTATTTTAGCATCAAAATTTTTCTCTTACTTCTTTGGAATACATGGATTCCATTATCATAGGGATTACTCTTTTAACATAAAAATGGATTACTAGAAATTTCTCTTTTTTCTAATTAACTATTTATGCATAAACATAAACATTTAACTATTTATGTAAAAATTCCTCTTTTTTCTAATTAACTATTTATGCATAAACATAAAAATCAATTTTTCCATGATTATAATGAGAATCATTCAATTAACCTAGGATGATTAATGCTAGAATATGGTAGGAAGTCCTCTTTTCATATTATGAATGAAAATGATTTATGTGTTAATTTTTTAAAAATTTTGCCATAGCTTCGCAGAAGCTATTACTGATAATTCTCAATAATTTAAAAGCATAAAGTTTAGTAATATCCCTATGATTAGAATAACCATTAATTGGATCAATATCCAATTATGGACTTGATTCTTAAATTTTCCATAAATTAAATAGCATGAAAGCATTAAAAAGCCACTTATTTGGCCTCTAATTGACAAGCATAGAAATTACTTTCAGATTAGAGAATTGCTTCATGAGAAGCTTTATTTGAATATAGAATAGGTCATAGGAATGACCATTCTTTTGGGGAGAGAGAGAAATGTTTAAAAAACGTTATGATTTAAGCATAAATGGAAAATTATCTATTTTATCACTACAATTCATTAACAAACTTCAATTGTATTAAAAGCAATTCAATTGAATTCTTCTCAAGCTTTAGAGGGGTTGAGAAGAGAGAAACATTTGGAGAATAAAGAAAAAAAGACCATAAACCACATTTTACCTCCTAGATTACTTGATTCTTTGATCAAAGTAGAGGTCCCCAACCAATCAATCGGTTTGGTATGTTGATGAAGTCTCCAAGGAAGATTGAAGAGAGAGAGAATCTCCAATCTCTTCAATTTGTAGAGGATTTTTAGAGGATAATAGAAAATAAGCTTATCTTAAAGTAATACTGGCATAGTTTAGTTCACATATGAGTATACAAAAGAATGAGGGTCTATTTATAGGTGAGGGATGCCACTAACTGAGTCCAACTGAGTTCTAGAATTTTTCAGCTTCAGTTTGGCTGAATTTGGACAAGTTTTGGACCAATTTGGCTCCCTTTTTGATTTGGTTTGATCTATGGTTTGATCTAGGAGAGAGGAGAGATAAAAATATCCTATTATTTTTTAGTTTAAGATTCATCCACACATGTGAAATAGGCACCTCCTTGAAGGGTCCCCTTCTTCTTACCAATGTGTAAAAAATGAATGATTACTCTAAAATATCTCATTTTTTTATTAATACTTCATAATTTTTAACTAATAAATCTAGTACTTAGTCAACTCTTCATCTTATGTGTGCATTTACTCATTTTTGGATATTTTCTTTTATTCTTTGGATTTATCTTATCCCAACACTTGGATTAATCTAATTGGTCCATAGGAACCTTAATCTAAAATTTTTAAAAAATCTTGATCCTTAGGCTAAGGTCTTCTAAATCATTTTTAATTAATTCCAATTACACCTTGGAAAATCTATTTTGATTTTCTATTTCAAGGAAACATTTTTTTGATATTTGTAGAATTTATTTATCCAAAAATATCCCAATATTGATTTATCACTCTCTAGAAATTTTTATCTCACTAGGCCAAACAAGGAAAAATAATATTTTCTTGCATTCAGAAACATGGAATGATTACAAGGGATTGAAGTAGAGGCTTAATTGTTATTCAGGCTTAGGAGGAATCTTATAGTGATGCTCGGATTGTCATGAGATTTTTTTGGCATGTGGATGGTGGCATGATTGACTGGAGAGCCTCCCATGATTGTGACACAGTATCTGGCACCTTGGGCTTACATTTCATCAGGAGCATATGCATGGCAGCCCCCACGATTTACACACAACGGTTTTCATGCTTCTATGGAGCATGTATGGATGGTGATTGGTCACATTGTGTCTCGAGAGGATGGGCAGATGCATGGATATAGACATTCCTCTCCCCCAAGCATCCTTCACATCCAGTGTTGTTTGATGAGCACACAGATCCTGCGCTCATTTGGCCAGCTATGATGACCTGACAAATTTGCTACAGGAGGGTGATGTATTTGTTGTTATTGCCACTGCTGCGGGCAATAGTGAGGGAGTAGACTACTATCTGATGAGTTGCACTAGGCCAAAGTGCATCCTTGACCAGGATACAGTGGATGATTATGGGTTTTCTTTTGATGCCCATAGCATGATTGTGGCAGGCCGGTTCTACCAGCAGATTCGACTTCATCGGGGGAGTCTTGAGTTCCAACAGTGGAAGTGGGAGTTCCAACAGTGGAAGTGGGAGTTAGAGGCATTTCAGTTCTCTCATCTAGTGGTTGCTACCAGGCTCACTCTTGATCGAGTAGTACAGAGCCGAAAGCACAGTTCTCGCCCTCATTTTCGACTTCGAGTGGATGACCATGAGAGCATTCTAGAGCAATTGAGAGCTAGAGAGGGTGCTACTGACTAGATCTCTATCTTGATAGTGACTAAATTCAGACTAGCTGGGTTAGCTCACTTACATTGTACTTAGATTTTTTGGGAGTGACTAACCTCAGAATAGCTGGGGTAGCTCATTTTCATTATGATTTGATCTTTTGAGTTAGTGGCTAAACCTAGAGTGGCTGTGTTAGCTCACATTCTGGTGTACTTAGAGTTGATGTTTATATCATTATGAGTTTTCTCATTATTGAGGATCATTGCATTTTAATTGATGTTCATGGTTTTTTTTTTACACTTTGGCTATCATATTGTTTGTTGAAAATCACCATCACCATATTGAAAATCACAATATTTTTTAATCCGCATTGGGCACTAATTACGAATCCAAACATACTCCGATTGTGACCAAACTTTGCAAGGATGTGGGCAAAGTTTGGTCATGATCGCAGCATGTTCGGGTTGGTAATAGTGTGGTTTTTTCAAGTCTCGGTGTGCTTAAAAGGCCATGGAAAATCTGGGCCTTCCCCATACCATCGTACCCCCACATGCTTGCAAAGTTTGGTCCCCATCGGAGCATGTTTGGGTACGATGGTATGGGGAAGGCCCAGATTTTCCATGGCCTTTTAAGCACACCGAGACTTGAAAAAACCACACTATTACCAACCCGAACATGCTGCGATCATGACCAAACTTTGCAAGCATCTGGGGGTGGGCCCCTCCCACATGCTTGCAAAGTTCGGTCCCATCAGAGCATGTTTGAGTGTATGATGGTATGGGAAAGGCCCGGATTTTCCATGGCCTCTTAAGCACAAGAGACTTGAAAAATCCACACTGGGCACTAATTACCAACCCAAACATGCTCCGCCGATCATGACCAAAGTTTGCAAGCATGTGGGCGTGGGTCCCCCTCACATGCTTGCAAAGTTTGGTCCCCATCAGAGCATGTTTGGGTACGATGGTATGGGGAAGGCCCGGATTTTCCATGGCCTCTTAAGCACCAAGAGACTTAAAAAATCCACACTGGGCACTAATTATGTAAGATCCCTGTCCCCACCGCGCAATGAATTTAGGGGTGCTAGCAGCGAAAGTAGCACTTCTTGCATGGGGCAGGGTCCCACACTCGGGGCCTCGCCTATATCCGGACAAGAGACTAATCCATCGATTCTTCCAAAACTGAACCTGAAAAAACTTCCCTTGCTCGGAAAGCTCGGGCGATACCTCCACGATAAATTTTTCTCTAACGTAGTCAAAAGTCTTAACTAACTGAACTGATTTGACCAAACCCGTAAGTCCCATAGTCAAATTAGGGAAAGATTGCACTTGGATCATAGAGACCAACACGTTTTTCCTCATTGAGAGGCACAGCCGTTGATTCTTTTCCATAGAACAGTTTTTGTCCGGGATTTACTTCATCTAGCGTACCATAACAGAAATGAGTCTCAATTCAAGGATCCATCAGTCCAGCTAACCCCATCCAATCCCATGGGTTAGCCAACCACTCAGCCACTGTAGTGATGGGATCCAATTAGGAATTTGGTTAGATTTTATCCCGGGTACCAGGGAAAAGAGTTCCCAGGCCCCCTAGCCGGATATTCATGCAAACTTAAAACTAGTCACACCACTTACACACCCAATATGAAATTACCTTTTTCACAAATTCAGCTGTCTTTAAAACAATCATTTAATGAAATCATAGTCACTGATCATAATCCTCCTCAAAAATTTCTGGTTGAATTCTAATTTCCAATCATTCCTTCCTCAATGTTCCTATGGCATCATTGGGCAACCAGAACGCTCACCACCTGTCCACTTAGGGGTCTTTTTGATGGTTCCTAGCTCATAGTACTCGGCAATATTCACATATCCCCTCCGTTTGTGTATTCTAAGAGTGTTATTTTCATTCTATGCATAGAAAGATGCATATTGGAAATATTTTTATTATAAAAGTGTTATTTTCATTAGAATTAATTTCTATGCATAGAAAGATGCATATTGAAAATATTTTTATTATAAAAGCGTTATTTTCATTAGAATTAATTTCTATGCATAGAAAGATGCATATTGAAAATATTTTTATTATAAAAGCGTTATTTTCATTAGAATTAATTTCTATGCATAGAAAGATGCATATTGGAAATATTTTTTTCATAAAAGTGTTACTTTCACCAATAATGATTTTTATGCATAAAGTGATGCATAAAAGAATTTTTATTATTATAAAAGTGTTACTTTCATAAAAAATTTTATGCATAGAAAGATGCATATTGGAAATATTTTTATTATAAAAGCGTTATTTTCATTAGAATTAATTTCTATGCATAGAAAGATGCATATTGGAAATATTTTTATTATAAAAGCGTTTTTTTCATTAGAATTAATTTCTATGCAAAGAAAGATGCATATTGAAAATAATAAAAGTGTTACTTTCACCAATAATGATTTTTATGCATAAAGTGATGCATAAAAGAATTTTTTTATTATAAAAGTGTTACCTTCATCAAAATTGATTTTTATGCATAAAATGATGCATAAATTTTTTTTTATTATAAAAGTGTTGCTTTCATTAAAATTGAATTTATGCATAGAAAGATGCATAAAAGATTTATTTTTATTTCAAAAGTATCATTCTCATTGAAATTGAATTTTTGCATAGAAAGATGCATAAAAGATTTACTTTTATTTCAAAAGTGTCATTCTCATTGAAATTGAATTTATGCATAGAAAGATGCATAAAAGATTTATTTTTATTTCAAAAGAGTTATTCTCATTGAAATTGAATTTATGCATAAGAAGATGCATAAAGGATTTAATTTTATTTCAAAAGTGTTATTTTCCTTAAAATTGAATTATGCATAAATAGATGCGTAAAGAATCTTTATATCAAAAATTAGAATCCTCTTAAATTCTATGTTTAAATTCTGTGAATAGAAGTGATGAGAATATGAGGCGAATAGATGTGATGAGATAAGATGTGAATTAGATGATGATTGAATGGATGGATGTGATGTGAATAGAGATGATGAGAATGTGATGTGAATTAGATAGATGTAAATGGATGAATGGATGTGATGTGAATAGAAGTGATGAGAATATGAGGTGAATAGATGTGATAAGATGTGATGGGAATTAGATAGATAGGAATGAATGAATGGATGGATGTGATGTGAATAGAGGTGATGAGATGTGAGGTGAATAAATATGATGTGAATCAGATAAATGTGAATGAATGGATGAGATGTGATGTCATGTGAATCAGAATGTAAATGAATGATATGAGATGTGAGTGAATGTGTATGTGAAGAATGGATGTGAATGAGTATGTGAAAGAATGGATAAGGATGTGTATGTGGAGAATGGATGTGAATGTGTATGAGAAGAATGGATGTGAATGAGTATGTGAAAGAATGGATGTGGATGTATGTGAAAGAATGGATATAGATGTGTATGTGAAAGAATGTGATGTGATGTAAAGAGATGAGATGGGACATGAATATATGTGGATGTGAAGTGATAGATATGAATGTATGGATAGATGCGAGTAGTCGTACATGTGTGAACGATTGGATGGATGTGGATGAATATATGTGGATGTGAAGTGATAGATATGAATGTATGGATAGATACGAGTAGTCGTATATGTGAACGATTGGATGGATGTGGATGAATGAGATGAGATGTGTATGAATGAGATATGATGTGGATAGAAGTGATGTGATATAATGGTGATGAGAATGAATGTGATGGATATGAATGAAAGTGAATGTGATATAATGGTGATGAGAATGAATGTGATGGATATGAATGAAAGTGAATGTGATGGATATGAATGAATGTGATGTTATGGGATGTGAATCGGGATAGATGTGAATGAATAAGATGTGAGGTAAAATGAATGAGATGTGATGTGAGTGAATGTGATGTGGTCTGTGAATGGATGAGATGTGAGTGAATGTGATGTGGTCTGAATGGATGAGATGTCGATATGGGTAGAGAGATCTGATGAGGTAAAATTGAGGAAAGATGTGATGAGATGAAAATGATGTGATTGGATGAGAAATAGGAATACTTATGAAATGGTTGTGGAATTAATTAATGTGGTTTGATGTGGAGCAATGTGGAAAGACGAGAGTTCGTTATAGAAATTGTATTTTTGTGTTGTTTTTAAATGACTATTTTATGTCAAGAATGCTACAAAAGCATTTTGATTGTCTTGTGAATGAGGTCGTGGAGACCTAATCTGATAAATTTGCAACAGCTGACGGCGGCGGAGAGTCATTGGAGGACGTCGTGCATCGCAAGGTCGACCGAGGTCTTGACCAACCTTGGTTCGATTAAAATGGTGAGCTTCCAATATGGTGGATGAGGGACCAAGGAAGCGGCCTATGAGTGAAGCGCTAGGTCACCTACGAGAATCCTAGAGGGTGCTGACCATACGGTGCTCAGGCTCTGGGTCATCGACGATACCCACGTGCATCGTGGAAGATATTGGAACAAGGAGTAAGAGTTGTTTTCTGAATTCGCACATGGATCTGGTTGATTGATCCACAAAATTGAAGAAAATTTTACCATAACCTCCTTTGTATGGCTGACCATTTCTCAATTTTTACATTCTAAATCTACTTAGAATTTACCCCAAGATGAATTAAAACACTCTAATCTAATCAATTTTCACTTCTAAGAGCAATCAATAAGAAAAGTTTAACTTATTTTGTTTGTTTCTCTTTTTAGGATAAAGAAAGGCTGAAATTTTTAATGAAGAGAAGGGGGAAGCCTTTCCATCAAGGCATAACATCCAATTTCACATTAAAAAAAAACAAGAAATCAAAAAACCAAATATCATCTCCTCCTAGGCAGGCTACTCTACTCCTTAGAGTGGCCGTGCCTCCTCCAAGTTTGTCCTCTACTGCCTCAATCATGTTAAAGTCTCCACCCATGCACCAAAAGTCAGCCCGAGAGGAAGGACCTACCAGATTGTGCTCCAAAAGATAGCTCTACATGCGGCGGCGTTTGGGGCATAAACATTGAGGAAGCCCATGCAATCCTGTGCAATCAAAATGGTAACCCACTTCTTTCACCCACGAGGAACTATGACTCTTGAGCCTGTCACTACCGACAAAAGCTGCTGTTTTACTGACAAAAATACAAACTCCTCCCTATGTCCCTAAGGGGATGAAGGATGGAGACCAGAAAGTGTAACTCCTTCCTAGTAGTAAATCTTCCTGAAGAGTGGCGGCAGGTGCACCCCTCAGAAAGGTGGTGCTTATGAAGGAAAATAATGTCGATAGGTCCCCAACTGTAGCTCTATGAAGCTATCCTTTGAGGGTGCCTCTGAAAGCACTAAGGCCCCCCCTAAGCCTTGAATGTCCCATGAGACTATTCGCATATCAATCTCTATGGGAGGTGGAACTATCAGAGTTGCCCTCCACTCGAAGAGTCTTGGGAGAGGGTTTAGATGAGGAATAATCACAATCCGTCTTGGGAGGACGAAGGCGTGCCAAGTGGGCGGATCCTGTCCTCCATGTGATGCCACTATGTTCGAACGCTAGAGTATGCATACTCTCTGAACTCCATCGATTACAATGGAGGTATTTGTAAGAAGGGGGGAGAGGTACTGCGATTGAAACATGGAGGAACACAAAAAGCAGCACCTCTAGGCTAGAGGCCACCATCTCCCCATCCTAGTCTTTGTGGCCCCTGAGCCTCCAAGCTCCATCCTAGAGAATGGTCATAGATGGGTGACTACGTCGGTGATGTGAAGGTCGTGTGAAGATGGTGGAAAAGCTCAACTGTTTGTCCCTAGATGGTGGCAGCCACCAACTCCAAGTCCCAGTCTGTCCTCGGCGGGGCTGCACTCAAAGGGAAAGAGAAGATCGTCACACCAGGCTTTGGCGTAGAGGGTCTAGAGTGGTGAAAAACCACACGTATCTAAATGGGGGCTACTGTCTCCTTAAACATATATGTCCCTTCCACTAGAAGACATCAGAAGAAACTATAATCCAAAGATAGCCCCAAGATCTGGGGCACTCACATGGGGACTCTGGCAAGAGATCCCTCATCAGGGAAGTGGCAATGGTCATCTCCACCAGCTCAGAAAAATGATGAATCAAGTGGCGAGAATGAAACTCGCCGGCTATCTCCGCTCTGGGTCAGGGCTACTGGGGTCAACACGGCAGTGCTCTTTGGAGAAGCAAAGGGTATTAGAGTCCTATACATCTAGATTGGGTTAATTTAAGTTGAAATTAGAATGATTAGAATGAGAAATGGTCAGCCATACAAAGGAGGTTATGGTAAAATTTTCCAGAATTTTGTGAAGAAGAAAGTTTGTTTTTATGTTATTCCAAAAGAGTAATTCCCACCATTTGTGTATTCTAAAAGAAATATTCTAATTACTCCATGTACATATTCACCTATGAATATGCATGGATATCACTGATATTAATTATTAAAATTGATTTTATGCATAGAAAGATGCATAAAGGATTTATTTTTATTTCAAAAGTGTTATTCTCATTAAAATTGATTTTACGCATGGAAAGATGCATAAAGGATTTATTTTTATTTCAAAAGTGTTATTCTCATTAAAATTGATTTTACGCATAGAAAGATGAATAAAGGATTTATTTTTATTTCAAAAGTGTTATTCCCACCATTTGTGCATTCTAAAAGAAATATTCTAATTACTCCATGTACATATTCACCTATGAATATGCATGGATATCACTCATATTAATTATTAAACTTGATTTTATGCATAGAAAGATGCATAAAGGATTTATTCTTATTTCAAAAGTGTTATTCTCATTAAAATTTATTTTACGCATAGAAAGATGCATAAAGGATTTATTTTTATTTCAAAAGTGTTATTCTCATTAAAATTGATTTTACGCATAGAAAGATGCATAAAGGATTTATTTTTATTTCAAAAAGTGTTATTCTCATTAAAGTTGATTTTTATGCATAAAAGGATTTTTATAAAAGTGTTATTCCCACTGAAGTTGATTTTTATGCATAAATAGATGCGTAAAGAATCTTTATATAAAAATTAGAATTCTCTTAAATTCTATGTTTAAATTCTGTGAATAGATGTAATGTGTGATGTGATGAGAATCAGATAGGTGTGGATGTGATGGATATGAATGAATGTGATGTGATGTAAATGAATGTGATGGATGTGAATAGATGTGATGTGAAGTGAATCAGGATGTGAATGAATGAGATGTGATGTCATGTGAATCGGGATATGAATGAATGAGATGTGATGTCATGTGAGTCGGGATGTGAGCGAATGAGATGTGATGTAAATTGGGATAGATGTGATATGTGATGTGAATGAATAGTTATGATGAGATGTGATGTGAATCAGATAAATGTGAATGAATGGATGGATGGATGTATGTGAAGAATGGATGTGAATGTGTATATGAACGAATGGATGTGTTTATGTATGTGAAGAATGGATGTGGATGTATGTGAAAGAATGGATGTGGTTATGTATGTGAAGAATGGATGTGGATATCTGTGAAAGAATGGATGTGGATGTATGTGAAAGAATGAATGTGGATGTATGTGAAAGAATG
>NC_141057.1:43286566-43611566 GCF_041138505.1 Cibotium barometz | reverse complement strand
GTCAAGCAGCAAAAATGCTACAAGATGTATTCTACCAGGACTAATGCACATCAAGTTTGAGTAGAAGGGTAGGCAATCCAAACACCCAAAGCTTATAGGTGTATATTTTTGTTTAGCAGCTAAAAAATCAATTTAGATGCACTGTAGTAGCAGCAGAAAAACTAACTAGGCTAAGCAAAGTTATAAGGGATCTAAGAGTGAATGCTACAAATAGGTATACCATATCAATATTATTAGCCAACATAAGACTGATGTTGCTAACAAACCTCAAAACCAAGAGTTCGTAATGTAACTGAGCAACTAGAGCATAGCAGTTTTATGTTCCCTAGGGAAGAGAGCAAAAATGGCATTTGACCAAGAGAGATGCAATACCCCAAGTAAAAGCCACCATATTAGGCCAAGAGGTATGAACAGAAGTTATCAAAACCCAGCCTGTATGAGAAGCTAACAGTAAACCTTGCAAATTTTAGAACCAACACAGCTAGTAGACAAAGTACATCAAGCCCCTCCACTAAACCAGCCTCTAACATGCTTTTATCAGACCCAGAGAATGAGTCAGCAATCATATTTATCCGCATAATATTGAAACAACCAGCAACTTGGAGAGTAGTCTACTTAGTGTATCATTATAAGATACACATTTATAAAAACATGGTGAATTAACAAATGAAGCCAGGTTGGCTTGCAGAAGATCTGTTGCCATATATATAGGCAGTGATGTGTGTGAACACACTTAGGACCGCCGGGGCACTTTTTCCCTCTTTAGGAGGTTTTTTCCCCCGGCTTGTATATACGCCCATCCTTCTAGGGCTAACTTATCTTTGTACATTGACACAATCTAATACACTTTGTGTTGTGTGCATTCTTGCTTCTTCTTCTTCTCCAAGCTTTGTGTGCTTTCCTGCAACCCTAATTCCAACAATTGGTATCAGAGCAGGCATCGGCTCCCAGGGCTACGCCGCCAGCACCCTCCGACTCACGTTCTCCGATTGAGCGCTTGCAGGTCCCTATACTTTGCATCTGAGGTCGTTTCGGGCTCCGTTTTTGCATTTCAAGTTCTGCACAGGTATTTTCGTCATTTTCTGCAGAAATTTCGACAGTGCAGTTTTCTGCAAAACAGGCATACGTACTCTATTGTGGACCGTGCTACATAGCACGAGTTGTTTTCTGTTCAATCTTTGCTTCATTACAGGCAGCTTTTGCATCAGTTTCAGTCAGTGGCCATGGCTGATAACAGCAATGATGTATTTCGCATGTTGTCTGCTGAAGACAAACTGGATGGAGATAGCAACTACCCACTTTGGGCATACATGATGCAGCATGTTTTGGTTGCAAAAGGAGTGTGGAACATTGTGCAGGGTATAGATGTACGTCCAGGTTCTGTGGATGTAGGATCTGTTGAGGATGTTGCAGGTTCTAGCAGCTCTACTGTTGCTGCTGTTTTACCCACTGCTGAACAAGCTCGTTGGGATGGTAAAGATGCGCAGGCTCATGCCTTGATTGCACTTTCTGTCAAACGTAACATCACCCCACATATTCGTTCAGCTAAAACAGCAAAACAGGCTTGGGATATTCTAGCTGGTTTGTATGCAGGTCGTAACGAGGCAAAAATCGCTTACCTGCGAAAAGAGCTAGAATTGAAGATTATGTAAGAAGATGATGACATGAATGTTTTTCTTGCTGAGATCAAAGATCTCAAAGAACAGTTGATTTCTGCAGGTGAGATTATTCCTGATCATTCTCTTGTGCAGACTGTTCTTGATGCTTTACCTGAGACATATCAGACTTTTGCTTCCACGTGGAGACTTCTTAATGAGGACAGACCTGATGCTGTCAAGTATGATACTTTAGTCAACAAGCTCTTGCAAGAAAAAGACCAGGTGCAACTATTGTAAGGCAAATGATCATGTCATTAAGAATTGCCCTAAGCTAAAGGCTAAAGAGGCAAAGAAGAAAGAGTCAAATGCAGCCACAATAGCGGATGCTTCTACAAATGCAGATTCTGCAAATGTTGTGCAGGATACAGAATGGGCGTTTAGCATGTATTGCCAGTATGACCCATCTGTACATGATGCATGTTTGGCAGTTTCTGTTGACTCTCATGTTTGGTATTTTGACAGTGGTGCTACAAAGCACATTACCTCGCATCGTGATATGTTCACTTCTCTTGAGGCTGTCCCTAATGGGAATACTGTCACATGTGCCAATAATGCTTCTTACCCAGTGAAGGGCATTGGTAAAATTATGCTTACTGCTGCAAATGGCAGCGCTTTCACACTTTCAGATGCTTTGTATGTGCCAGGGATAAAGAAGAATCTATTGTCTGTCTCTGCGCTTGCTAGACTTGGATTTGTAATCAAATTTGTGGATGACAGATGTACTGTTCATGATTTGACTTCTGGTGATACGATTATTGTATCTGGCACCTTGTTTCGTGGGCTGCATAGGCTCAATTCTTATGACAAGTGTGTGGAAGATTCAGCAAATGCAGTTTCTGATGAAAAGGCAGTTTCAGATGCAAAACTATGGCATGCTCGTTTTGGTCATCTGAACTTTGCTAGTTTCCTGCATTTGCAGAAATTTGATATGGTTGCTTCATTGCCCCCTCTTGAGGCACCATTGAAACATGTTTGTGAAGGCTGTATTTTGGGCAAAATGCAGCGTTCTGCGTTTCCAAAGGATGGTTCTGTGCGGGCCACTCGCAAATTGCAGCTTGTACATAGTGATGTATGTGGGCCTATGCAAACTCCGTCATTTGGTAAACACTTGTACTTCGTGACTTTCATTGATGATTACTCAAGGCATGCATGGGTATATCCACTGAAGGCAAAGTCCGAAGTGTTTTTATGCTTCAAACAGTTTTTTCTTATGGCTGAAAATGTATCCAATTGTACTGTGGGCACCCTCCGTACTGATCGAGGGGGGGAGTACATGTCTAAAGAGTTTGATGCATTTCTGGCTAGTCGTGGGATAAAACACTAATGTACAGTGCCGTATACCCCTCAGCAAAATGGTGTTGCTGAGAGGAAGAACAGGTCACTTATGGAGATGGCACGATGTATGGTCAAGAGCCAAGCTTTGCCACATGCGTTTTGGCTTGAGGCTGTCATGTGTGCTGCATATGTACTCAACAGGTGTCCCACTAAGGCCTTGCAGTCTATTACTCCATATGAAGCTTGGCATGGCAGGAAGCCTTCTATTGGTCACTTGCGTGTCTTTGGTTGCTTGGCCTATGCTTTAGTGCCTGTGCAACAACGCAGAAAATTGGATGATAAGGCTGTCAAATGCATTTTTGTTGGTTACAGTGCTGAAAGCAAGGGTTACAGATTGTATCATCCGCAGTCAAAGCGTATCTTGATTAGTCGAGATGTTGTTTTTGTGGAAGATGCTGTGCAGCCCTTGTTATCATGTACCAAAGAGACAGGTGTAAGCTCACGGGATGTATTTGATACGTTGTTGCCTCTCTTTACAGGTGGGAATTCAAATGTAAGTCCTAATGAGGCAAATATTCAGCCTATGCAGATTTCAAACGACATCATAGATCAGCCTATTTCTGATGCAGATTTACAGGATGTAATTCATGAGGATAGGGCTGAAAATGAGCAGGCTAGAGGTATGCCTAAATGGCTGGTGCAAACCTTGCGTGATAGTAAGATTGATGCACCTATGACTAGTCGTACTCGTTCAGGTTTTCAGCATGCCTCTTATGCATCAGATTGTTATGCTTTGGCTGTGTCTAGTATGTGTGAAGAGGAAGAACCTCTTTCATTTGATGAGGCACAAAATTCAGAAAATTGGTTGGCTGCAATGCAAAGTGAATATGATGCTATAATGAAGAATGGTACATGGTCTTTGTGTGATTTGCCTCTTGGTAAAAAGGCCATTGGATGTAAGTGGGTTTTTAAATTGAAACGAAAGCCAGATGGTAGTGTTGATCGCTATAAGGCTAGACTTGTTGCAAAGGGTTATGCTCAAGAAAAGGGCATTGATTTTGATGAGACCTTTGCTCCCACTTGTCGTATGACTACCATTCGTAGCATTTGTGCATTGGCAGCTCATAATGGTTGGAATGTACATCAGTTGGACATAAAGACTGCGTTCTTGAATGGAGATTTGCATGAGGAGGTGTATGTATCGCAGCCTCGTGGTTTTGTTCAAAGAGGGCAGGAAAACAAAGTGTGCAGGTTGAAAAAGGCTTTATATGGTTTAAAGCAAGCTCCACGAGCTTGGTATGAAAAGATACATGCATATTTGACTGCACATGGGTTTCAGAATAGTCCAACAGAAAGCACTTTGTATGTTAAACGTGTGGATGGTGTACATCTAATCATTGCTCTCTATGTCGATGACATGCTGCTCACAGGACCAAATGAGAGTCATATTGCTGATTTTAAGGCTGATTTGAATGCCTCTTTTGAGATGTCAGATTTGGGGCATTTGCATCATTATTTGGGGATACAATTTAAGCAGTGTGATGGAGGTATTGCTTTGTGTCAGACAAAGTATATTGAAACATTGTTGCGGAGATTTGGCCTTGAAGACTGCAAGCCTATTGCTACTCCAATGGAGACAGGTTTGAAGTTGAGTCTTCATGATGCTGGAGATCACTTTGATGTCACACTCTATCAGACAGCTGTTGGTTGCCTCATTTATGTATGCATTACGAGGCCGGACATTCAGTTTGCAGTCTCATAGGTGAGCAGGTTTATGCATAGCCCAGGGTCTCAGCATTGGAAGGCAGTTAAACGCATCTTTCGCTACTTAAGTGGCACCATACATCTTGGGTTGTTTTATCCCAAGGGGGGATCGTTGCCGCCAGATTTACATGCTTTTTCGGACTCAGATTGGGCTGGTTGCTATGACACAAGAGTGTCCACAAGTGGTTTTTGTTTCATGCTCGGTAGCTCATGCATATCTTGGTTGAGCAAGAAGCAACCTACTGTGGCCACTTCTAGTTGTGAAGCTGAGTACAGGGCAGCTTTCACAGCTACGGTTGAGTGTGTGTGGCTCAGACGGCTTATGGCTGACTTGGGTGTTGGACAGGAGTCTGCCACCTCTATCTTCACTGACAGTCAGAGCGCATTGGCAGTTGCGAGAAACCCAGTTTTTCATGCTCGCACAAAGCACATTGAGGTGCATTATCACTATGTCAGGGAGAGACTCTCAGCAGGAGAGATCAGCTTGGCCTATGTGCCAACACAGGACAACCTCGCCGATCTTTTCACAAAGGCACTTCCTCGTGAGAAGTTCGAAGCTTTCCGCAAAGCTTTGGGCTTGCTCCCCTTTGTGGATTGATCTACTTCGGGCATGGCACTCCCCTATACATGAGTGCCAGCTCTCGTTCACACCATCACTCCCAGGGGGGATTTGTTACCATATATATAGGCAATGATGTGTGTGAACACACTTAGGACCGCCGGGGCACTTTTTCCCTCTTTAGGAGGTTTTTTCCCCCGGCTTGTATATACGCCCATCCTTTTAGGGCTAACTTATCTTTGTACATTGACACAATCTAATACACTTTGTGTTATGTGCATTCTTGCTTCTTCTTCTCCAAGCTTTGTGTGCTTTCCTGCAACCCTAATTCCAACAAGATCAACATCTTACATCATTAAAATCATGCAGTGAAAAGTGTAAGCAACATATGTGCAGCCTGAGAAGTTTATCCCTTCATTTTAGGACAGAAGACTCTAACTAACAACATTTGCAAAAAAGTGTTGAGCCCCCAATTTAGCAGATACCTATTAAGCAAAGAAAAGCCCTGTCCAATCAAGAGATATATATCCATATATCCCAATGGGATATATTCAGTTTAAAAAAAACCATATTTTCATTATTTCACAGAAATAACAGAATTGTGTGTGCATCAGATGCTAGTTCTAGAGGAAAAGGAGCAGAGAACCATTTAACATGGAAGCAAAATTATATGAGAAAAAGAACAGGCACTTGGTTGGAAGGTCTCCCATCGGATGCAAGAAGGAGAATCATGACACAAAGCAAGGACCAGACTAAGAGTGAACAGATCACTCACCTTGCTCTATATATGGGAAGAGGAGCTCTTGGGAGGTTGCCCCCACTAATACGCCGGTCCACAACCACCATGACGTCCACAAAGAGCCAAAATCTCCAAATAAAGAGCCTCAGCACCATAGCGGTGAAGTGCAAGACTCCAAGCAGAGCCCCTACCATGGCCAGGGCCCCCACAGAATTCATGGTACATAACCCCGACTTTAATCAAGAAAGAAACAGAACCCATTGTCATTTACTGCAAGCCACAAAAGAAGTTTCATACTGCCAAAAGAGTTCACATTATTTTTGTCCTCCCTAGCAAGGCAGTCAATGCTATAGTACTCCCCTTTTTTTTTAAAGCATTAGGAGAGCTCATCCATCCAAAAAGAAATTTTTTATTTGGTAAAACTAAGTGAGAAAGATATTCCATAAGAGATGTGTGTGTGTGTGTGTGTGTGTGTGTGTGCCCACCCTTACCCAGGCACCATACTCTAGCTAAGTCAGTAGGCCCCAAGAGTATGGGCCTACTGCCTCAACAGAGAAATGAGGGTTGCCGGGCTCAATTTGAGCCCTGGCAATCATTCGAAGCTAAACTGTTAGTCAGCAAATTAATTATGTCAACCTTTTTAAACCCATGAAAATACCAGCAATAGAAGATGAGATTGCAAGTTGAATCTCTAGCTCTAGTTGGAGCTTGTCGGCAATGTCAGCCGCACATTCCAGTAGGGCACCAATGGCCAAATGTGGTTCAAAGGCTCAAGAGGTATATGATTGAGCCCTTGTTTTAACAATTTCCTAAAATCAATATTTTCAACAAGGTTCAAGTCTGTAGTATAGACATGCATACCAAAATCTTGAAAAGGAGTAGTAAATTTTGAAAATTCTTTACAAAAATAAGGAGGGATTTTACCCATATGAAGGAAGTCCATTCTGCAGAATAAGCACTTAAGCGGAGAAGTGTATTTCCAACCAATTCCAATCCTCTCCAAGCAGTCATGGTTCCCTAGAATCATATCAAAGGCACATGAAAAAATCTTCATTGGAGAGACAAATTCAAAGAGTTTATTAGCAAAAAGGCAATGCACAAAACATGAATCAGTTGGATTATCTTCAGGAGTATAGAGAGTCCATCTTCCAGTGGGTCCCTTGTGGACCTGAAATAAACAAATATAAAATAGAGGATTACAGATCTTGAAGATTATGGATAGGGAACCCACGTCCCCTTCCTTTAAAAGTATATGAATTAGATTTTCCTCTAGAAAAGCTATTAGTGACAGCAGGAGATACGAAAGAAGTAAAAGCACTAAGGGGTGCTACTAGAAATAGCAAAAATCTTTATGGGAGGGGAAGTAGAGGAGGAATTAGTGTCAATGAATGGGGAAAGTAACCCATGGATCAAACTGACCCCTTTAAACTAGCCATAGTTAGTAAGTAAGTTGCCAGGTTTTGAACTGTGCAATTCCTTCTCCAACATTGCCTCATAGAAGTGAATGAAGGCAATCTATGCAATCACAAGATTCTTTGCCTACCCTCCAAGCCAAGAACAGAGAAGAGATAGGTGAAAAACAACATCTTTGTCAGGAAACAAGTTTTCTAGATGGTTGAGTATAAACCAAATTGCATGATCAAACCATATGATACTAGATTCACAAGGGGCTTGTGGATCCAAAAATTTACAGGCACACTTGAGATAAGGTCTGTGTATATTCCAGACAGTCTCTAAGTAGTAGTTTGCACTTGTTTTTGTGAAGTTCATAGGTCCCTTAGTCCTCCCATAGATCCCCACCATAGATGAGCAGGGATCCAGGAAGTGCATGGAGAAGGGAGATTTTATGAGTTCTCCCCGATCCAAAAATTTCTTACCCTTAAGAGCTTGATTTTTGAAGTCCTCTAGAGTGGATGCAGGTAGAATAGCCAAAAACATCCAAGTTTCAGCTTTGATAGGGGCTAGAAAACCTTTGTTAGCCAGTGTCCATAAGCAATATGCAACACCAGCAAACTCTACCTCAATCCACCTAGGTGGCAGAAAGGGATAGACTTTAGAGACTTTTGGTACTAGTTCCAAAAGCCTTGAATCTGTCATAACACATAGGTCATTTTGAAAAGCCTTCACACCTTCAAGTGCTGCAGGGTCTCTCCCAAAGTCTCTCCCAAAGATACCCCCAGTAGTAGGTATAATCGGAGAAGTTGGAGCAAAAACAAAAGCGGGTTCCAAACCACATTGCCTTCTGAGAAAATTAGACAATTCTCACCCAAATGCAGCAAAGGCAGTAAGATCTGCATGAAGGGTTTTTGTAAAAGTAGGGATTTTGCCAATATGCTCAGAAAGAGCCAAAATCCCACTTTCCTTATCCTTATCTAGCTCAGCCAAAAGCTTAACCCAATCATTAAAGGACAGGAGTTGTAGAAGAGAGCCATGTTGGCACGGCTCTTGTCGAACCAAGGACATGATAATATCATGTGCTTCTTCAGTCTTGATGCATGCCAAAACATGCTGGTAGGCCTTTGACGGTGAATGGTCAGAAGGAATCTCTGCCCCTCTGAAAAGGGGTAAAATCTAGGAGATATAAAACAGAGTATTAGTCAAAGGAAAGGTACTATTGAAGCTAGACTTCCTAAAACCAGCCAACCTAAGGGCGCCATGGCTGTGAGCCAAGCTCCAACCTCAACCATCATACAATTCAATCTTTAGGACTATCGGCTAAAAGCACAATGATAGCGAGAATTGTATACGGTTGAGGTATAAAGAGTTTGAGTATGAGTATTTGAACTATCTCTGAAGAGAGTAGCCCCGGTAACTAGAGTGTGTGTTTTCGTTTTAAACATGATACAATACCCTACAGCTGAAGACCAAATTTAAAAGACACTCTATACTCAAAATATGAATGGAAACATGATATATTTCATCATCTAAGTAATACATCATGTTTTGGAGCACTGAGTCTCAAGTAAAACTTCAACATGAAATTTAGATCTAGTGAGATTAAAAAAACACAACAAGCCGAGGCAGATCCTCAACAAAGAAACCCTTTTTCACATATGCAATCCAGAGAAGAAGAGTCCTGTTACCTACATCCTTACAAACAGACAAACAAATGTGTTAGTCTGGATGTGTCTTGCAGGTGTCAGGGGACTCAGCCACTTATCATCGATGTCACTCAACATTACACGACATAGGTCTCTATGCAGTAAGAAAGAAATTCCCTAAAAGAAGTTATACCAAGAAAACCAGTTGTACCCAATCCAGGCAGCCAATTAGTCAAACAAGGAGTGTTTGAGAGAATAGCACAGCAAAAAATTTAAAATTTCTTTATTATCAATCTAAGCCAAGCCTAGATATGTTGACTCATTCTTACATTCAGTTGCTTTATAACAAAGTATTATACTGATATATGAACCAATCAGAGTATACAAATGCTTCACATTTGTTAAAAAAGAATTTTTTAAGTTATGTACAAAAATTTGTCAACTGAGGCACAATTAGTTTTGTTTTTACAAAGTTACTCAGTAAATTCCATCAGAAATTTCCAAATCTGAGTATGCAAACTTAGACTATTATATGTCAGCTTAACAAATGTGCTTAAGTTTAATCCAGAATATAATACTCGTGTTTTATCATCCCTTCAAATTATCAAAATGCATTACTCTAAAACATAGCAGCTTAACCCTCAAATTAAGGCAAATATAGCCTATGTGTAGGCAAAACATATCAGATTAACCCTAAGATTAAGGCAAAAAAGGCCTTATTTGTGAAAAACCCCATATAAAAGTCAAAACCTAGATAAGGGAAAACATCCATTTAGGAGCTACTATCATTTCTACCAGTATAGCAAACACCAAATCATACTGTTAGCTCAGAAGGAAACATGGCCTAGTAGAAAGATCATTCCAATTCTGCTATGCAGAGCATAATCTTAAACAATATATCAAGAGGCATAGTCTTCAGAGAGCCTCCCATGCAAAAGGCAAAGTATCATATAACCCAATGGCAAAAAGTAATCTAGAAAAAGGTAGAGCTAGAAATCTATCAAGAAAGTAGTAAACCAAAGCTGAAAATAGGACAAAAGTCATATGTCCCAAAAAAAATACCCAAGTTGTAACAGGAGAGGAGAACTCAATCTTCCTCCCAAAAACTGCCAAGCAGAGTTGAAAACATTAAAAGTATAATGCCATGTCAAGCAGCAAAAATGCTACAAGATGTATTCTGCCAAGACCAATGCACATCAAGTTTGAGGAGAAGGGTAGGCAATCCAAACACCCAAAGCTTATAGGTGTATATTTTTGTTTAGCAGCTTAAAAAATCACTTTAGATGCACTGTAGTAGCAGCAGAAAAACTAACTAGGCTAAGCAAAGTTATAAGGGATCTAAGAGTGAATGCTACAAATAGGTATACCAAATCAATAGTATCAGCCAACATAAGATTGATGTTTCTAACAAACCTCAAAACCAATAGTTCGTAGTGTAACTGAGCAACTAGAGCATAGCAGTTTTATGTTACCTAGGGAAGAGAGCAAAAATGGCATTTCACCAAGAGAGATGCAATACCCCAAGTAAAAGCCACCATATTAGGCCAAGAGGTATGAACAGAAGCTATCAAAACCCAGCCTATATGAGCAACTAACAGTAAACCCTACAAATTTTAGAACCAACACAGCTAGTAAACAAAGTACATCAAGCCCCTCCACTAAACTAGCCTCTAACATGCTTTTATCTGACCAAGAGGATGAGTCAGCAATCATATTTATCTGCATAATATTGCAACAACCAGCAACTTGGAGAGTAGTCTACTTAGTGTATCATTACGAGATACACATTTATAAAAACATGGTAAATTAACAAATGAAGCCAGGTTGGCTTGCAGAAGATCAAGATCTTACATCATTAAAATCATGCAGTGAAAAGTGCAAGCAACATATGTGCAGCCTGAGAAGTTTATCCCTTCATTAGGACAGAAGACTCTAACTAACAACATTTGCAAAAAAGTGTTGAGCCCCCAATTTAGCAGATCACTATCAAGCAAAGAAAAGCCTTGTCCAATCAAGAGATATATATCCATATATCCCGATGGGGTATATTCAGTTAAAAAAAACCATATTTTCATTATTTCACAGAGAACTAGAAATAACAGAACTGTATGTGCATCAGATGCTGGTTCCAAAGGAAAAGGAGCAGAGAACCATTTAACATGGAAGCAAAATTATATGAGAAAAAGAACAGGCACTTGGTTGGAAGGTCTCCCACCGGATGCAAGAAGGAGAGTCATGACACAAAGCAAGGACCAGACTAAGTGAGTGAACAGGTCACTCACCTTGCTCTATATATGGGAAGAGGAGATCTTGGAAGGTTGCCCTCACTGATTGCGCCAGTCCACAACCACCTGACCTCCACAAAGAACCAAATCTTCAAATAAAGAGCCTCAGCACCATATAGGTGAAGTGTAAGACTCCAAGCAAAGCCCCTACCATGGCTAGGGCCCCTATAGAAATCATGGTACATAACCCCGACTTTAATCAAGAAAGAAACAGAACCCATTGTCATTTACTGCAAGCCATAAAAGAGGTTTCATACTGCTAAGAGTCCACATTATTTTTGTCCTCCCCAGCAAGGCAGTCAATACTATAGTACTTCCCTTATTATTATTTTTTAAAGCATTTGGAGAGCTCATCCATCCAAAAAGAAAATTTTTATTTGGTAAAATTAAGTGAGAAAGATATTCCATAAGAGATGTATGTGTGTGTGTGTATCACGTGTGTTTTGCCTATATTTATGCACGTGCGCGCGCACAGACACACACACACATATTGCATGTGTGTTAGTATATATATTGCAAGTGTGTTAGTATATATATATAAACAATATTTTTTTCTGTAACACACACACACACACACACACACACACACACACACACACACAGAGCATGGTTAGTTAAATCTTGATCTTTAAAGCTTAAATATATCCTTTCATTCTCACTTCTTGACTCTTACAAATTATTTTGTTTGTAGACACTAAATATTGTGCCTTTGTGACTCCTCCTAAAAACAAAAGATTGAGTCCAAGTGCTTCTATATTGAAAAAGAGTCCTTCTAAGAGATGTCTGATTCAAAGAGCGTTAAAGTATGTTCACTCTAGTTGTGGTAAGTGTAAGATAGTGCTAGATAGCTTACTTTTGTGAGAATAGAGAAGTGGTGACTATTTGTAGAAATTATCGTTGTTTGATTCGTAGGGCAAGCCATAGGTGGTGAGAAGCATGGTGACAACACGCTTCAAGTCAATTTGCTTAGAATCGCTGCTTTATCATCATCCACAAGCAGGATTCATATGCCTTTCAAAACCTTGAATGCACTAGCTTGTAGCAAGCAAGAACCTCTCTTAGATTCTTTCTATTGGTGCTTCCTCCCATGCTAAACCAACACTTCAAAGTAAAACTCCTAGAAAAGCAACAACTACCACCTCCAAATCTGATCCAACACCTCAGTAGATAGCTTAGGTCTTGGTGATCTGTGTTGAAGACTAATTATACCAAAGCAGTGCGCCTAAACTTTTGCAAAGCATATATTATGGCTAAGCCTTCCCTCTTGGCGGGTGGAATAGTTCCTCTCACCTAGGTTCATTAAATGGTTGGCATAGTAGTAGATGGGTTGATCAAAGTGGGTGTCTAGGTTAGGTTATACTAACGTTCCTCCTATTACATCTATGTGCACATTAAAAATAATACTCTAGATGAGTGGACTCCCACAATCTTGCACAAAAAGACATGAGTTTGGACACATAAGTCTATAAACGTGAGCCTGGACACATGAACCTGTAGACATGAGCATGGAGACACGAGTCTGAAAGAAAGTAGCATCTTGATTAGCCTAATTAGCCTTGAATTAGCTTAGATTAAGATGATTACCCTAGTTTTAGAGAGAGAAAAGAGAGTACGAGACTTGTGTATTCATGATTATTAAAAGTTACCCATGACATTGGCCAATATTCACTTATATACTAGGCCATCCTTTCACCCTACACTTATTAATGTCCATGGGCATGCCCAAACCTAGTCTTAAACCTTGGCCCCCTTTCACATCCCCTTCATCCCTTGGCCTTGGGCCCAAATTAACTCAAGTCCCCTTTTTACTTTGTTACAAACCATCCCCACCCAAGAGGTTTTGTCCCCTCAAGACCTTAGGTATACATGTACAAACTTGCATGGGTGAAGCATACCATCAAGGACTCATATCAAGTAGCATGCTCGTATGTGAGCCATGTATGTTGGAGCCAAAAATACATATGTATAGCTGTAAACTGCCCCCACAATGCCCTCAAATCAAGCCATATCATGTACTCCATAATGGCTTATGCACTTCATGAAGCTTCCACGCATTTTGCATCCCAAAACCAAAAGGTATAGGGCTGTCCAACAATGATTTTCAGAAATTCCAGCAAGGCATAGTCACTGTTTTTATGTATTAATTGATTCCTCAAAGGTAGCCAAAGGATAACCTATCAAAAACTTTGACCTCTCAGATCAAAAGGAAAACCAAGAGACCAGCACAAGTAGCTACCTAGATCAAGAGGATAGCTACTATAATTTCCAACTCACACAACTTGGCTCCACATATAGCGAGGTCAAAAGGAAAGCATACCAATATATCCATCAATCTGGAACATAGATGTAATATACCATGTGCAAGAGTATTTATAGCATCCAAAGGCAATATACCAAAACCATGGCATGCCACATAGTTTTGCACCATGCATCTCATATGACAAGGAATGCATCCGAAAGTGAATGCCCCAATCCCATAAACCTTAGAATCACTTTGGCATCCACAAAATCTGAAAATGCACACAAACTCCATGTCTGTATAAACTTTATTGTCATACTCAAAATCCCCTCAAAGATCTCCACTACAAAGCATAGAACATGCATCCTCATAATGGATATCTTCATTGTCAAGGCTACCATCATCCACATCTTCATAGACACCCTCGTCTTCATGTTGAACGGTAGTACCATGATCATCAACATCAACCACCAAAATATCATCAACACATGTGTAAACAATCTCATCATGATAAACTTTTTTTTTTTTTTTTGCATCATGATCCACATCCCCTAAGCCTTCATAGTCAAATAATTGACAATCATATGTCTTCCAAATCGAACTCAAAAATGGATCATACAATGCATTCTCATGAACCTTCCATGAACCACTCAATGCGTCACCCAGTGCATGATCATCCACCAACCAACAAGTACTCATACACAATGTCATCAATGATCATGTTCTCACAACCTCATGGCATCATGTCATGAGTTGAAAATTCCTCAATCAAAGCACTTATGAAAGCTGTCCAATCATACCCATTTTCAACTTGCTTATCCCCTTTGACCATGGATACATTGGTGACTTGTTGAGAAAGATTCGACAACAAAGTATCTTCATCTTCTTGTTGTCCATAAATTATAGCAAGCATGCCCTCCAATTCAACACCCATAATATGTGCATAGAGGCCCACATAGTCACACTCCATACATTGGTCAAATATAAAAGTAAATGGAGATCCTCCATTGCTTTTGGCAAAGCCCAAATCTAGCAACATTGAATGTATAATAGATCTTCTATCCCCACTCAAAGCAATAGGGAAACCAAGAGTCGGCACTAACAATTCTCATACATTGATCCTCCTTATCTTAGCTTCACTTGTAGTAGCTTCACCATTAAACATTGTCCATTGCCTTTCTCCAGTCACTCCTTTTAAAGAGAAGACCTTTTTAGTAGGTATAAATTTGACTATCTTGGTCAATCTGTCACCATTACTACCTAAACCGAATCATTCCCTCGAGTCGTTTTTAGGTAAACAAGTGATAAAACCCATGGAAATACTCTCCCATTTTCCTTTGGGAATATCTAATGAATGTAGCAAATCTCCAACCTTGAGGCGTTCATGCTTCTTGACTTGGCACTTCTTGCATTTAGCACAAAGTTTTGGACAAACTAGGCTAATAGAATTGTCTTTTAACTAGTGCATAGGTCATTTATACCCTAGGGTGACTAGCACTTGGACTATCGTGACTTTCAATAAGAATTTAGCACTGAAAGTCACCAATAGATGGTACATAAACTCTACCTTTGTAAAGCAAGTACCCATCGTCTTGATAGAAAGGTTCCTAAACCTTTCCCTCTGATGAACTTTATTACCTCCATTTGAAAGAGTGTTGAATAGTAGTGAAGGGTCCATCCCCAAGCTCTATGTATTGGTACATAACCCAAGAGACCCATCTCCAGACTAGAATTCCCTCTTCTTCTTACCAAAACCTTGGGTAATTGCTTCGGATTAGCACTCCTTTCTGACAAGGAAGGTAATGGCTACTGGCAAGTGCACGTGTGTGCAGCAAGCCAAACCTTTGAATCAGATGGATCATGCTCACACAAACCATGTAGTGAATCCAAGAACTTGTTCTTCAATATGGTGAAGCTCAACTCATTCACCATTGGCATGTGACTCAGTGCATCCATTACTACGTTAAGTTTACCTCTTTGGCAACGTAGTTAAGGTTAAACTCTTGTAGGATCTTCGCGCACCTTGCTTTTCTACCTTTCAACTCATTTTAACTAGACAGCCATTTCAGACTTTCATGGTCCATATGGACCTCAAAAGTAGCACTATACAAATAATGTCGCCACTTTTTAAGAGCATGAACTAGTGTAAATAACTCTTAGTCTCATAGGCCGAGTAGTTAAGTTGGGCACGATTAAGCTTTTTGCTTTCAAATGCAACTAGGCGTCCCCCTTGCATTAAAACTGCCCCAATGGCTTCCCCACTAGCATCTATTTCTATGACAAATGGTTGATTAGGGTCAACTATTTTTAACATAGGTGCGGCAACAATTGCAACTTTAAGCTTCTCAAAGCTCTTTTGTTGGAGTTCTTCCCAACAAATTGATTTAAATTGATTTACCTTTTGTTTTTAATTTGATCGGTCTCAATGGGAGTGTGATCTTCACGTAGTCCTTTACATAGTGCCAATAAAATCTCGACAAACAAAAAAAATTTGTAATTCTTCTATGTTTTAGTCTCAGGCCATTTGAGAATAGATTCTACCTTCTCTAGGTTTCGGTGGACACAATATGGCCCAAATAGTGAATCTCCTTAACAAAAAATGCACATTTTCTTTTCTTCATAAATAGTAAATTTTTTCTAAGTATTTCAAACACTAGATACAAATGTTGTAAGTGTTCTTTCTGTGACAAGTTTGTCATCGAGGAAAACTACTACAAATTTTTCCAAGTATGGATGTAAAACATTATCCCCATCAATGTCATAAAGGTCGCTGGTGCGTTCGTTTGGCCAAACAGCATAACTAGGAACTTGTAATGCCTAAAGCAAGTCCTAAATGAAGTCTTGGGAACATCTTGCTCCCATATACGAACTTGATAGTAACCTGACCTAAGATATATATCTTAGTAAAATATCGAGCTCTAGTGAGTTGATCCAATAACTCATCAATTCTAGGCATTGGATATTTATTCTTAATCGTTATCTAATTAAGAACACAGTAATCTATGCACATCCGCATAGATCCATCTTTCTTCGTTACCTAAAGAATGGGTGATGCCCAAGGAAAAGAACTAGGTTTAATTAAACCCTTTTTTAAATAGTCGATCAATTGTCGCTTCACCTCCTATGCCTCGGAGTGGCTAAGCCTACAAGTAGGCTTACTTATTGGTTTTGAACCAGGCAATACCTCAATGGTATGATAATAGCCCTTGATGGTGGAACACCATCTGACAAGTCTTTGGGAAAAACATCCATATATTCTTGTATCAACAACTTTAAAGAGATTTTATACTTTTGATTTTTAAAATTTTCATTTCTGACTTTGGATTGTTTTATGTTTTGATCGAAAGCAAATAAAACAAGATTTACAAACAGTGGCTCTCCACCAAAGTTATTAACGTGTTCTGTTTCAACTACGAAAATGTCTCCACCAAAGTCATTACAGTGTTTTGTTTCAACTACGGAAATAATAACATAATCAAAACAAAGAGCACAAATAGTGGGTCTCCACCAAAGTCATTACAGTGTTTTGTTTCAACTATGGAAACAATAACATCATCAAAACAAAGAGTACAAGAATATACCTGATCAACCTGGTCAAGCTCGATGGCGTGGTAGAACTCCATGGAAGAAATCAACGATGATGCTGGCACATCATGCTCACCACGTAATGTAACAATTCTACCCTCATGCATAAACTCAAAGTTGTTATGCTCGTAACTACAACGTAGGCTAGGACCCAAGTGGAATAACCACTCCCTCCCTAGTATTACATAAGCTTTAGTCAAGTGTAACACTTGAAAGTCAAGTTTGGTTTCATAACCCTGGAATGAGATAGGAACGCCTAAAACCACCATGTTCCAAACGATCTTATCAAAGCCATTTGCCAACGAGACCATGTACTTATGATTGCTTACGAGCTTTATATAATTTCAATTTCTTAAATAACGTATAGCTAAGAAAATGTGTGACACTGTCATTGTCGATCATTATGATGCCTCTATGGTCATTGATTGAACCATGTGTTTGGATCAAATCATGTGGCCCAAAGGACAGCCACATTTCCTGTGTAACACATTGGGCATGGGTGCTATCAATGTGATAGACTGTCACCTCCCTAAACTCTACGGTTTGGAGAGGCAACACCTACACTGTGTGTACTTGCCTAGAAGTCTTAGCATCCTTCTTAGCCTCATTGGAATTCTATCTAGCAAAGCCATTTGCCAATGAGACCATGTACTTATGATTGTGTTATGGGCTTCCACACCTCTAAGAGGGAACTCTACACATTCACCTAATGGTGAGCAATAGATTAGAGAGAACTCTCAATAATTGTGTCTCTTCATTATGAGAAAATGCCTTATATACAATAGGCCCTTATTCACACTTGGGCACCCAAAACTTACTTATGAGGCCTTGGGTGGCCAATATCTCATAATGTACAACTTTTATAGTGCCGTTTCATGACACTTATTAATGTCCTCAATTGAGGATCATGTTTGTTAATCCAAAATGGGATTAACATCCCCCCCTTCCTGATGTAGGTTCTGTCCTCAGAACCTGTTACCTAGGTTGAAAAAAATGGTCACTCACCGAACTCATGTCGGTAAAAATTTCTTCTAGATTGGAGCTTTTTAAGTGTTCGTCTACTAAAAGTTGAATGGGGTCTCCAAAATCCAGTATCCACTATATCTTCAAATGTGATGTGTATGTAGCCTGGAAAGACAACGAAGACGGTGGTAATAAAGCATGATCCCTCTATCTGATGGGCCATGGTTCATGTGTCAAGCCTCAAGTTGTCTGCTAATGTTCCTTTGGTTGGTCTATGAGGACCACCACCAACTTAAAAAATCTGCCCACCACCACTGGCTACAATGGCGGGGTCGGGAATGCTGCGCCATGCCTGGATCCATGTCAATAATTGTTGTCTTTGATCCTGTATGTGGCCAAAAGTTGTTGGCAGCACAAAGATTGGGAAATTGTAGCACACATGAGAGTCACGTCTTTTGGCTTCGTGAAACTCTAGCAGAGTCCATCCTCTCTTGATTGGCATGTACAAAGGATCGACCTGCAATGTGGGTGGCGCAGCCATGTACACCTGGTTGTATTCTAGAATCACGAGGTACTCCTTCGGGTTGAAGTCCAAAATCCTCTAGGTGGGGGTGCTCTTCAGTAGTGGTGATGGTAGTGTAATAGCCTTTAGTGTGTATGGGGTTTGCTTTTTGCCATCTACAAAAACAGTAGCTGATCATAAATGTGACTATTCGGATCTCCAATAAGTCAACTAATTATGGGTTGGTGAGCTTTGCGTGATTGGCCACATTTGCCCATAAAGTACCCTCTCTCGCCAATGGAAGAAGTTCCTCGAGATTAGGTCGTGGTGTGCGGAGTTGGTATGGTACATTATGTTGCTTTGTTGGAGTGACCTCTGAGTATGCTTTTGGCATGATCCGTCGGGTAGGCTCAAAGGGAATAATCTCCATTAGTGCTTTGAACATCAGTTTGGGCTTCAAAAGTGGATTGCCTGCTCTTATAAGTCCCTCGTATTTTGTAGCTGTCAAATCATCCAAGACTATGTCATCAGTAAATGGCAGATTATCTTGTGGTGTAGGATAAGGGTTAAGTAGTTTACTAGTGACATTAGCATATACATGGTAAGTGGATTTTAAGAATGAAGAGGTTTCTTCTTGATCCTGTTCTGTGCTAAGCGGTGGGTGACTAGGCTTATGAGACTTAATAAATTCCCTTAAGTCTGGAATTTCCTCTTCGTTTATAGTTGGGTACTCTATATGGGTAGCATCGAAATTGTATTATACAGTTGTCATCATGGCTTCTAAATGTTTGTAAATATTACTGTAGAGTTTTAGAATGTCATAAGGGTGATATAGAGTGGACTCACAGAGGTTTAGATGTTGGTGAGTATTATAGACCTCTAAACCAGCCATGACTTATGACCCACTGGCTTTGTGTTACGACTTCGTAGTTGGCAGGCATCTCTGGGATGTCATCTGGGACAAACAGGTCTAATTTTTTGACACTATTGTCCAGAATTTTTGAGTTTTGGAGAATGCAACACCAATTACGAAGGTTTAAGAGGACGATAGGGTGGAGGGGATAGAAAAAGATATCTTGAGGGGGTTAGTCAATACTAAGTCACCTGTAAAACTCTCATGATTATTGTGGAGTCAGCATCTCTTGCAGTATTTTGTTTGATTAATGTTAGTTCACCCAGGCCTATATCATCAGTAAGGTTTATATCATACTGAAGTAAAGAGAGGGTTAGTGTAGACAAAAACAAAGAAAGAGTTTGAGGAGGGGCCTGAGGAGTTACTGGTAGGCTGACCCAACTCGGGAGGCACGCTCAAGGAGGAGGAGACGAAGATCATCGCTCAGCTCCGGCCTTTGACTTCTTTCTTGGATTGCTAGCTGGCGCTCGAGCTCTTGCAGGCAAGAGTCCGTGTTGCTAAAAGGAGGTTTGAAATGGCTGTTTCTCTGACCATCCTTGCAGCATCTAAGTCTTTGAATCATCTTGTGGCTACTTCTTGGGCCCGCAGGGCAGTTGCTTCCCTTTCCTAAGCTTCAGTAACTTGGAGTCTTTAGGATGCCAGGTTCTGAGTGTCTTGGAGCTGTTGAGTGAGCAGCGTCATTGTTTCTTGGTGTGCTAGCTCTTTTGTGTGTGCTTTTGCCTGGCTTGCGCTTATGGTTTCATTGAGGGCTCTGATCTTCTCTGCATGAGCCTTATTGGTTTGTTCCCGTTCTTGTTGTAGACGATTTGCCTTTTTCTCCTTTGCTTTGAGCTGTGCTGTTAGTTGCATGATTTGGTTTTGCAGCACTTCTTCCTTGGCCCTGGCATTGTCCTGGAAGAAATGAGTTTGTTGCTCATGTAGTGTTGTGATTTCTTTTGGGTGGTTTACTGCTTTCTGGAGTTGTTCCTTTGCTTGTTCCAGCTTGGCATTCAGATCCGCATTCTCTTTGATCTTTTGGACTATTGTCTGGATTAACACAAGGTTATTATTTTCTAGGGATGTGTACCTCTTTTCTTGCTCTTCTGTAGCCTTCAAACTTTTCATAATGACTTCCTTGTGTGTTGACTCTGTTGCTTCTAGGTTTTCCTGTAACTTTTACACTTGTGCTGATGTTTCCTTGACTTGCTTCTAGAGTGCATTGTTGCAGTCATGGAGCATATGGGTTGTGAGGAGATGGCATTGCCAAATTTCTGCTCCTGCTCCCTTAGTGATTCTATTCCTGATTCTGTTTCCAACCCAATTAGAGGTTGATTAAGTAGCTCGTCAAGTCCCTCGACAGTCTCTTACAAGAATTATTGGTAATCTATGTGCAAGGAGGCAAGTTGTGCTAGCCCTTCTTCATCTTCCAATCGTCTCCTCTTGCTTGGACTTGACAGCTTTGGATTTCTTTGTCGTTTGCTCGCTTTTCCATGGGTACCTCAGCTCTGCTGGTGTTTGGGCTGTGCTCGAAACGGTCCCAGACCTCGGTATTTAAGTTTCTTTTTCCTGGTGCTATCGACACCATACATGAGGACAAGGTTCCCCATTTCTAGTTCTTTTTGCTTAAGGTTTTTGTCGAACCAATGTTTCATGCGTAGTTTTTCAACCACATGAGCCCATGTGATGCCATCAACCTGGTTTCATCTAGCTTTTTCAAGTCAATTAGTCTTTCAACTAATGCATTCTCCATTAGACGCTCTTGTACGGCAATCCTTAAGCTTGGGACTAGGTATTCCATGGGCATAACTGCTTGAACCCCATAAGCTAGATGAAAGGGAGTATATCTCGTCGCTACCTTATATGATGTGTGATAGGCCGAGAGGGTTGCTGTCAGTTTATTCTCCCAGTCTGTTCGATTTGCTTCCAATGTTTTTGTCAAGATAGTACACAAAATCTTATTTGTCCTCTCTGCTTAACTATTGGCCTGTGGGTAATAAGGTGATGATTTTTGATGGATTACTAGGAACCCTGCAAGTAAATGATCAATCACCTCATTGATAAAATGAGAGCCACGATCACTGACTAATTCTAATGGACATCCAAACCTCGAGATGATTTGTTCGTATATAAATCTTGCTGTTGTTCATGCATCAGCTCTCTTTGAGGCTCTCGCTTCTGCCCATTTTGTGAAATAGTTAGTGGCCTACGATCACATATTGGGCTTGGGAGATGGATGTGCCGTTGGACTAATAGGTCCCAAAAAATCTATCCCCCATTTCTCAAATGGTTGTCTTACAATGATGGGCGTTAGCGGCATCTTGTCCCTTTGTTGTGGGATAGCGAAACGTTGACATTCTTCACATCTTTTGACAAATTCTATGGCATCTCCGAATAACATAGGCCATCATAGTCCTGCTTGAAGAACTTTTCGAGCTGTGATTTCTCCAGCAAAATGCCCGCCAGCTATCCCTGAATGAGCTTCTTCCAATATGGTGAGACGAACTCATCCTCTCTAACGCATCTTCTGAGTACGTTATCTTTTCCTAGCTTATATAGCTCTCCTGCAATCAGTTGATAAGGTGTAGCAAGCTTGATAAGCCACCGCATTTTGTCTTTGTTCAAAGGTATTTCTTGCAGAAACCCATACGCTAGATACTCAGAGATTTCTTCACTCCATTCGGGTACCATGTCTAATTTAAATAAACAGGCATCAGGAAGATCATCACCAACACCACTTGTTGCTGGTGCCCCATTTGGAATTCTTGACATGTGATCAGCTAATACATGCTGTGTTTCCTTTCTCACCGTGACTGTAAAGTCGAATTCTAACAACAATAGCAACCATCGTGTGATTCTCCCCGTGGTGCAAGGTTTATTTACTAGGTATAGTAAGGCTTGATGGTCCATGAAAAATATAAATTTGTTGGCCAAGAGGTAATGTCGGTATTTCTTGACGGCGTAAACCATGGCCAATCCTTCTCTCTCTGTGGTGGTGTAATTCACCTCTGCATCGTTTAACTAATGACTAGCAAAGCAAACTGGATAGTCCAATTTAGACTCACCAGGTTGGGCTAATACGCAACCAATTGCAAAATTTGATGCATCAATATGCACGTGAAATATGAGATCCCAATTGGGGGGTCGTAGAATTGGTGCACTAGCCAATGCTTGCTTTAGATGATCATATGCTTCCTGACACTCCTGAGTCCACTCAAAGACAATGAGAAGCTTATATAAAGGTCTAGCTATCTCAGCATAAAAAATTATGAAGCTTGGAGTCCTTCTACTTGGTTCGTGTCGGCAAGGTCAGACTTTTGAATTGTGTGCAGGTTCTTCTTTGGGTTTTTATACTATTTATGGTGTCCTTCCTAACTGGCTGGCCCTTAAGTAGGTTCTTAGGCACCCACTTCTGCATACCCTTAGATGTTGGGTATTGTGTGGGCGCGCTTGAAGCAGGTGCTGGTGCTATTTTCTGAGGTGTTGCCTCTATACTCGTTGTTCGTTTATTAGATATGACATGCTTTCTTTTGTTTGTCGAGCTCCATAAGGGTATGGACATGATCTTCTCGCCTGTGCTTAGTAATGTTGTTCTCTCTTCCCATTGGATATTGCATTTACTGGCATAGATCCAGGATCGTCCTAGAATCATCTCTTCTTCCATGGAACCTGGAGGCATGACAAACACCGACCAAGGAATTATTTGTGATGGAAATATTAACATTTAACTTTTGTGGTTGTCAAATGAACGCTATGAACTTGTGCATTAGTGGGTTCAAGATGTGGTTTATCTAATGCTACCCAAGTCTCATAGGCAATCGAGTTATGACTTGACCCTGTATCGATTACTCCGCAATACTTGTTGCATGGATCCTAGCTATAGTCAATCCCACCTTGAGTCGCGCTGGCTCAATATTCAATTCCCCTTTATCCAAAAGGGTCATAGACGCCATGTTGACATGTATTAGTCTTTTGTACATTAATTGTTTGGTCTTGGCCTCCCTAGCTTTAGCCTCTTCTTGCGCTTGCTGGATTTTTTCTTTTGCAAGCTGTTTCTGTTGTTTTAAGAGTTGTTCCTGCAAGAGCATCTCTTGGGTCAGTGGTCTAAAATATTTTTTAGTTTACTTCCAACATTGACATAACCCTCCATTTGGATGTCGTCAATTGTTTCAACTCGGACAGATCCTTGAGGTGTGATTTCTGACACTCGGAATGGAACCAGACCTCGGTATTTAAGTTTCTTTTTCCTAGTGCTACCGACACCATACATGAGGACAAGGTCCTCCATTTCTAGTTCTTTTTGCTTAAGGTTTTTGTCGAACCAATGTTTCCTGCGTAGTTTTTCAACCATGAGCCCATGTTATGCCATCAACCTAGTTTCATCTAGCTTTTCCAAGTCAATTAGTCTTTCGGCTAATGCATTCTCCGTTAGACGCTCTTGTATGGCAATCCTTAAGTTTGGGACTAGGTATTCCATGGGCATTACTACTTCAACCCCATAAGCTAGACGAAAGGGAGTATATCTCGTCGCTACCTTATATGATGTGCGATAGGTCTAGAGGGTTGCTGTCAGTTTATTCTCCCAGTCTGTTCGATTTGCTTCCAATGTTTTTGTCAAGATAGTACACAAAATCTTATTTGTACTATCTGCTTGACCATTGGCCTGTGGGTAATAAGGTGATAATTTTCGATGGATTACTAGGAACCCTGTAAGTAAATGATCAATCACCTCATTGATGAAATGTGAGCCGCGATCACTGACTAATTCTAATGGACATCCGAACCTCGAGATGATTTGTTCGTATATAAATCTTGCTGTTGTTCGTGCATTAGCTCTCTTTGAGGCTCTCGCTTCTGCCCATTTTGTGAAATAGTCAGTGTGGATACGATCACATATTGAGCTTGGGATGGATGTGCCGTTGGAAAAATAGGTCCCACAAAATCTATCCCCCATTTCTCAAATGGTTGTCTTACAACGATGGGGGTTAGTGGCATCTTGTCTCTTTATTGTGGGATAGCGAAACGTTGACATTCTTCGCATCTTTTGACAAATTCTATGGCATCTTTGAATAACGTAGGCCACCATAGTCCTGCTTGAAGAACTTTTCGAACTGTGATTTCTCCAGCAAAATGCCCGCCAGCTATCCCTGAATGAGCTTCTTCCAATATGGTGACAAACTCATCCTCTCTAACGCATCTTCTAAGTACGTTATCTTTTCCTAGCTTATATAGCTCTCCTGCAAAAATCAGTTGATAAGGTGTAGCAAGCTTGATAAGCCGCCGCATTTTATCTCTGTTCAAAGGTATTTCCTCTGCAAACCCATAAGCTAGATACTCCGAGATTTCTTCACTCCATTCGGGTACCATGTCTAACTTAAATAAACAGGCATCAGGAAGATCATCACCAACACCAGTTTCTGGTTCCCCATTTGGAATTCTAGACATGTGATCAGCTAATGCATGATGTGTTCCCTTTCTCACCGTCATGACTGTAAAGTCGAATTCCAACAACAATAGCATCCATCGTGTGATTGTCCCCGTGGTGCAAGGTTTATTTACTAGGTATAGTAAGGCTTGATGGTCCATGAAAAATATAAATTTGTTGGCCAAGAGGTAATGTTTCCTTTATGCATGTTTCTATGCATAAAATCAAAATCAATGAGAATAACTCTTTTGAAATAAAATAAATTCCTTTATGCATCTTTCTATGCATAAAATTTAATTCTAATGAAAATCACACTTTTATAATAAAAAATATCCAATATGCATCTTTTTATGCATAGAAATTAATTCTAATAAAAATAACGCTTTTACAATAAAAATATTTCCAATATGCATCTTTCTATGCATAGAAATTAATTCTAATGGAAATCACACTTTTATAATAAAAAATATCCAATATGCATCTTTCTATGCATAGAAATTAATTCTAATGAAAATAACGCTTTTACAATAAAATATTTTTAATATGCATCTTTTTATGCATAGAAATTAATTCTAATGAAAATCACACTTTTATAATAAAAAAAATATCCAATATGCATCTTTCGATGCATAGAAATTGATTCTAATGAAAATAACGCTTTTATAATAAAAATATTTCCAATATGCATCTTTCTATGCATAGAAATTAATTCTAATGGAAATAATACTTTTATAATAAAAATATTTCTTAATATGCATTTTTCTATGCCTAGAATGAAAATAACACTTTTAGAATACACAAACGGTGGGAATTACTCTTTTTGAATAATAAAAGATAAAACTTATTTCACAAAATTTAATAAAATTTTGCCATAACCTCCTTTGTATGGCTGACCATTTTTTAATTTTTTTCATTCTCAAGTTACTTAGAAATTATGCCAAATGGTTTGAAGCATTATAAACTAATCAAATTTCACTTTTTAAAGAGAAACAATATGAAAAGTTTAATTCTAACAATTTGATTATATATCTAGGATAAAGAAAGGTTGAATTCAAGAATGAAGAGAGGGGGAAAGCCTTTCCAACAAGGCATAACATCATTTTTCATTCCAAAGAAAACAAAAATTAGAAAACCATTAAATGGAATAAAGAAAAAGTAGGATTTCTAGCTTACATGAATTTTTGTGAGCTTTCCTTTGGCTTGATGGTTCGAGGGATCTACTCTTGTTTGCAACAAGAGTGGCACCAATTCTTTTGAAGAGAAAATGGTCAAAAACTAATGAATTATCAATAAATTCACTGTTTTTGGCTCAGGGAGGAGTAGAGTAACAATGCATAAAACACTATTGAGCTTTTATAAAGGGGGAGGATTTTATTTATAGGAAAAAGTGAGCCTCTAACCAAGCAAACTCATTCTAGAATTTTTCAAATCAGTTTGGTCACTTTTTGACCATTTTTAGGTCAGTTTAGCTTACTTTTTGGTTTAGTTGAAACAGGAGAGAGGAGAGATGGAATATCTCATTATTTGAGAGTTTAAAACTCCACCACACATGTGAAATAGGCGCCTCCTTCATGAGAGGAATTCCCCCATAGTGAGGTGTCAAAAATGCATCATTTCCTCTAAATATCTCTTCTTTTTTAACTAATAACCTTGTCCTTAGTCAACTCTTCATCTTATGTGAGTATTTACTCATTTTTGGGAGGATTTTCTTTATTTTTTCAATTTATCTCCTCCCTACATTTGGATTGATCTAATTGGCCCCTCAGAACCTTAAAAGTCAATATTAGGTAATTTGGAAAAAATCTCACATTTTGGGAATCAATTACTCCATATAGTTTTGGACATATCTTAAACATACTAACTCCAAATTTGTCGGAGATCATAGATTTAGATTCTACTCTTCAAGATCTTTCCGATGATATGTCACATGAGGGGGTTTTGACAAACTTTTGGACAAGTTCACCATGCTCCCATTTTTCAAATGGGAATGGGATTTTTCCCAAATTATCTAATATGGTGTTTTAATCTAAAATTTTCAAAAAATCTGGACCCTTAGGCTTTGGCCTTTTGAACAGATTATAATTTATTTCTAATGCACCTTCTGAATTTCTTTTTGAACTTCTGTTTTGGGGAAATTTATTTTAATAAGAAGAGATATTTTTCCATTCAAAAATATGTAAAAATTGAATAATCTCTCTCTAGAATATTTTCTCTCTCTAAGCCAAAATAGGTAGAAACAAGTCTGTTAATATTTTGACAAGGGGAATTATTACAGGGGGAGAGATTGAACATCTTGAGGGGCTCGGGGAGGAATCTTACAAATCACCTCATTGATAAAATGTGAGCCGCGATCATTGACTAATTCTAATGGACATCCGAAACTCGAGATGATTTGTTCGTATATAAATCTTGCTATTGTTCTTCGTGTATCAGCTCTCTTTGAGGCTCTAGCTTCTGCCCATTTTGTGAAATAGTTAGTGGCTACGATCACATATCGGGCTTGGGATGATGGATGCGCCGTTGGACTAATAGGTCCCACAAAATCTATCCTCCATTTCTCAAATGGTTGTCTTCTTACAATGATGGGGGTTAGTGGCATCTTGTCCCTTTGTTGTGGGATAACAAAACGTTGACATTCTTTGCATCTTTTGACAAATTCTATGGCGTCTCCGAATAACGTAGGCCACCATAGTCCTGCTTGAAGAACTTTTCGAGCTGTGATTTCTCCAGCAAAATGCCCGCCTCAGCAGCTATCCTTGAATGAGCTTCTTCCAATATGGTGACAAACTCATCCTCTCTAACGCATCTTCTGAGTACATTATCTTTTCCTAGCTTATATAGCTCTCCTGATAAGATGTAGCAAGCTTGATAAGCCACCACATTTTGTCTTTGTTCAAAGGTATTTCCTACGGAAACCCATACGCTAGATACTCCGTGATTTCTTCACTCCATTCGGGTACCATGTCTAACTTAAATAAACAGGCATCAGGAAGATCATCACCAACACCAGTTTGCTGGTTCCCTATTTGGAATTCTTGACATGTGATCAGCTAATACATGCTGTGTTCCCTTTCTCACTGTGATTTGTAAAGTCGAATTCCGACAACAATAGCAACCATCATGTGATTCTCCCCATGGTGTAAGGTTTATTTACTAGGTATAGTAAGGCTTGATGGTTCATGAAAAATATAAATTTGTTGGCCAATAGGTAATGTTGGTATTTCTTGACAGCATAAACCATGGCCAATCCTTCTCTCTCTATGGTGGTGTAATTCACCTCTACATCGTTTAACTGACGACTAGCAAAGCAAACTGGATAGTCCAATTTAAACTCACCAGGCTGGGCTAATACACAACCAATTGCAAAATTTTATGCATCAATATGCACGTGAAATATGAGATCCCAATTGGGGGGTCGTAGAATTGGTGCACTAGCCAATGCTTGCTTTAGACGATCATATGCTTCCTGACACTCCTGAGTCCACTCAAAGACAATGAGAAGCTTGTATAAAGGTCTAGCTATCTCAGCATAAAAAATTATTGGAATCGTATGCTATACCACCTCAGGCCCTTCATCTCATTGTAATTCCAGGTGAAACAATCTTTAAATCCCTTAAGGAGAGCAATGAGCTCTTCCTCTGCAATTGAAGTCAAATCTTTTAGCAATGTATACAGGCTAAGATTCTTCCCCTGGTCTCTCAATATCCACCTCCTTGACTTCTACTGGGCCATCGTATGATGCGGATAGCCCATCCTTTTTTACCCTAGTGGCTGTCAGTCGGACCACATGTTCGTCATCAACAATGTTGTTCTTGAAATGGACGGGCGCATAGAAAGTAAGTCTGGCTTGTCCTCATTGTCACTTTTGGCTTTAGCCATGATCTTTTTTTGCCTCACATTCTGCCTCTGCTAGGGCTTTATTACGTTTTTGGTGTCCTGCTTTTGTAAGCTTGGGTGCAACTGGCACTTGAAAGATGACTTTCTCTTTATGCCCCCCTTCAATGATATCTTACTCAACTCCTGGCCCCAATTCTTTGAGAATTCATTGTGTACCTTAGTAGCCTCAAGGTATCTCAGCCACACTGAGCGTTCGTAGGTCTACTTTGTAACAGGGCATTTCGTCGGGCTATATATCATTTCTGTCTCTGCCATCATCTGAGGCATTGAGCACTGGTACGGCTTTGTGCCATAGTACCTTCTGTACTTGATGTTTCCCCTCCTGATTCCTCATCCATGGTTTGCCAATTAACCATGCAGATAGAGGTCATAGGGACGGTTCCAGATTCCAAATATATTGGGTTCCCCTGGGCTGTATTACATCAATGGTAGCTAACACATGGATCGAGTTTTCACTGAAGACTGAAGTCCGGAGGAGGTAGTGATGTATACATTTTCATTTCCTCCTCATCCTTGGATTCCCCCTCTGTAGGTTGGCATATCTATATGGATGTGGTTCGTGCTGTTGTGACCGAATCGTTACCAAACAACTGCTCTTCCATGGGGTGTGCTTTCCATGCTCTCAGATCAATCTTTAAGATTTGCGAATCCCTACGTACATACATGGGATCCAAGGCCCAATCATGCACCAATTTGGATTCCCTCATGAAGGGTCTCCCCAATATTATGTCATATGTATTAGGTTGGCACAGGAAGTCCATGACCACAAATTTATGACAATAGTGAAACGTAAAAAGTCTGAATTTAACATTTTCCAAGAGCCCAATGGGTCTTGAAGATGTTCCATCAGCAATTTTAATGATTAAATCTGCTTTTTTTAGATCAGGTTTTCCCTAGTTTTCCTAGCAACGTTTGGTAATGATGCTAACCCCCGCCCCACCATCCAGGATAGCCAATGCTTGGTATCCATTATGATGAATCGAGATGGTAGCGTTCGTGTCGTTGCTTTCATAGTAGCATCCCAGTTAGTTAATTGGTATCTTAATGACTTGGTTTCCTTGTATGCTTCAAGGTTCTTTCTGCCAGGGGTGGTAGAGTCTCATCTACCATTCTTTTACATCTATCCATAAGGTTGGTGAATTGTGTAACAGTTGCCCCAATGGCATTTGGACAAGCGTGGATAGCACAACCGCGAGACACTCGGTGGTGGTGTGATTTAATCTGCACATAGAGAACCACACCAATTCTCTGCGGGGGTAAAGGTGATTATGCCCATGCCCAAATGTTTCTCTTCCCTCCTTGACTTTCAATTTTTCTAGTATGGCATTACTGAGCTCATCCACCGTCACGTTTTCGACTTGCTTGCTTCGGGTTCCAATTTCTTGGTGGCTCGAGACATGCGAAGTCGTAGTTTTTACTGAAGATGTTTTAATATCTTCTGGTTGTGGCAATTCTAACATATTGTCTTCATATTCGATTGCCAATTTGCAGCATGCATCAAGAGTAGCAGGTTGGGCTAATACTAGGTAATCATGCATTTTGTAATATTCCTCCTTAACCTGAATAATGAATAAGCTTTAGCTCAATCCCCTGTAATCATTCCCTATTTCAGAATGCAAGAAAATATTATTTTTCATCTCTCCTAGATCAAACTGGATCAAAGGGGAGCTAAACTGGTCTAAATCTTGTCAAAATTCAGTCAAGCTGAAAAATTCTAGAACCTAGTTGGACTTAGTTAGTGGCCTCCCTCACCTATAAATAGACCCTCATTATTTTGTATTCTCATCTATGAGCTATACCATGCCAGTATTACATTAAAATAATCATATTTTCTATTATCCCTTAAAAATCCTCTACTTTTGGGGAGCTTGGAGCTTCTCTCTCTCTTCAACAACTCTTGGAGCTCTCTTCTCCACTTGCTAAACCAATTGATTGGTTGGGGGCTTCGCTTCTAGAAAAAGAAACAAGCTAATCCTTGAGGTAAGAATGAAGTTTATGGTTTTTTGTTAATTTCCTCAAATGACTTCTCTTCTCAACCCATCTCAAGCTTGAGAAGTTTTCTAATTGGTTGTTTTATTTCAAATCAAGCTTTTTCTAAGAATCATAACGTTCAATTACGAGAAAATTAATCATTATACTTATTTTGAATGCTTTTTTATGTATATCTCTCTCTCTCCAATAAGAAAAGTCATCTCTATGACTAATTCTTTAGCAAAAGAATGCTTCTCATTGATAATTTCTTATTTTAAAACCAAACTCTAGGCTTCTTAAGCTCGAGATTAAGAAAATGGTATTTTTATGATTTTGTGTTAACAAAATAATGTTTAATTCTTTTAGATTATTTATAAGTAGCTAAAAACTACTTTAATTGATTCTAAATGAGAAATGGATTATCCTATCAAATTAAAAAAAGAGGAATAATGGAATTAGCTTAATCTAGTGGAATAATCATAATTAAGTTTATGATTATGATTAAAATTCATAGTTTAGATTTAAGATTAAAAAAAGATCTTCTATCATATTTGTCTTACAATGTTTTATTCTTTTAAGAAAAAATTAAAAATTATTAGTAATAACAGCAAAGCTATGGTAAAATTTTTAAAAAATAATACATATCTTATTTTTATGCATAATGCTAAAAGTGGACTTCCTACCATATTCTAGGATTGGACATCCTATACAAAAAGAACGATTTTCATCATATTCATGAAAAATAATTTTTTAGTATTTATGCATAAATAATTAATTAAAGAAAAGAGGATTTTTTGATAAATTTATTTTTATGCGAAAAGAGGAATTTCCATGATAATTAAGATCCAAGTAATTAAATGATAAAATAGGAATTTTTGGTATATTAAAATAATGGATATTTTTATTTAATTTAAAGAGAAATTTTAGATAAATTTATTTTATGCATAAGAAAATTTTAAATGATAAAAGAGGAATTCCCATGACATTTGGAATTCAATCATTTAAATACAAAAAGAGAAATTTTTGGCATATTTGAAATAATGGATTGTTTTTATTTAATTTAAAAAAAGAGAAATTTTAGATAAATTTATTTTATGATAAAAGAGAAATTCCCATGACATTTAAAATTCAATCATTTAAATGCAAAAAAAGGAATTTTAAGCATATTAAAAAAAATGGATATTTGTATTTAATTAAAAGAAGAATTTTTATGGTATTTTAAGTAGAGAAAGGTTTAAATTAAATTTTGGTGTGGCAAAAGAGGAATTTTCATCATAATTCCACCTAGAAACTTAGGGTTGATAATTAGATTAGTAGAAAGAATATTCTTAGATATTTTAGGTGGATTACGACGGTTAGAAGTTCATTAGATGTTTATCTGAAGAAAATCCTTGGAATCAAAGTTAGAAGTAAACCGAATAATTTTGGTTAGACCACGACTGTGAGAGGGACGGCCAGTAAACTACTTGCCCATCTCTTGAATCTGAATCAAGCAAAAAACCTGAATCTGAATCAAGCAAAAACCTCGTGTGACCAATTCCAATTCTTGACATAAAGAATAGACTACCGTTGAATTAGCATAGTTTTTCCTTAACTGAAATCACCAAGAATCTAGTTGGAAATTCAATCAAATGATGGGTAGATTACCCTGATGAGAGATCAATGACTCTCATTAAGAAAATATGGATTAAGGGGAAAAGGGTTTTGTGGAACCAATCTCGAACTGGGAATTCTACTTGCATAGAATCTCTGTTTTCTTTTAAAGGATTGTTTTATGCCAAAATGTTAGAGGAAGCATTTGGTACGTATTTAACTAAGAAGAGATTTGTTGCAACAGCTGGTAGGGAGTCGTCGAGGGACGTCGCTCGCGGCAAAGCCTGTCGAGGTCTTGACCAACCTCGGTATGGTTAAAATGGTATGCTTTCGGTACAATGGGTGAGGACCGACGAAGCAGTCCCTGAGTGAAGTGCTAGGAAACCTAAGTAGGATCCTAGAGGGTTCTGACCAAGTGATACACAGGCTCGTGGTTGCTAGGACACCCATGCATACATCGAGGAAGATACAGATGAACTGAAAAGAATGACTTTTGTGAACTGAATTTTGATATTGGATCTCGTTGGTTGACCAGTTCAACAAAGAGTCCGGATGATATATTTTATAAAACAATGGACTCAATATTTTGGAGGATTATGATCATTAATACTATGATTTTCATTGAAAGATTGTTTTAAAGACAGCCAAAAGTGTTATAACAGCCAAAACTATTATAACAGCCAAAACTGTTATAATGGCAATTTCATATTGGGTGTGTAAGTGGTATGCCTACCTTAAATTTTGCTTGAAGCATTGGCTAGGGGGCTTGGGAACTCTTTTCCTCGGTACACCCGGGCAAAACATAACCAAATTTTTATAAAGGAATCCCACCAATACAGTGGTTGGGCGGTTGGCTAACCCATGGGCCAGCTGAATCGGGGGATTCCTGCGATACAAATAGTTACGATTAAGTTACGTTAGTTAGATTGTCTTAGGAAGACCCTTGTTCTGTGGGAGGGAATCAGTGGGTGGCTGTGCCTCGCTAAAGGAGGAAAAAAGTGGTGATTCTATGGACCAAGTGCAAGTCTCTTCTTTGATCTGACCATGTGACTTTCGGGTTCAGTCGGATCAGTTTGGATAGTTAAGACTTTGACTCGTTAGATCGATTCTCCCGTTAGATGATTTCCCTGGTGGAATCGCCTGTGCCTTTCGGGGAGGGAAGTTTTTTCGGGTTTGATTTCGGAGGAAGCGCTGGGCTAGTCTCTTGTCCTGATATCCATGGGCGAGGCCCCGGCGAGTGTGGATCCCTGCCTTGCACGAGGAGACTGACGCTACTTCTGCCGGGGCCAATGCCCCCTCGGAGGGGGCATCGCGGAGGGGGCGGGGGTCTCACAACTGGTATCAGAGCTTTGTTGAAAGCTAATAATAAGGAAAAATTAATTCTTGTCAAAAATTTATAATAAAAACTTAGAAAAGAGCATTTACGTATTGCATTTTCATTCCTTAAGCTTCATTAATGAAGAGTTCTAATCAAAGAATTTGATTTTATAGATGGAAGTTCCACACTTATCTGGTATTCCCGATCTCACCCAGTCCCATAGGATATGACTGCTTTCGCCTTCGAACATACTGTCTCTTCCGCTATGACTCGAACGAGCCGAGCCAGACTCGCAAGCCATTTCGAGGATTTATATTTCCCAGATCTAGTGGAGGCGTAGTAACACAAGTGGCACGCAAGGCAATATGTCCATGCCTCTTGCAATCAGTGCATGATGCTGAGGGAGAATATCTCGTTGGCCATGGTCTTGTTGAGGTTAAAAGTGATTCATGGTGTTATTTTGTATCACCCCACGCCTCGAGATTTCCGACTTTCCTACCATATCTATAGACTTCTTAGATGTTTTATCCCAAGTAGTAAGATAGTAGCTCCTTTGGCAGTAAGGGAACATTTGTATCGGGGCATGTCTGTAGCCCAGTATCACCATCTTATGCATTTCCCAAGGAGGTTTTGACTTTCTGGAGCCGAGATGCTCTATGTACATATTGCAACCTTTATATAAATAAAGAAATGTTTTGTGGAAAAATTTCCTATTGTATAAGTGATTGTTTATTATTTGACAAATTGATTTGTTACTCCTCGGACATATGTCATAGATCTCCAATAATATCGTTTATCTTATTTAAGCAATTATTTTTCGAACCTCTTAAGTCTTAGGATCTCGTTGACGAAATCAAAATAAAAATTTAATAATGTATCATTTTTGGCAGAATCATGAGGCGAGGGAACCGTGGCCGTGAAATAGATCCTCTCACTCACTGATGAGGAAGAGCTTGACCCCGACGTTTGCAAGGCTCTTCACACAGAACTCAGCCAGGACCCTTCAAAGGTGAAGGGGAGAACTTGGGGGCAAGGCTGTGGAGAAGTGGATTGAAGCCATGGAGGAATATTTTGATGTCATATGCGGATACAACGAGAGGAGCAAAATGGATCTCGCTAAGCTAAAGATTGTGGAAATAGCCAGGGTGGCATGGAGTAACCATTGCAACACCAACCCCATTTGGATAGGAATGCCCAGTCCCTCCGGGAATGATCTCAAAGCCTATCTAAGGAAGAGATTTTATCCAAGATGACTGAATTCTTAGAGCTAAACCAGGGGAGCAAAACTATTGAAGAATATCATCAGGCAATTGCTCTTCTCCTCAAGTACTCACCACCGCTAGACGAAGAGCAACTTATGGCTAGGTTCATTCGGGGAATGAACGAACCTTTAGACACCCTGGTCAAGAATGCCAAGCCAGTTTCCATGGCTGAAGCTGTAAGAATGGCGAAGGACTTTGCCAAAGCCTTCATCGTTAAAGTCCCGCTAAATCCAGCTCCCTCATCCTTCAAGAGATTCCAACAAACACCGGGAAGTTCTTCCAACCTTCGGCCTCCAAAGAGACATCAATTGGAGACTGGAAGTTTCAGGAATGAAGGAAAACCTTTTCCTTAAACCTCTTTCTCAGGAACTCCGGCTCTTTCAAGAATGCAGAGGGAAGAGCTTCGAAGTGAGAACAAGTGTTTTGGATGTCAGGGGTTTGGGCACCAGCTCAAGGATTGCCCATCTCCTTCTGTGGGCCAAGGAAGCCAGGGTCCCAGAGTTCAGAGATAGACTGCTTCGTATCAGTCCAATCAGGGTCCCCCACGCCAATCAGGGTCCCAGAGTTCAGAGATAGACTCCCTCGTATCAGTCCAATCAGGGTCCCCCACGCCAAAACTAGGGTAACCCCAGAAGAGTGCTAGCTGAGCCTGTAGCCTCCATGCAAAGTAGTCTTCGAACTCCCTCCCAGAATTGGGAAAACCAAAGAGAGAGAGTTCCACCTTAGACTGTAGCAGCTAGAGCCGTCACTATAGCTGAGAAAGTGGAGGAAGAAAAAGGATAGATCTATGCCGCAATTGAGCATCAGGGGAAGAATTGTCAATTTTCAATCCTCCAGACTCCAGCAGAGTACCAGGGTAAGCAATTCAAGCTTTTGATTGATTCAGGCAGTACTCATTCTTTTATTTCCCCAGGATGTCTGCGTAAGTTAGTCCTAAATAAAAAATCAGGAAAACCTATGCAAGTGGAATTGGCCAGTGTGGAAAGATTCTTTTCACATATCTTGAGACAGACCTTATTCAGTTTAGTCTAGATGGGAACATAACAGAGTGCCAGTTTAGAGTCCTACCCTTGGGAATCTATGATAGAATCCTTGGAATGGATTGGCTCCATATGAATCAGGCTGACATTCATTGCCACAATGGAACCATCTCTTTCCTTGACCTTCACGGGAATAAAGTTCAAGGAACTAGAATTTTGGGATCCCCAGTGCTACAATTAGTCAAGGCTTCTAAATTGTTAAAAGGACTTAGAAAGAGGCAAGCTGTTTATGTCGTTAAGATGAATCCAGTAGATATAAAATGCAAGGCTAAAGAACTAGAGTGGTTAAGTGAGTATGCATATGTGTTCCCAGAAGAGCTAACTGAGATGTCTCCGTCTCGCGAAGTAGATCATGAGATCGAGTTAACCCCCGCTGTTAAAACAGGGATTCGTCAGACCCAGTGTCTCACCTTGGGATGTGCCCGTTCTCTTTCAGAAGAAGAAAGATGGAACGTTAAGACTCTGTATATTGACTACAGAGGATTGAATCAATCAACAATTAAAAATAAGTATCTTATCCCTAGGATTGATGAACTTCTGGATCGGTTAAGTGGAACCCAAATGTTCACAAAGATAGATCTCAAATCTGGGTACTACCAGATCAGAATCAAGGAACATGATATCCCGAAGACAACATTCAATACTCGCTATGGGCATTATGAGTTCACAATCATGCTATTTGGATTAACCAATGCCCCGGTGACGTTTAATCATCTTATGCAAGATATTCTTAGAGAATACTTGGATGATTTTGTTCTTGTCTAGGAAGCACCAACTCTTTGCAAAAAAGAGCAAGTGTTCTTTTGCTTTTGACCAGGTGGAATACTTGGGATTCATAGTGTCTAAAGATGGGATTTCTCATGACCCCGCAAAGATCCAAGCAGTCGTAGATTGGCCGGAACCCAAGACGGTAAAGGAAGTTAGAGGATTCCTAGGATTAATTGGATGGTATAGAATCTTTATACCCAGGTATGCTCAGATAGCATCACCTTTAACTAACCTTCTCAAGAAGAGTACCCTATTTCAATGGACTGCAATGTGTTAGAGTGCCTTTGATAAGCTGAAGACAGTCTTAGCAACCAACCCTGTCCTTAAATTGCCAGATTTTACCAAACCTTTTGATGAGGTAGTTACTGATGCTAGTGGGTTTACCTTAGGTGGTGCTCTTATACGCAGGAAGGTCATGCAGTGGCCTATGAATCCAAAAAACTCAGAACACATCAGAGAAATTATGCCATCCATGACTTGGAGTTACTCTCAGTAGTTTATGCTCAGTATTACATTGAAATAATCATATTTTCTATTATCCCTTAAAAATCCTCTACTTTTGGGGAGCTTGGAGCTTCTCTCTCTCTTCAACAACTCTTGGAGCTCTCTTCTCCACTTGCTAAACCAATTGATTGGTTGGGGGCTTCGCTTCTAGAAAAAGAAACAAGCTAATCCTTGAGGTAAGAATGAAGTTTATGGTTTTTTGTTAATTTCCTCAAATGACTTCTCTTCTCAACCCCTCTCAAGCTTGAGAAGTTTTCTAATTGGTTGTTTTATTTCAAATCAAGCTTTTTCTAAGAATCACAATGTTCAATTAAGAGAAAATTAATCATTATACTTATTTTGAATGCTTTTTTATGTATATATATCTCTCTCTCTCCAAAAAGAAAAGTCATCTCTATGACTAATTCTTTAGCAAAAGAATGCTTCTCATTGATAATTTCTTATTTTAAAACCAAACTCTAGGCTTGTTAAGGTAGAGATTAAGAAAATGGTATTTTTATAATTTTGTGTTAACAAAATAATGGTTAGTTCTTTTAGATTATTTATAAGTAGTTAAAAACTACTTTAATTGATTCTAAATGAGAAATGAATTATTCTATCAAATTGGAAAAAGAGGAATAATGGAATTAGCTTAATTTAGTGGGATAATTATAATTAGTTTATGATTATGGTCAAAATTATGATTAAATTCATAGTTTAGATTTAAGCTTAAAAATAGATCTTTTATCATATTTGTATTACAATGTTTTATTCTTTTAAGAAAAAATTAAAAATTATTAGCAATAGCAGTGAAGCTATGGCAAAATTTTTAGAAAATAATACAAATCTTATTTTGATGCATAATGCTAAAAGAGGACTTCCTACCATATTCTAGGATTGGACATCCCTATACAAAAAGAATGATTTTTATCATATTCATGGAAAATAAATTTTTAGAATTTATGCATAAATAATTAATTAAAGAAAAGAGAAAATCTTGGTAATCTATTTTTATTTGAAAAGAGAAATTCCCATGATAATTGAGATCCAAGTAATTAAATGATAAAAGAGGATTTTTTGGTATATTAAAATAATGGATATGTTTATTTAATTTAAAGAAAAATTTTAGATAAATTTATTTTATGCATAAGAAATTTTTAAATAATAAAAGAGGAATTTCCATGACATGTGGAATTCAATCATTTAAATACAAAAAGAGAAATTTTTGGCATATTTGAAATAATGGATATTTTTTATTTAATTTAACAAAAGAGAAATTTTAGATAAATTTATTTTATGATAAAAGAGAAATTCCCATGACATTTGGAATTCAATCATTTAAATGCAAAAAGAGAAATTTTAAGCATATTCAAAAAAATGGATATTTGTATTTAATTAAAAGAAGAAATTTTTATGGTATTTTAAGTAGAGAAAGGTTTAAATTAAATTTTGTTGACAAAAGAGAAATTTTCATCATAATTCTACCTAGAAACTTAGGGTTGATAATTAAATTAGTAGAAAGAATATTATTAGATATTTTAGGTGGATAAATCACCAAATTGATATTTACTCAAAATTAGAAGAGTATTTTTATAAAAATCTGATATTCTCATATAGAACCATTTCTTAATCTATTATGGTTAGGAAGGAATGAAATTCATAAAGTTGGAATTTTCCTTACGGTTAGAAGTTCAGTAGATGTTTATCTAAAGAAAATCCCTGGAATCAAAGTTAGAAGTAAACCAAATAATTTTGGTTAGACCACGAGTGTGAGAGGGGTGGCTAGTAAACTACTTGCCCATCTCTCGAATCTAAATCAAGCAAAATCCTCGTGACCAATTCCAATTCTTGACACAAAGAATAGACTACCGTTGAATTAGCATAGTTTTCCCTTAACTGAAATCACCAAAAATCTAGTTGAAAATTCAATCAAATGATGCATAGATTACACTGGAGATCAATGACTTTCATTAAGAAAATATGGATTAAGGAAAAAAGGGTTTTGTGGAACCAATCTCGAACTAGGATTTCTAATTGCATAAAACCTCTAAAGGACTGTTTTATGCCAGAATGCTGGAGGAAGCATTTGGTATGTGTTTAACTAAGAAGAGACTCGTTTGCAAGCTAGTGGGGGAGTCGTCGAGGGACGTCGCTCGCGGCAAAGCCTACCGAGCTCTTGACTAGCCTCGGTATGGTTAAGATGGTGTGCTTCCAGTATGATGGGCGAGGACCGACGAAGCGGTCCCCGAGTGAAGTGCTAGGACACCTAAGTAGGATCCTAGAGGGTTCTGACCAAGTGATGCACGGGCTCGCGGTTGCTAGGACACCCATGCGTACGTTGAGGAAGATATGGATGAACTGAAAAGAACGACTTTTGTGAACTGAATTTTGATATTGGATCTCGTTGGTTCACTAGCTGGTCTTCAACGGAGAGTCCGGATGATATATTTTGTAAAACAATGGATACATCTTGAATTTAAGTGCTTCAAACGAGAAACATAGTCCCTCATCGACTCTTCTTCCTTTTGTTTAATATTATGTAATTGTGCCACAGGGCTCCACCTGTCACCACTACAGGCAAAACTGGGCACAAAAACATTCTTTACCCTTGTAAAGTTAACCTTATCCTCAGGCTTAAGAGTTTGGAACCATTGGTGAGCTTTGCCTTCCAAGGTCAGTGAGAAGGCATGTATCATTGTCACATCACTGACCGGCCCACAGGTTTCACATGTGGATTCAAAAGTCTCCACATGTTGGAAAGGATCCATGTTCTTCCCAGAGAACTTTTGGACAAGTTTTGAAATGATATGCGGTTTCATTTGGGAAGGTCGGGATTCTAGAGTAGTAACTAGTTCTCTGACCATCCCCCGGCCCATCTCTACCACCATATTCAGTAGATCTGCCCTCGTGGGTACATTAAGGTCCATGATTGGATCTATCCTAGGTCCTTGTGGGGAATTGCTCCCCCCCTTCCTAGGCCACATCCCCTACCTATATTGACTCTTCTAGGTATTTTGGGTCCGCGGTATCTTGGAATGACCCCCCATTCATCGTCTCCATATGTCTTTGCAGAATCAGGAGTTCCATGTGTTGTAGGAACGTAGGATTATTGATCATCTGCTCAATATCCTTTTTTGTTGGTGTAGAGTCGGTCCTCTACTTCAACTACCCTGCCAGCCAGGTTATTTTCTTCTCAGTCTATGGTTGTAAATCCTTCCTCCATTCTGGATTCCTTGTTTATGGGTTCCAAGTTTGGCATTTCTCCCTCACTTCTACCCATAGCTATTTCTGGTTCCTTCCCCCGTGAGATTGAAGTGGGTTAAGACTTCCCGTTTCCTTCTTCTCAGCTCTTGTCCTACGAGTGTCGCGAGCTCTTGTTTCCTTAAGCTCAACTCTCGTAGTTGTCATTCCACCTCACTCCATTTGAGGTCTAACTCTACTTCCTCTATAGTGGGGAAGAATATTTGACCCGTTCCTAGAAGCCGCACTTTCCATGTCTTGTCTTATTCGAGGGTTCTCGTATTCAATAGCCTAGAATTCAATAATTGGAATAGCACTTCTTGTCGTGGACCGAGTCCAATGCTGGTTGACGGACCCATGCCCGTAGATTGCGCTTCTTCCTCATGGCTGGTTTGGAGACCAAAAAATCCCCGGGTGATATCAATGATACCACTGGACCTGGTTGGGGAGGGTGGTTTCTCCTCTTCCCCAAACCCAACGTATCTCAGCCCTTTCTTCCATGGACTCTTCACTACTAGTTTCAGCGATGGTCAGGTTTCTTAAGACACTTAGGTGTGTGCTTGGCGGAATGTCCTGATCCCACACTTCTTTGGTAGGAAGATCCTGGGTGATTCGATGCACTATCGTCGGGCGTTAATCGTCTCCGATGAGTTTTTCGGAGCTTAAGTGCATGTATATATGATTTGATAAGCTATTTGTCAATCCAATATTTTCGACGTTAATTATGGTGATGATTTCATGAGCGATTCGCAGAGTGAAGCTGTAGGGAAATGGTTCAGGCGTGAATGACTTTTTTGCACTTTCACATGAAATTTACCGCGTCAAATTTGGTGACTTTGGGTACGTAATACTTATCCAAATGATAGCAAATCGACTGTGCCACTCCTAAAGAATGAAATGCAAGTTCTTGGCACATTCAATAGTCCCTTATGTTTTTGATTTTTATGGATTTTTGAAACAGAAAGAAAACAACACACCAACTTGCTCATTCACACTGGTGGTTTTAATGATGTAAATATTAAAATTAACAAGAACAAACAATGAAGCCTTATTTAGAAACCCTCCACTACAAACACACACAACATCACAACCAATTTCTCACAATTTTTTTCTACCACACACACATCTTATCCATTCATTTTCCACACAATGCACTACCAGAATGCAAAAGGCAATAATGAATCCTATGCAATGGGAGCTGAAACTCTAAGAGGTTGAAAGAAACAAAGGTGTTTCCCTGGCAACGGCGCCAATAATGTTATGGCCTTCCACACCTCCAAGAGGGAACTCTACACATTCACCTAATGGGTGAGTAGATCACAACTGTCGTAGGGTACTTACCAATGCTTTGATCTTAAGTCCCTTGAGGCCTCCAAGCTCGTTTGTTAAGCTCCAAACTCCAAGCTCCACCTCCACGCTATCACCATGGAGTTGCTCACACCCTTGCATAGGACAATCACTCTCTGTCTCACTCTCTCACACAATGTTAGATCCCTCTGCCCCCTCCGCGCACCGGACTCCCAGTAACTGACAGCAGAAGCAGCCCCCTCATGTGCGGGGCAGGGTCTCTCACTTGGAGCCTCGCCCACGAATGTCTGGGTACGAGACTAGGCTGGTGGTCACTCCGAAAACCGAAACCGGGAAAATTTCCCATGCCTGGAAAGCGGGACGATTTCACCTTTTTTGATTTTTCATAACGAATTTTTCTAATGAGATCAATTCTAAACTATCCTTCACCTGAATAAATCAGATAGAAGGAAACTATCACTGATATAATTTGATCATTCTGAGTGATTTCAACGCCTTTTTCCTAATCAAGATCAGGCACAGCCGTTGATCCACTCAATTGAGAAATTTGTCAAGGAATTAACTATCTACTCGAATCCTAGCGTAATCCTAAAATTTTTCAGTTTGATTATTAAAACTCCACTGTTTCTAGCCTAACCCCATCCGGCCCATGGGTTAGCCACCACCCTACCACTGGAATCGGTGGAACCAAACAAGTACTCACCCACCCATAATTGAAATGCCTTTCTTAACTTTAGCTTTAGAAAACAGATACGCACACACTCCTCTTTAAAACTTCAATAAAAAAGAAACAATCCATTGACAAACAATTTACTGGTTACACATGTCATACTTCAAAATTTCCATTGAATCTTCGTTTCTCACAAAACAATATCACTCTAGACTCTCCGTTGAGACCAGCAAGTCAACAACGAGATCCAGTGATAGATTATAATAACATTGGTCTGTCATATAATATCTTCCTCGACATACGTATGGGTGTCCTCGGCACCGCGAGCCCGTACATCGCCTGGTCAGAACCCTCCAGAATCCTCCTTAGGTGTCCTGGCACTTCACTCAGGGACCGCTTCATCGGCCCTCGTCCATCGTACCGGAAGCGCACCATTTTAACCATATCGAGGCTGGTCAAGACCTCGGCAGGCTTTGCCGTGTGAGCTGTCCCTCGAACACTCCTGCCAGCTGTTGCAACCGAACTTCCCTTCGATAAACATATATGCCAAATGCTCTCTCTAGCATTCTGGCGTAAGACAGTCTTTTGAGAAAACAGGGTTTCTATGCAAGTTTATAGTTTTGATTTTGTTTGAAAACCATGAATAATCTTAAAACCGTATCTCAATACTTCTAGATCTAGGTGTGAATTCCAAACAGAATTCCTCGAATTCTGTTAACTTGATCCTCAGATCAAAATCAAAAGTCTTAACTTAGTTTCAGATTCGGTGGGAGATTTGAGTGCATTTTTCTTGAAATGAGCACATCGTCATTGACGAAGGAATTAGGTCTTGGTCAATAGTCAGAATCAGAGTTTGGGTCTAGAAAGGTTCTTCCTAAACTATCTTTCTCGAAAGGTACTATTTCAATTTCTCTTTTTCTAAATTTCGTTCGATGAATATTTACTTGCAGATTTCTAAAACATGAATTTCTTATGAGAGGAATAAAATAATCATTTATCTCAATCTCTGACTTCGATAGTTTAAATGAATTTTCTCATTACCATCTTAGTGAATATGAAACGGTGGCATTTCTTCTCACAGATTATCTACTTATTCATTTTTTTAATTTTTACGAAAATTAAATAAAGGATTAAGGAGAACCCTTATTTAATTATAAAGATTCTATATGTATCTAATTATGCATAAAATCCAATTCTGATGAAAGTCACACTTTTATCATCATAAAAAAATTATTTATGATGAAAATCACTCTTTTAATAAAAAATATCTTTTATGCACCCATTTATGCATAAAAAACCATTTATGATGAAAATCACACTTTTAATATAAAAAAAAATCTTTTATGCACCCATTTATGCATAAAAACCATTTATGATGAAAGTAATACTTTTATAATAAAAAAAATCTTTAATGCATACTTTTATGAATAAAAATCAAATATGATAAAAGTAACACTTTTATAATAATTTTTTTTAATCTTTTATGCATATTTCTATGCATGAAAATCAAATATGATGAAAGTAACACTTTTATAATAAAAAAATAAACTTTTATGCATACTTCTATGCATGAAAATCAAATATGATAAAAGTAACACTTTTATAATAAAAATTAATCTTTTATTATGCATAAAAATCAAATATGATAAAAGTAAGACTTTTATAATAAAAAAAATAATCTTTTATGCATACTTCTATGCATGAAAATCAAATATGATAAAAGTAACACTTTTATAATAAAAAATAAACTTTTATGCATGAAAATCAAATATGATAAAAGTAACACTTTTATAATAAAAATTAATCTTTTATGAATACTTTTATGCATAAAAATCAAATATGATAAAAGTAACACTTTTATAATAAAAATTAATCTTTTACGCATACTTCTATGCATGAAAATCAAATATAATGAAAGTAATACTTTTATAATAATACTAATTTTCTTTTATACAAATAATCAAAAAGGAAAAAGTGAGCTTCTAACCAAGCCAACTGATTCTAGAATTTTCCAGATCAGTTTGGTCAATTTTTGACCATTTTTAGGTCAGTTTTGCTCACTTTTTGGATCTAGTTGAAACAGGAGAGAGGAGAGATAAAAATATCCCATTATTTGGGAGTTTAAAAGTCATTCAAGCATGTGAAATAGGCGCCTCCTTCATGAGGGGAATTCCCCCATGCAGAGGTGTCAAAAATGCATCATTTCACCTAAATATCTCTCTTTTTTAACTATTAACCTTGTCCTTAGTCAACTCTTCATCTTATGTGAGTATTTACTCATTTTTGGGAGATTTTTCTTTTATTCTTCTATTTATCTCCTCCCTACATTTGGATGAATCTTATTGGTCCATAGGAACCTTAATTTAAAATTTCGAAAAAATCTTCACCCCCAGGATAATGCCTCTTGAACAGATTATACTTAATTTCTAATGCACCTTCTGAAAATCTTTTTGAACTTCTGTTTCAGGGGAACTTATTTTAATAAGATGAGATATTTTTCTATCCAAAAATATTTAAAATCTGAATATTTTCTTTCTAGAATATTTTCTCTCTCTAGGCCAAAACTGGTAGAAACAAGATCTTTTATATTTCTGAAGAGGGATTTGATTACAGGGGAAGATGCTGGACATCTTGAGAGGCTGGGGAGGAATCTTACATTCTCTCCCACTTGAAAAACGCGAGATGTCCTCATCTCGCAAACTGGGGATAATCCCGCAACTTCATTCTCCCAGGTGGCATCTTCAAAAGGATAGAACTTCCATTGTATCAATAATTCTTTGAGAATTCTATTTCTGAGAATCTTTTCTCGAACATCAAGAATTTCTTCAGGTTAGAGTTCCATCTTCCCTTGGGTTGAAGAGGTTAGGATTTCATCATCAAGCACATGATTTGGGCTTGGTACATATTTCTTTAGAAGGCTTACATGAAATACATTATGAACTTTGAGATGAGGAGGCAGAAGAAGCTCGTAGGCTAAGTCACCTACTTTTTTTGTGATCAGATATGGCCCACAATATCTGGGGGATAACTTCTTGTACTTCCCAAGAGATAAAGAACTTCTTGTACTTCAGAGATAAAGAACTTCTTTTGGGCCGTACTCGAATGAAGACCATATCTACTTCTTTGAATTCTCTGTTTGTCCTCTTCTTATCTGCATATTGCTTCTGTCTATCCTGGGCAGCTTTTATATCTTTACAAATTGCCTGCATCTGCTGCTCCATGTCATCAAGCATCTGTCTGGACATCTCAACCCTAATCAATGGGTCAGACCAAGTTAATGGAGTTAAGCAATCTTGTCCATACAGAGCTTTAAAAGGGCTCATCCTGATACTTCGGTGATAAGAAGCATTGTAGGCGAACTCGACTAGGTGCAGATAGCTTAGCCACTTCTTGGGTTCCCTGCCACAGTATGACCGAAGTATATCTTCAATTACTTGGTTTACTCTTTAAGTTTGACCATCGGTCTCAGGGTGATAAGCTGTGCTGAGATCCAAGAAAGTTCCCACTGCTTCAAAAAATGTAGTCCAGAACCTTGAAGTAAATTTGGGATCTCGATCACTTACTATTCTCCTGGGTAGGCCATGCAATCTGAAGATTTCTTTGAGGAACACTCTGGCCACATCCACTGCAGTGTAGGTTTCTTTTACTGGAATCAGATGGGCAACTTTGGTTAGTCTGTCAACTACCACGAAAATGGAGTTGTAACCTGATTGCACTGAAGGTAATCCAGTAATAAAATCCATACTGATACATTCCCACTTCATTTGGGGGATGTCCAATGGATGTAACTTCCCAGGCATTTTACTCTTTCAGCTTTGACTTTCTGGCATGTCAGACATTGACGTACATGATTCAGTACATCCTTTTTCAGACCAGGCCAAAAGAAGCTTTTCTTTACAGACATGTAGGTTTTGATGAAACCTGGATGTCCTGCTATAAGGCTATCATGGGCTTCATTTTGAATTTGTCCCTTGGTTTCCTCATCATTGGGAATGCATAGCCTGCGATTATAATACATAATGCCATCATCCAGGCTGTACCCTTGAACTCTGTTCAACTCCTGTGGAGTTTTGCTTTCCTGCATAAGTAGGGTAGCAATAGGGCCAAATAATCTATCCTGCATGATCTTCTCTCTTGCTTCAATATTCAAAGGATTTGATATTACAGTAATTGCAAGCAAGGAGGCTTTTCTGTTGAGGGCATCTGCTACCACATTTTCTTTGCCTGGGCGGTACTTGATTTCAAAATCAAATTCCTGCAGGGTCTGCATCCACCTTCTTTGGCACATGTTGAAGTCCTTTTGAGTAAAGATCCACTTTAAGCTCTGATGATCTGTCATCAAAGTGAATCTTTTTCCCAGTAGGTAATGTCTCCACAACTTTAAGGCATAGACTACTGAAAGCAATTTCAGGTCGTGGACAACATAATTCCTCTCATGCGTTCTGAGCTTTCGGGATTCATAGGCCACTGCATGACCTTCCTGTGCATGAGTGCACCTCCCAGGGCAAAACCACTTGCATCAGTTACTACCTCAAAGGGTAGAGAAAAATCTGGCAGCTTCAGAACGGGACTGGTTACCAAGGTGGTCTTCAGCTTATCACTTCAGCTTATCAAGAGCACTCTGGCACCTGGCAGACCATTGAAATGGGATATTCTTTTTGAGAAGGTTAGTCAGGGGGGAAGCTATGAGAGCATACTTTGGTATAAAAATTCTATACCAACCAGTTAATTCCAAGAATCCTCTGACTTCTTTCACTATCTTTGGTTCTGGCCAATCAATGACTGCTTGGACTTTTGCGGAATCTGGAGAAATTCCATCTTTGGATACCAAAAAGCCCAAGTATTCAACGTGGTCAGCAGAGAAAGTGCATTTGCTCTTTTTGGCAAAGAGTTGATGCTTCCTTAGAATCTCAAGAACTTTTCTGACATGAGCTTCATGGTCAGCTGCATTCTTTGAGTAAATCAGAATATCATCAAAGAAAACAAGAACAAAATCATCCAAGTATTCTCTGAGAATGTCCTGCATTAAGCGATTGAATGTAGCTGGGGCATTTGTCAATCCAAATAGCATGACCATGAATTCATAATGCCCATACCGAGTATTGATGGCTGTTTTTGGTATATCTTGATCATTGATCCTGATCTGGTAATACCCGGATTTGAGATCTATTTTTGTGAAGATCTGGGCTCCATTTAGCCTATCCACAAAAGCTCATCAATTCTTGGGATGGGATACTTATTCTTAACTGTCAGCTAATTTAGACCTCTGTAGTCCACACAGAGTCTAAGCGTTCCATCTTTCTTTTTCTGAAAGAGAACTGGCGCACCCCAAGGTGAAACACTGGGTCTTATAAACCCTTGTTCTAACAGCTGCCTAAGCTGTTCCTTGAGTTCAATGGCTTCAGGAATTGGCATTTTGTACGTGCGTAGGGCTACTGGTTGAGCTCCAGGGGTCAATTCAATCACATGATCTACTTCCCGAATTGGAGGCATTTTAGTTAGTTCTGCTGGGAATAAATCATCAAATTCACTTAACCATTCTGGTTCTTTAGCCTTAAGCTTTAAGTCTACTGGGTTCATTTTAACAACATAAATTTGCTGCTTCTTCCTAAGTCCTTTCAGCAACCTAGAAGCTTTTACTAATTGAAGTTCTGGGGATCCAGAAACTCCAGTTCCTTGAACTTTGTTCCCGTGAAGGTCATGGAAGGCAATGGTTCCATTGTGACAGTGTATGTCAGCTTGATTTTTGTGGAGCCAATCCATTCCAAGGATCCCGTAAAAAACTCCTAGAGGTAAGACTTTGAACTGACAGTCGGTTACATTACCATCTAGATTGATCTGGATAAGATCTGTCTCATGGTCAGTGAAAAGAGTCTTCCCACTGGCCAATTCAACTTGCATAGGTTTCCTGTTTTTTGTTCTAAGACTAGCTTACGCAAGCATCCAGGGGAAATGAATGAATGAGAACTGCCAGAATCAATCAAAAGCTTAAAAGGCTTACCCTGATACTCTGTTGGAGTATGGATGATTGAAAACTGCTGGTTAGGCCCTTGATTCTCAATTGTAGCATAGATCTGCCCTCTTTCCTCTTCTACTACATCTGAAATTGTGACTGCTCTGGCTGTTGCAGTCTGAGGCGAAACTCTTTCTCTTTGGTTGCCCCAGTTCTGGGAAGGAGTTCTGAGGTTACTCTGGACAGAGGTAGATGGCTGAGCTGGAGTTCTTCTGGGGTTTCCCTGGCTTGGGCGAGACGGACCCTGATTAGACTGGTATGAAGGGGTTGGTTTTTGAACTCGGGGTCCTTGACTTCCCTGTCCCCTTGACATGGCAGGAGTCGGGCAGTCTTTTAACTGGTGACCAAAACCCTGGCATCCAAAACATCGTTTTTCAATTTTGAGCTCATCCCTCTGGTTTCTTGAAAGAGGTGGGGCTCCTGAGAAAGTATTTTGGGGGAAGGGTCTTCCTTCACTTCGAAATCTTCCTGCATCTTGATTCTGATTTGGGCCTTGCTGCCTCTTTGGGGGTGGAAAGTTTGAAGTACTTCCCTGGGCTTAGAATCTTTTAAAGTTAGAGGGTGCGGGCTTTGGCGGGACCTTTACTACAAAGGCTTTGGCAAAATCCTTTGCCATTCTTACTGCTTCAGCCATGGAAACTGGCTTGGCATTTTTGACCAGTGTGTCCAAGGGTTCGTTCATTCCCCGAATGAACCTGGCCACCATGAGTTGCTCTTCATCTAGAGGTGGTGAATATTTGAGTGGAAGAGCAAAGGCCTGGTGATATTCCTCGATGGTTTTGCTCTCCTGCTTTAGCTCTAGAATTCATTTTGATTTCTAGAAATCTAGGAGGACAAAATCTCTTTCTCAAATAGGTTTTTAGGTCATTCCAGGACTGAGTATTTCTGTCCAGACGGTTGGTGTCACAGTGGTTCCTCCATGCTACCCTGGCTGTTTCCACTATTTTCAGCCGGGCAAGAGCCATTTTGCTCCGCTCATTGTAGCCTGTGACCTCAAAATATTCCTCCATGGCTTCCACCCATTTCTCCACAGCCTCGCCCAGGTTCTCCCCTTCTCCTTTGAAGGGTCCTGGGCTGAGTCCTATGAAGAGCCTTGCGAACATCAGGGTCAAGCTCGTCATCTTTAGAGAGAGGGTCTGGTTGACAGCCACGGTTTCCTCGTCTCATGATTTTGCCAAAAATTTATATATTATTGAGTTTTTATTTTGATATCATTCACGAGATCCTAAGACTTAAGAGGTCCAGAAAACAATTTCTTAAACAAAACAATGATCTTATTGGAGATCTATGACATATGTCCGATAACAGATTTTTCTTTATCCGTAAACAATCATTTATACAACAGGAAATTTTTCTCCGGAAAACATTTCTTTATTTATATAAAAGTTACAATATGTACATAGAGCAGCTCGGCTCCAAAATTCAAAATCTCCTCGGGAGACGCATATGACGACGGTACTGGGCCATAGCCATGCCCTGATACAAATGTCCACTTACTGACAAGGGAGCTATTATCTTCCATTTAGGAATAAAGCAACTAAGGAGTCTGTAGACTTGGCATGAAAGTTTGAAATTCCGAGGCGTCGAATGATATAGAATGACGCCACGCACCATTTTCAGCTTTAACAGGATCATAGCCAATGAGAGGTTCTGCCACAGCATTGCACGGCAGTCGCAAGAAGCGTGGACATATTGCCCTGCAAACCACTTATGCTGTAGTCTCTCCACAAAATGGCGTGCGAGTCTTGCTTGGCTTGTTCGAGTTGAAGCGGAAGAGATGAGATGCTCGAAGGTGAACGCAGTCATATCTTGAGACTGGGTGAGGTCGGGAATACCAGATAAATAGGGAACTTCCATCTATAAAAATAATTTCTTTTATTAAAAATTCTTCATTAAAGAAGCTTATAGAATGAAAATAAATTAAGAAAATGCTTTTTCTGAGTTCTTATCAATTTCTGATAAGAATTTATTTACCTTTATTAGCTTTCAGCAAAGCTCTGATACCAACTGTGAGATCCCTCTGCCCCCTCCGCGCACGGACTCCTGGTAACTGACAGCGGAAGCAGCCCCCTCATGCGCGGGGTAGGGTCTCTCACTCGGGGCCTCGCCCACGAATGTCCGGGCACGAGACTAGGCTGGTGGTCACTCCGAAAACCGAAACCGAGAAAATTTTCCATGCCTGGAAAGCGGGGACGATTCCACCTTTTTTGATTTTTGATAACGAATTTTTCTAACAAGATCAATTCTAAACTATCCTTCACCTGAACAAATCAGATATAAGGAAACTATCTCACTGATATAATTTGATCATTCTAAGTGATTTCAATGCTTTTTTCCTAATCAAGATCAGGCACAGCCGTTGATCCACTCAATTGAGAAATTTGTCACGGAATTAACTATCTACTCGAATCCTAGCGTAATCCTAAAAATTTTCAGTTTGATTATTAAAACTCCACTGATTTCAGCCTAACCCCATCCGGCCCATGGGTTAGCCACCACCCTACCACTGGAATCGGTGGAACCAAACAAGTACTCACCCACCCATAATTGAAATGCCTTTCTTAACTTTAGCTTTAGAAAACAGATACGCACACACTCCTCTTTAAAACTTCAATAAAAAAGAAACAATCCATTGACAAACAATTTACTGGTTACACATGTCATACTTCAAAATTTCCATTGAATCTTTGTTTCTCACAAAACAGTATCACTCTGAGACCAGCAAGTCAACAACGAGATCCAGTGATAGATTACAATAACATTGGTCTGTCATATAATATCTTCCTCGACATACGTATGGGTGTCCTCGGCACCGCGAGCCCGTGCATCGCCTGGTCAGAACCCTCCAGGATCCTCCTTAGGTGTCCTGGCACTTCACTCAGGGACCGCTTCGTCGGCCCTCGTCCATCGTACCGGAAGCGCACCATTCTAACCATACCGAGGTTGGTCAAGACCTCGGCAGGCTTTGCCGTGTGAGCTGTCCCTCGAACACTCCCGCCACCAGCTGTTACAACCGAACTTCCCTTAGATAAACATATATGCCAAATTCTCCCTCCAGCATTCTGGCGTAAGACAGTCTTTTGAGAAAACAGGGTTTCTATGCAAGTTTATAGTTTTGATTTTGTTTGAAAACCATGAATAATCTTAAAACCGTATCTCAATACTTCTAGATCTAGGTGTGAATTCCAAACAGAATTCCTCGAATTCTATTAACTTGATCATCAGATCAAAATCAAAAGTCTTAACTTAGTTTCAGATTCAGTGGGAGATTTGAGTGCATTTTTCTTGAGCTGAGCACATCGTCATTGACGAAGGAATTAGGTCTTGGTCAATAGTTAGAATCAGAGTTTGGGTCTAGAAAGGTTCTTCCTAAACTATCTTTCTCGAAAGGTACTATTTCAATTTCTCTTTTTCTAAATTTCGTTCGATGAATATTTGCTTACAGATTTCTAAAACATGAATTTCTTATGAGAAATAAAATAATCATTTATCTCAATCTCTGACTTCGATAGTTTAAATGAATTTTCTCATTACCATCTTAGTGAATATGAAACGGTAGCATTTCTTCTCACAGATTATCTACTTATTCATTTTTCCAATTTTTACGAAAATTAAATAGAGGATTAAGGAGAATCCTTATTTAATTATAAAGATTCTATATAATCTAATTATGCATAAAATCCAATTCTGATGAAAGTCACACTTTTATCATCATAAAAAAATCATTTATGATGAAAATCAGTCTTTTAATAAAAAATATCTTTTATGCATCCATTTATGCATAAAAACCATTTATGATGAAAGTAATACTTTTATAATAAAAAAAAACTTTTATGCATAAAAATCAAATATGATAAAAGTAACACTTTTATAATAAAAAAATTTATCTTTTATGCATACTTCTATGCATGAAAATCAAATATGATAAAAGTAACACTTTTATAATAAAAAAAAAACTTTTATGCATACTTCTATGCATGAAAATCAAATATGATAAAAGTAACACTTTTATAATAAAAATTAATCTTTTATGCATAAAAAACAAATATGATAAAAGTAAGACTTTTATAATAAAAAAAATAATCTTTTATGCATACTTCTATGCATGAAAATCAAATATGATAAAAGTAACACTTTTATAATAAAAATTAAACTTTTATGCATACTTCTATGCATGAAAATCAAATATGATAAAAGTAACACTTTTATAATAAAAATTAATCTTTTATGCATACTTTTATGCATAAAAATCAAATATGATAAAGGTAACACTTTTATAATAAAAATTAATCTTTTACGCATACTTCTATGCATGAAAATCAAATATAATGAAAGTAATACTTTTATAATAATACTAATTTTCTTTTATACAAATAATCAAAATGCATCTTCTATGCATGAAAATGATACTTTAGAATATAGAAATCATAAGGATTACTCTTTTAGAATAATAAAAGATGAAATTTATTTCACTAATTTTCAAAAATTTTACCATAACCTCCTTTGTATGGCTGACCATTTTTCAAATTTTAAGTCTCTAAAATTAATTAAAAGTGCACCAAGAGTATTGAAATTATTCTAAAGTAAACAATTTTCTACTTATTTAAGACAAACATTATAAAAAACTTGACTTTAATCATTAATCATTCACCTAGGATAGAGAATGGTTGGATTTACTAGAGAAGAGAGGGGAATGCCTTTTGCAATGAGGCATAACATCACTTGCAATTTTAGAGAAGACAAAAAGCATAAAAAACCATAAAATAAATGGAAAAGAGAAGAATCACCAACTTACTAATGAATTTTGAGAGCTTTCCTTTGGCTTGATGGTTTGAGGGTTCAACTCTTGTTTGAGACAAGAGTGGCCACCAATCTTCTAGAAGAAGGAAGGTCAAAAACTAATGAATTATGAATTCACTGTTTTTGGCACTTGGGAGAGACAGGGTAACAGTGCAAAAACACTACTGAGTTTCAACAAATGGGAGGGCTTCTTTTTTTTAGGAAAAAGTGAGCTTCTAACCAAGCCAACTGATTTTAGAATTTTCTAGATCAGTTTGGTCAATTTTTGACCATTTTTAGGTCAGTTTTGCTCACTTTTTGGATCTAGTTGAAACAGGAGAGAGGAGAGATAAAAATATCCCATTATTTGGGAGTTTAAAAGTCATTCAAGCATGTGAAATAGGCGCCTCCTTCATGAGGGGAATTCCCCCATGCAGAGGTGTCAAAAATGCATCATTTCACCTAAATATCTCTCTTTTTTAACTATTAACCTTGTCCTTAGTCAACTCTTCATCTTATGTGAGTATTTACTCATTTTTTGGGGGATTTTTCTTTTATTCTTCTATTTATCTCCTCCCTACATTTGGATGAATCTTATTGGTCCATAGGAACCTTAATTTAAAATTTCGAAAAAATCTTCACCCCCAGGATAATGCCTCTTGAACAGATTATACTTAATTTCTAATGCACCTTCTGAAAATCTTTTTGAACTTCTGTTTCAGGGGAACTTATTTTAATAAGATGAGATATTTTTCTATCCAAAAATATTTAAAATTTGAATATTCTCTTTCTAGATTATTTTCTCTCTCTAGGCCAAAACTGGTAGAAACAAGATCTTTTATATTTCTGAAGAGGGATTTGATTACAGGGGAAGATGCTGGACATCTTGAGAGGCTGGGGAGGAATCTTACACACAAGCATGAATCATACAAGCATAAAAGAGACACAATACTAGAATGCTCTCACTCCTTCAATCTCTCTCAAGACACAAGGGGAGAACTATCAATAACACAAAGGGGATTGTGTCTTCATTATAAGAAAATGCCTTATAAACACAATTGGCCCTTATTCACATGTGGGCGCCAAAACTTACTTACGAGGCCTTGGCTGGCCAATATCTCATAATGTATAACTTTTATAGTGCTGTTTCATGACACTTATTGATGTCCTCAATTGAGGATCATGTTTGTTAATCCAAAATGGGATTAACAAATTGCTTACGGGCTTCAAATAATTTCAATTCCTTAAATAACACATAATTAAGAAAATTGTGTTTGGCACTGTCGTCGATCATTATGATGACTCTATGGTCATTGATTGAACCATGTATTTGGATCAAATCATGTGGCCCAAATGACAGCCACATTGCCTGTGTAACATATTGGGCATGGGTGTTATCAATGTGATAGACTGTCACCTCCCTAAACTCTACAATCTGGAGAGGCAACACCACACCTGCACCATGTGTAAGTTGCCTAGAAGTCTTAGCATCCTTCTTAGCTTCATTGGAATTTTGTCTAGCACCCAAGCTGCCTTAGTATGTTCGGGTTCAAAGTAGTGAAAGCATAGATTATCCTGTCTTCCATTTTCATATTGCTCTTTCTTTTGCATGTGTATGGGGTTCCTTTCTTTAAGAGAATTTTTATGTCTCATAGTCTAGTGGCCCCCTTGTCCCTCTTTGCTCTCTTGCCCTCCATGACTCCCTTGTCCCCCTTATCCCTTGTCATTTTGAAAAAAATTTCTTTTAAATTTTGATGCCCTAGCCTCCCCAGACTATTATTTAAAAACTAACTATGATCTACGAGATATATCATCATATATCTAAGTGTACTTGATCACTTCATGGAGGTCTTTAGGCTCTTTGAGTTGCACATAGCTTTCAAAATCGGGTTCTAAACCACACATAAATCCATGCAAAATTTGGAATGCATCAATTCCCTTAAATTTTAAAACTATCTTGTTATGTTTTGAAATATACTACGTGAGTGTTATGCCCCTCATGGAGCATCTATCCCAGTCACGCCATGACCTCTAAAGCTTGTTCACACAGGTAAACATTCCTTGGGGATTGTGCTCTCAAACTTGACCCAAGTGCGAGGCTGTCTAGCACTATTGGCTAGGATCATCCACCATTTGTATGCCTTAACAATGTCAGGCTGGTCTGAATTGCTCTATATTCCTCAGGTGTACACCTAAGGTTATGTAGGTCACCCCATTTTTTGTAAAAATATATTGACTACATCCTTGTTACATTCTTTTTCCTCCCCCATAAAGAATAATACTTTGAGATCTTTTGAGATATTTGTAGCTTTGGATTGCATGGTAGATTCTACGGACTGCCTTCGTGTGGATTGCACGGAATCTCATTGACTAGAGTTGAAATTCACTCTTCTTGGTTGAGGGAACTCAAGAGGAAATGGTGGGGTTATTGATTGGCCCCCCAAACAGTGGTATATGTCCCAAAGAACTTTGAAGACATGTCATTGGTTTTTCCTATAAGTCCCATAGTCAGATCAGGGAAAAGACTGCACATGGATCATAGAGACCAACGCTTTTTTCCTCATTGAGAGACACAGCCGTTGATTCTTTTCCATAGAATAATTTTTGTATGGGATTTACTTCATCTATCGTACCATAACAGAATTGAGTCTCAATTTATCAGTCCAGCCTAACCCCAACCACCCAACCATTGTAGTGATGGGATCCAATTAGGAATTTGGTTGGGTTTTGTCCTGGGTACCAGGGAAAAGAGTTCCCAGGCCCCCTAGAGCCAGATATTCATGCAAACTTAAAACTAGTCACACCACTTACACACCCAATATTAAACCGCCTTTTTCACAGATTCAGCTGTCTTTAAAATAATCTTTTAATGAAATCATAGTGTCACTGATCATAATCCTCCAAAATCTCCAGTTGAATCCTAATTTTCAATCATTCCTTCATCGGTGTACCTATGGCATCATTGGCAACCATAATGCTCACCACCTGTCCACTCAGGGGCCTTTTCGATGGTTCCTAGCTCATAGTACTCAGCAACATATTCACATATCAAAATGGAATCTCCGTTTTGAAGATCAGCAAGATCAACCAATAGATCCATATAAAAAAACCATGGACTCATCCGTTGATTCACATCACATCTCATCACCTCTATTCACCTCTATTCACATCACATCTATCCATCCATTCATATCTATCTGATTCACATCATATCTGATTCACATCACACATCTCATCACATCTATTTACCTCACATCTCATCACCTCTATTCACATCACATCTATCCATCCCTTCATTCACATCTATCTGATTCACATCACCTCTATTCACATCACATCTATCCATCCCTTCATTCACATCTATCTGATTCACATCACACATCTCATCACATCTATTCACCTCACCTCACATCTCATCACCTCTATTCACATTCCATCTATCCATCCCTTCATTCACATCATTTCATAGAATTTAAACATAGAATTTAAGAGAATTTTAATTTTGATATAAAAATTCTTTATGCATCTATTTATACATAAAAATCAACTTTAATGAGAATAACACTTTTGAAATTACCTGAACACTTTTGAAATTACCTGATCACTTCATGGAGGTCTTTAGGTTCTTTGAGTTGCACATAGCTTTCGAAATTGGGTTCTAAACCACACATAAATCCATGCAAAATTTAGAATGCATCAATTCCCTTAAATTTTAAAACTATCTTGTTATGTTTTGAAATATACTATGTGAGTGTTATGCCCCTCATGGAGCATCTATCCCAGTCACGCCATGACCTCTAAAGCTTGTTCACACAGGTAAACATTCTTTAGGGATTGCGCTCTCAAATTTGACCCAAAAGTGCGAGGCTGTCTAGCACTATTGGCTAGGATCATCCACCATTTGTATGCCTTACTCAACAATGTCAGGTTGGTCTGAATTGCTCTATATTCCTTAGGTGTACACCTAAGGTTATGTAGGTCACACCATTTTTTGTAAAAATATATTGACTACATCCTTGTTACATTCTTTTTCCTCCCCCATAAAGACTAACGCTTTGAGATCTTTTATCCCAATCATTCCTCTCTGAGTTTCTCTCATCCAGGTCTTGCTCCCATCCCTACCCACATACCATCCTCGGTGTGTGGATGGCTATCTCCACCACACCTCACTTGGTGGACCCTGCTTTGAGAAGCATATTGGATGCTCGGGCTTGTCTTATCATCATCCATTGAATGACTCCATCCATACAGGCATAGTTTGTCTCCTCCCGGAGTAATGCTTGTTAGATGTGGACACAGAGATCCAGAGGAGGTATGGGATGTGTGAAAATAGCTTCGGACTACATGTTAGATGCTATGGACTGCCTTCATGTGGATCACACAAAATCTCATTGACTAGAGTTGAAATTCACTCTTCTCGGTTGAGGGAACTCAAGAGGAAATGGTGGGGTTATTGATTGGCCCCCCAAATAGTGGTAAATGTCCCAAAGAACTTTGAAGACATGTCATTGGTTTTTCCCTAAACTTAGGGTTCTTTTAAAAACAACTCCAAGTGGGTTTCATGTGAAACCTCCTATGTGGGAACCTCATTGGGTCGCACATCTATTACATCCTCCTCCTAAGTGTATAAGAGGTCCTCGTTCGTGTCTAAGCTTATTTGGGTAGTGTTTAGACCTACATTATTTTTGCTCCCAAATGTGGATCATCTTTAGCTACTGCTAACGAACTGATCTATGGGATTGTCAAAGGACAATGGTAAGGACTGGGTCATACCATGAGAACTACCAGTCCCATGCGTGTCATGTCGGGTTGTCAGTGATGGAGGACGAATGGCCTTCATCTGATGTGCATGTATTTCTTGCCACGTACGAGCAAGCTCAGCTTGTGTCAAGCCGGAGAAAGGTGACAAGAACCTAGAAACATCCCCTAAGGTACCCCTTGAGGTTGGGGTTGTGCTATCACTCGATGATACCATGAGTGTAAATAACAAATTATGCAAAAAGAACGATGCAAAAATGAACACAAGTGCTAGATTACTAGATTTCTTGCGAGTGTACCAGCCAAATGCGATGTTGATGCTAAGGACGAGCTACATCATGGGATCGAGGAGACAAGCTTTATTGTAGTGGTGCTCTCTAGAAGGACCTCTACTCGTATTTCTCCCTCTTCTGACCACCTTGTATATCCTTGCCCTTCCTTCCGGGTCTTTGATGGGAGGCACGGGCTCCAACATCGAATTATGTTGCAATTGTGTATGTGTTGCCGTACTTGGCTTGCTTGTTTGATGGCTTGTTGTGGCTTGGGTTTCTTCAAGCGTGCACTGCTCACATCCATGTCCAAAAGAATGAGAGAAAGAGAAGTCTTCGTACACTGCCACAACAATGCGAGAGAGAGAAGTTTGTTGCACTGCCACCACAAGAGTGAGAGAGAGAGAGAAGTCTACTTCTCTCTGGCTACCTTGCGGCCACATGTGCTTGCTTGCTTGCGATGCTGGCTCTCACCTTATCCTTATTCTCTTGCTTACTTTCTTGCTTAGTGCTGCTAGATGGTCTTCTCCCCATTGAGACCAGAAGAGAAGCACCTTCTCTCCAATGATTGGAAGCTAACCGCACACTCACTTTCTTCTATCAACAACGTTATCCACATAGTGAAGGAAAAAAATAATCAGATTTTTAGCTATAAAAAAAAATCTGATCTTGTTTTTTGGAGTGAGGTCGCATGGAGAGGTTGTTATCTGTGCTTTGATACCAATGTTACATTATCCACTAGTAAGACATCATAGCCACTGAGATGAGGGAGGAGAGGAGGGCTCTTCGCCCGTAGAGAAATTGTGAATAAGCTCCACATTGTTAGGCTTATGTAGTGGCCTGCCTACCCACACTTGCTCGATCGCCCGTAATCCTCTCACCCGGGCGCCTCACCCCTGAATCCCAGACACCCTCGATGTTCGTACTGAACATCAGGCTCCACGTCTAGTCGAGCCCTACGTAGTCTGTTACAAGCTACATTACATCTTCCTTCCTTTGCTCAAGGATAGTCATGGACACTTCTAATCCTTTTGGCATCTAGACATTTGCCTATTTGTCTAGGAAATATAGGTTTGATGTTGATCCTTCTTTGTAGGATCTTCTATTACTTTCTGCCTTTAATAAGCCCACTTTATTGGACTGTGTTGACCCTGAATCTATGGTTCCTTCATCTAGCCTGAATATGAACCATAGTTCCACCATTGCCTATTTTCTTAACTCTCCTTCTCTCCATGGTTTAGAAGCTGAGATCAGAAATTAAGCACCTACGTCATCTTTACTCTATTGGTTGGTTTTAGGCATGAGTTTAAACGCTTTTAATGGGCCACTATATGTCTAGGTTGTATAGTAATCATATGGAGAACTGTGGCAGGATTGTTGATGCATCTTAATGTGATTTATATGAACATTCCTTTGATGATCCACTCCACACTTGGAACATGTGTAAGCTAGAACACTCGTCACTTGCACAAGAGCTTATGGTTGAGTTGGCATACTAAGCTTGACTGGGCACTCTATGGCTCTATGGGGTCTTTAATAATAGAAACATTGCATTGCCCCCCCCCCCCCTCATTGTTAAGCTAATGTTACATGACAAAATCTACTCACCACACTATTTCAATGCTTTATCAACTCTTTGGTTTTCACTCCTTTAAGTGTTTCACGGGTATGAAAATTTCATGGTTTTTCATGGGTATGAAAAACCAATGCCTTTTTCTAAAAGAAAGGAGAACACTCATCAACTGAAGTTTGCACACTAGCACTCATGGAGGAGGGATCACTCCTCTTCTCAAAAGGGAGAAGCCACCATACCTAGGATTAGTAAATTGTAATTGTGAGTAGAAAATGATTAGTTACATGACTATTTCCCATTTTCACTTATATACATGGCTGTCGCTTTCATATTACACTTAAAAGTGTCCATGGGCATGGCCAGCTTTCACTTATATAGTTATATGATTATTTTCCATTTTCACTTAATTGTGATTAGAAAATGATTAGTTACATGACTATTTCCCATTTTCACTTATATACATGACTATTTCCCATTTTCACTTATATACATGGTTGCCAATTTCATATTACACTTAAAAGTGTCCATGGGCATGGCCAGCCTATATTCCCTAACTCTAGACCCTTTTACATAAACCTATTCTTGGCCTTGGGCCCAATTAAACATGAGACTTTCCACACACCCATGAGTTTTCATCCTCGAAACATGGATATATGTGTGGACTCACATGAATGGAGACTATTAGCAAAGACTCATGTTAAGTTTCAAGCCCTATATCATTTCCAGCATCTTCATCCTTGATGTTAAAATTACAGCAATGTGATGAGCTATGGTGGATCAAATGCTAGAATCAACATCATTAACAAAGAGATTAGATGATAATTAAGACATGATTAGTGAGCAATTAATTGATAGCTTAATGTAGGCATGGATAATTAAGACATGATTAGTGATAGCTTAATGTAGGCATGGATAATAAAAAACCAGCAAATTCTCATTAGGTCAATGCCTCAATTTATAGAGTTTACATCCAAGCATCCAATCCCACTGATTTCTCCTTGATTCACTCCACCTCTTTTGCTTGATTCTCTCCACCTCTCCCAGAATATCTCCACACCTCCTGAATCTCCTCATGCTACTCTTTATTCTCTCCCAGTAGATTCTTCTCACCTTTTCACAGGTTCTCTCACATTTACAGATTCTCTTTTAAAGCCTCAAGCCAAGGGCTTGTTCCCGCACATCCTATCCACTTGTATATTTCAACACCTCCCCTCAAGTGAATACTTCTAGCACACCTGGACCCTATACCAAGTTTCCCTCTTACTTGATAGTCCCTGACCAGTGCCTCAAGTCCCTAAACTCATAGTCCTTGACACACTCTCTCTCTCTCTCTGTGTGTCCAAGGCTACTATAAGTGCCCGTGACCTTGACTAAAGTGCTCACACATACATCTACCACATGGCCCACATCATCGGTGGCTCAGAGGTGGTTTTACTCTGTTGGGGCACGTTACATTGGGTTGTGGGGTTTCTCTCTCTCTCTCTCTCTCTCAGAAAAGATGATCCGACTCCACTTCCTTAGGAGCCTCCATGAAGTTTGCCGATGTCGTTCCCGTTGAAATTTGAGCATAATGATGAGCTATGGTGGATCAAACACTAGAATCCACATAATTAACAAAGTGATTAGCAAATGATTAAGACGTAATTAGTGAATAATTAGCAAATAGATTAATGTAGGCATGGATACTCAAAAACCAGCAAATTCTTATTAGGGCTATGCCTCAATTTATAGAGTTTACATCAAGCATCAAATCCCATTGATTTCTCCATGATTCACTCCCACAATATCTCCACCTTTTGCCTGATTCTCTCCACCTCTTCTCTTTTCCCTGAATATCTCCCAGAATATTTCCACACTCCTAAATTCCCTCATGCTACCCATTATTCTCTCCCAGTAGATTCTTCTAACCTTTTCACAGGTTCTTTCACAATTACATCTCCTCTTTTACAGCCTCTATCCAAGAGCTTGTTCCCATACACACCCTATTCACTTGTATATTTCAACACCTCCCCTCAAGTGAATAATCCTAGCACACCTGGACCCTGTATCAAGTTTCCCTCTTACTTGATAGCCCGCGACCAGTGCCTCAAGTCCCTAAACTCCATAGTCCTTGACACTCTCTCTCTCTATGTGTCCAAGGCTACTATAAGTGCCCGCGACCTTGACTAAAGTGCTCACACATACATCTACCACGTGGCCTACATCATCGGTGGCTCAGAGGTGGTTTTACTTTATTGGGGCAGGTTACATTGGGTTGTGGGGTCTCTCTCTCTCTCTCTCTCTCTCTCTCAGAAAAGATGATCCGACTCCACTCCCTTTGGAGCCTCCATGAAGTTTGCCGATGTCGTTCCTTCTTCACTGGGTTTGCTGTAGCAGTCTCTCGCTATGTGTCCTGGCTTTCCACATTTGTGGCAAGTGAAGGTCCTCCCTCCTACTTTGCCTCTTCCTCGTCCTCGTCCTCGAGAGAATCCTCCTCGGGTGAAGAATGCTTTTTCCTCTCCTGCTGTTGAGTCGAGCTCTTTCTTCTCTTTGCCTATGCTCTCTTGCTCTAGTAGAGCTGCTTCTATCTCGTGTATTTTCAATTTAGGTACATTCTTTAGTGTTGCTACAATGTTTTCATAATCTCCTTTGTCCACACTCTTCAAAAGTACAGCTAATGCTTCATCATCTTCTACCTTTTTGCCAATAGCTGCCAGCTGTTGCTTAATGCTTTTATATTTGTTCAAGTGTGTGATTAAAGGTTCACTTTCCTTCATGTCCAATTTGTAGAATTGCATTAACAGATTTATCTTGGAATTTTTTGCTTGTGTACCAAATAATTTATTGAGTTCATCCCATGCATCTTTTGCCCACTGTATCCCTGTGATGTGATGAATGATTTCATCATTTAAACTGAGTGCAATAAGTCCCAATGCTTTTTCATTCCTGCTCTTCCACTCATTTTCCCCTCTCTCTGGGCATTCATCTCTCCCTTCAACTAATCCCCACAGATTTTTCCTCATCAGCAAATACATGGTTTTTGTCTGCCATGTATAAAACTGTTCCCCATTAAATTTGGCTATTTCCTGTGCTGAACTCATGGTGATGTGAAGGGGGTCTTACCTCTTGATCAAAATTCAAGATTCAAGGGCAATGTCTACCCTTTTACAACTCAATCTGGTGTTTAATAGATGATTACAACAATTTTATCAGCATAAAATCACCAAAAATTACACTAAATTAAGGGTAACCAATTTGTACGGGATGGTTGGAGTATCAAACCAACTCCGATTTGCAATCTGAAGTTATAGGGATCTGTATCAGATACCTAATGGTTAATTTGAACCCTCAATTGCACCAAAGTACAGTGATTAGCACTGATTAGCAAATTAATGCTCTGGTTTGTGTGCAAAAAATAGAGTATGCGGGGAGCCCAGATCTGGTGCCTTCCACTTCAAATGAGCTCAAATGCTTTCAAAGGCATCAATAGCAATGAGTCTAGTAGAGGATTAAGCCAAGAAACACAAGATTTGACCAAATAATGAAAGCTTAATCTCTGTTTTACCAAAGTCACCTGCAGATTTGATGAAGAGCTTGGATCTCACTGTAGACTTAATGAAACTCAATTTTGTCTTCACCAGCTTGTAGAGCATGCTTGATTACCCCTTGGGCTAAGAGGAATTAGAAGGATTTGATTTGAGCAAGGAGAGATCTGCAGTTCCCTTCAGAAAAAACGCGCTGAAAAAAACGTCAAATTCTCCTTCGTCCGTTGGCGGTTTGCTGCGTTTTCTTCATGGGCTTGAAGCCAAGAAGGTTAGCTATGATATGCTAGAAGCTTATGCCCTAATTGTGAGTGTGCAAGGTGCTAGAGATCCTCCACTGGCTGGGGGTGAAGGGGAAGGTGAAAAACTCACTAAAAATTGATTTTTTTGTTAATTATCTACTAATCCTAATTAATTAACTAATGGGCTCATAAACCTAATTGATTCTAGGCATGGCTCTGATACCATGTTGAAATTTGAGCATAATGATGAGCTATGGTGGATCAAACACTAGAATCAACATAATTAACAAAGTGATTAGCAAATGATTAAGACGTAATTAGTGAATAATTAGCAAATAGATTAATGTAGGCATGGATACTCAAAAACCAGCAAATTCTTATTAGGGCTATGCCTCAATTTATAGAGTTTACATCAAGCATCAAATCCCATTGATTTCTCCATGATTCACTCCCAGAATATCTCCACCTTTTGCCTGATTCTCTCCACCTCTTCTCTTTTCCTTGAATATCTCCCAGAATATCTCCACACTCCTAAATTCCCTCATGCTACCCATTATTCTCTCCCAGTAGATTCTTCTAACCTTTTCACAGGTTCTTTCACAATTACATCTCCTCTTTTACAGCCTCTATCCAAGAGCTTGTTCCCACACACACCCTATTCACTTGTATATTTCAACAGTTCCTTCTCCAGTGGGTTTGCTGTAGCAGTCTCTTGCCATGTGTCCTAGCTTTCCATAGTTGTGGGCAAGTGAAGGTCCTTCCTCCTACTTTGCCTCTTTCTCATCCTCGTCCTCGAGAAGAGAATCCTCCTCGGGTGAATACTGCTTTTTCTTCTCCTGCTATTGAGTCGAGCCATTTCTTCTCTTTGCCTCTGCTCTCTTTCTTCTCTTTGCCTCTGCGCTCTTGCTCTAGTAGAGCTCCTTCTATCTCGTGTAGCTTCAATTCAGGTACATTCTTTACTGTTGCTACAATATTTTCATATTCACCTTTGTCCACACTCTTCAGAAGCACTGCTAGTGCCTCATCATCTTCTACCTTTTTGCCAATAGCTGCCAGTTGTTGCTTAATGCTTTTATATCTGTTCAAGTGTGTGATTAAAGGTTCACTTTCCTTCATATCCAATTTGTAGAATTGCATTAACAGATTTATCTTTGAATTTTTAGCTTGTGTGCCAAATAATTTATTGAGTTCATCCCATGCATCTTTTGCCCATTGTATCTCTGTGATGTGATGAATGATTTCATCATTTAAACTGAGTGCAATAAGTCCGAGTGCTTTTTCATTCCTGCTCTTCCACTCATTTTTCCCTCTCACCTTTGGGCATTCATCTCTTCCCTCAACTAGCCCCCACAGATTTTTCCTCATGAGCAGATACATGGTTTTTGTCTACCATGTGTAAAACTGCTCCCCATTAAATTTGGCTCTCTTGTGCTGCTGTACTCATGATGTGAAGGGGGTTCAAGGACAGTGTCTACCCTTTTACAACTCAATCTGGTATTTTAGAGATGATTATAACAGATTTATCAGCATAAAATCACCAAAAATTACAACTCAATCTGGTGTTTAAGAGATGATTACAACAGATTTATCAGCATAAAATCACCAAAAATTACATTAAATCAATTTGTACGGAATCAAGGGTAACCAATTTGTACGGAATGGTTGGAGTATCAAACCATCTCCGAATTGCAATTTGTATCAGATACCTAATGGTTAATTTGAACCCTCAATTGCACCAAAAAATAGTGATTAGCATTGATTAATCATTGATTAGCAAATTAATCCTCTGTTTTGTGTACACAAAATAGAGTATGCGAGGAGCCCAGATCTGAGACCTTAGAGTTCAAATGAGCTCAAATCCTTTCAAGGCCATCAATAGCAATTAGTCTAGTAGAGGATTAAGCCAAGAAACACAAGATTTAACCAAACATTGAATGCTTAATCTCTGTTTTACCAAAGTCACCTGCAAATTTGATGAAGAGCTTGGATCTCACTGTAGACTTGATCAAATCAAATTTTGACTTCACCAACTTGTAGAGCACCCTTGAAAACCTCTAGGGCCAAGAGGAATTAGACCCATTGCATTTGGTGAAGTAGATATTTCAATTTCTCCTCAGAAAAACGATGCATGCAAATCAGCAAAAATCGGCAGCTCCGGTAAGGGGTTTGCGATTCTGTTTAGATGGGCTGGAGCACAAGAGTGTTAGCTATGTTTGGCTAAAGTGGCTTGAGCTAATGTTGCTCCTGGAGGGAGATCAAGCCCCTCCACTTGCTGGGGGTGAAAGTGGCTAAAGGGGCTTGAGCTAATGTTGCTCCTGGAGGGAGATCAAGCCCCTCCACTAGCTGGGGATGAAGAGGTTAGTTGAAAAAAGAGTTAAAAATATTAATTGAGCAATTAATTGATAGCTTAATGTAGGTATGGATAATAAAAAACTAGCAAATTCTCATTAGGCCAATGCCTCAATTTATAGAGTTTACATCCAAGCATCCAATCCCACTGATTTCTCCTTGATTCACTCCACCTCTTTTGCTTGATTCTCTCCACCTCTCCCAGAATATCTCCACACCTCCTAAATCTCCTCATGCTACCCTTTATTCTCTCCCAGTAGATTCTTCTCACCTTTTCTCTCACATTTATAGATTCTCTTTTACAGCCTCTAGCCAAGGGCTTGTTCCCGCACACACCCTATTCACTTGTATATTTGTGAGCATTTACTCATTTTTGGGGGATTTTATTTTATTCTTCAATTTATCTCCTCCCTATATTTGGATTAATCTTATTGGTCCATGGGAACCTTAATTGGAGCATAATTCAAATGAAAATCTGGACCCTTAGGCTAAGGCCCTTTTTATACCTATTTTTAATTAATTCTAATTGCACATTGGTTCTGAATTTCTGTTTCAGGGGAAATTAATTTAGACACTAGGAGGATTTTTATATCCAAAAATATCTCAATTTTGAATTACCTCCCTCTAGACATTTTCTCTCTCCAAGCCAAAATAGATAGAAACAAGATCTGTTATTATTCTGAAAATGGGATGATTACAAGGGGAGAAATTGGACATCATGAGGGGCTGGGGAGGAATCTTACATTCTTGATCAAAATTGTACCAAATATGTAGTCTACACTCCAATCTCTACACAATCTATAATTTGCACAACAACTTTACACAATTCTGCAACATAACTATAAATCTACTCAAATCTATAGAGCAGAATTGCAATCTACACACTTTCCTTGATAAAAACATTGAACCAAGATCTGTACAATATTACTTCATAGAAATCTTTGAATTTGTAATAGAACTACAATCTGCACACTTTCCTTGATAAAGACACTGAACCAAGATCTGCACAGTAATACTGCATAGCAATCTTTGAATAATTTCTACAATAGTTTTGAAAGCTGCATGACTTTTTCACCAAAACCCGCATGAAACCTCAAATCTCTTCCTAAAAATGCATATAATGCTAAGGATCCAAGCAAAGATAGAGAAGGACTAGCACATGTAGTGAAAGAACCTCTAATCTTGAAAGGTTTCAAGAAAATCAAGAAACACTAATCAAGAAGATTATCAAGAGACTGTGTAAATTAGGGTTTTTTAAAAATGGCGATTAGCATAAACTAAAAATGATTAAGTATTAATCTCACTATTAATCCTCTTAAAATTTAAAAAAATCAAAAATATGAAAAACTGTGTAAAAATATTAATTTAAAAATAAATTACGTACTAATCACTCCTTAATCAAAATATCAAGATCTAAGCCAAGTACTCTAATACCAATACAATGAAGGGACCTAGGGAATTGCAGGCATTAGTATGTAATACATACATGTCCCTTGTGCATGTGTATGTGCAAACCTAAAATCCCTTTGTTATATGCCCATTGACAAACCAAATAGTAATGGATTGGGAAGTTCAATGGCTCTTCTCAAAGCTCTAAGGGAGTACTCTCGGAATATGTAAACACTTTGGCAAGATACAAAGTAGGCTATGATTGAATTAGGGTTTTTTCTTGCGGGTGGGTTGACCTTGCCAGTTGGGATAACAAACAATACCGAAATGAGGAGCTTGACAGCTTTAGATATAGCCCTTAGCCTATGCAAACACTCAAAAAATAGTCCCAACTAATTTTGAATGAATTATGGTTTTGTGGTCCTATAAAACATAGTCAAAATGTCCCAAAACTGACATTGTGCTTCCCAATTGCAATTGCCATTGTGCTAATGCATCAAATGTATTCTCCGAAAACCTTAGGTGTGTATTTTAGCAACCCAAACTCAATCCATTTCGGAGAATACATTTGATGCATTAGCACAATGTCCCAAAACTGACATTGTGCTTCCCAATTGCAATTGCAATTGCCATTGTGCTAATGCATCAAATGTATTCTCGAAAACCTTAGGTGTGTATTTTAGCAACCCAAACTCAATCCAAAAGCACCATGTATGTATTTTGCAACAAAATTTTTTTCATAAGCTCCTTTGTATTCGTAACCAAATTTCAAGTCAAAAAGTGCATCCAATGCATCCAATATCAATTGTAAATACCTGCACCAATTGTCTAATAATTACATTTGTCCATTTACCACTTATGATAAGTCCAAAAAGCGCTCTTACTTGCCGATCTAATGGACAAGCCTTCTCACCCCCTTACCAAAGTTCGAAGTTCAATGTAAGGTTCCCCCTTCTAAAATAGGGGAAACACTTCAGATAGTCCACTAAGTCTTAACTTGGAGAAAATTTCCTATTCATCGACACCTTGACCATGTAGAGATTCAAGGATACGACCTAGTCCTATCCCACAGGGGGAGCGTGATCTAAAAATCAAATCACCCATAGGGTAATTGATCATAAATTGGGCAACTAATAGACTTGATTTCTAGAGGCAACGCTTTTTTCCTCATTCATGCAAGGCACAGCCCGTTAGCCTAGTCTTCTAGAATAGAGTTGCCCAAGAACCTATTTATCTAGTGTAGGGCTTTCACTGAACGCTACCCGACCACCTATCCGTAGGATGGTGCTGTAGGGGCATTCCATCCTCCCACTTTCCACCCTACTCACGCATCAATTTGTTTTCTAATTAATCCTACCACAGTGTTTGACATAAATAAACATGTTCCTTAATTAAGGGCCTTTTTACAAGGTTTGTTTAAAACAGTCTTTTTCCACAATACAATAATGCCAAAGACAAGATTTATAAAAAAAGTTTATACATGAATCAATTCCATACAAGCCAAACTGGCTCTCTTATTCTTTTCCTTTATACTGCCGATGATCTAGAATTCGGCCTTCCAGTCTCTACATGCTGGGTAAACCCCTACAGGACCATACACCTCATCGTCGGCCGCCGCTGGCGAGGACTCAAGCCGGCCTGTCGCCCTCTCAAGCTCCATCACTCGATCCTCTCGTCCCTCAAAGGGATGTCTGCACACTAGGGTGGGCTTATTCACCACACTAGCCTAGGCCCTCACAACTAGACAGCATCATAATCTCTCGCCTCAATCGGCGAACCTTATTCTCCCAACAGTATGAGGGATACCTTGGGCCATTCCCAGGCTTGCTAACGACGCCACCCGGCTACACAAGCACGGAGTGGAGTTAGCGTCGAAGCCAAGAAAAACTTGCACTCTTTAAAGATAACAATTTCAATACAATTCATTGAATACAGCATCACTCAATTCATAGCTTCATACAATTTTATGTCATTATTTTAAAAGGAAAAGATACACATTTATTAATACTAATATTAAAAAAAACTCTTCTTTAAAAGATAACCAAGCTAACCTGGCCACCATTTCCTTAAGGAGCTTGTAAAGGGAGGGTTGGGGCTGCATCGGGAGCATCTTCTCTAATCTCGTTGTTGCGCGCTCCTCTCGAGGTAATATTCTGACGTTTCCGAGAAGGGGCCATCTTGGACGTGGTCTTGTAGGGCTCACTGTCGCGGTCGAAACGCTCTAGTTAGATCTCAATTATGAGATCGTTTGCTCACCGTATGAGCAAAAGACCATAGCGCATAAACCCTCTCTAAGGCTAAAACAGCTCTTACTAAAGTCCACGCAAATGGGGGGGGAGGAGGGGGGAATTGTGAGATGTCCTTAACACAAAAACGTTATGCTGAAGGGGAGAAGGGCTGCTGTAAGTCTCTTCACATGGGTAGGGGGGGAGGGGGGAGAAGAGTTAAGGACAGTGCCTAGTAGCAAGAGGGGGATAGAGAAAAATTGCTTTATCTAAAAAGTGGCAAATGAGGGGGTGTGGAGAGGGGTGGCTATAAGGGGCGGCTGTATTACAGCAAGTACATTGCACAGGGACAGATGGCGGTACGTACGGCGGCGCAGCAGAGCATAAGCTATGCAGAAATGCCTGTTGCCCATGGACAAAGCAAGGATGAAAGAACGATGTACCAACAAAGGCTGTAGATCAGTGGCGTGCGTGGCTTAGGGGGAAAGGTACGGTGTCGGTTAACAGGGAGGAAAGGAGTGGTATGCATGTACCTTATCTGGTCAGGGACAGCATGGGTGTCCACGTAGCTATACGTGTGGACCACAGAGTGGGCGACTGTCCTTTGGTTCTTGTGCGACCATCGTACGGGCACCCTGGTAAGTTTGTACGGTCTAAATTTTTGGGTGGGGTTCCCAAATTTAGGGCGTCGAACTCGATTTGCGTGCCAGACCGCCCCGGGGGGCGATTTTTTAAAAAAATCCAAGATGTTCTTCTGGTCGTTGGGGTGCAGACCGTTCGTCGATCGGACGCCCGGTCATGCATTTATTAAGGTTTAACGGTTGTCGCTTTTTAACTAAAAATGACTGAAATTTACGTATGAGCTTGATCCGGTGTCCATGCTGTAAAATCCTACATTAGGGTAAAATCGCGCGTTTCCAAATTTGGGCTCAGAATTTGAAGATTCTAAGTAGAAATGACTCATTTAATAAAATCATTGATTTTTATACCATAAAAACTCATAAATTTATCTATTACATGGACATTTCTTTACTACTAGTCTTGTCATTGGGGATAATCCTTTAAGAGTGTAGCTTCATCTTCCCAAGTTGCATCCTCTTCAGGGTAATCTTTCCACTGTACTAGATGTTCTACAAGAGTTCTATTTCGGAGTTGCCTTTCCCTAGAATCTATGATCCTACTGGGCTGTAATTCAAGGACTCCCTGAGTAGGGATTACAACTTGTTCATCATCAAGAATATGATCGAGACTGGGTACATAAGGTTTTAACAAACTTACATGAAATACATTGTGGACTTTGATATGGGCTGGGAGTTGGAGTTTATAGGCAGTTTTACCTAGACACTTGATAACTGTATAGGGACCACAATACCTAGGGCCGAGCTTCTTATATTTCCCAAGTGATAGAGAACTTTTTTTGGGTCACACTCGTAGAAGAACTTTGTCTCCTTCCTTGAAGATCCTTTCAGAGCTCTTGGTGTCAGCATAATGCTTTTGTCGATCTTGGTGGGTAGCTTTAATAATATCCTTTTGGATTGCCTTGGTTTGTTCCTCCATCTCTTCGAGCATTTTCCTGGATGCCTCAACTCTTATGGTTGGATTAGAGAAATTTAGAGGAGATAAGCATTCTTGCCCATAGAGTGCTTTGAATGGTGACATTCCTATGCTCTGATGATAAGATGCATTGTAGGCAAATTCTACCAAGGGAAGGTATTGAATCCACCTTCTTGGTTCCCGTCCACAATATGCTCTAAGAATGTCTTCAATTACTTGATTGACTCTCTCAGTTTGGCCATCGGTCTTTGGATGATAAGCTGTGCTAAAGCAAAGTTGAGTTCCCAGGGCTTGAAATAAGGACTACCAGAACTTTGAAGTGAAGTCAGAATCCCGATCACTTACTATCCTTTTTGAAAGACCATGAAGTTTGAGGACTTCCTTGATGAATATTTGAGCAACATCAGAAGCTTTGAAGGTCTTCTTTGCTGGTATAAGGTGAGGTACTTTGGTAAATAAGTCCACTACTACCAGAATGGAGTCATATCCTCCTTGAATAGTGGGGAGACTTGTGACAAAATCCATACTAATGCACTCCCACTTCATTTGGGGAATATCCAAGGATTGAAGTTTCCCAGGCATATTGACCCTTTTAGCTTTGTTGATCCTTTGGCATGACAGACATTGCTTCAAGTATCATCGGACATCATTTTTCAAGCCTGCCCAATGAAAGCTCCTTCTTATGGCATTTAATGTTTTTGCATAGCCTGGGTGTCCTCTTGCAGCAGCAAGACTATCATGAGCTTCATGGAGGATTAGTTTCTTTAAAGCAGGATCCTTAGGGATACATAGCCTGTGATTGAAGTAGAAGCTTCCTTCATGAGTGGAGTATCCCTTGATTAGATTCTTCTCTTTCTTTGAATTTCCCCCTTCTTCTACTAACTTCATCATCCTCTGATAATCCGGATCATGAGATGACACTTCTTCCACCTTGACCAGTACGGGATTATTTGGCATTGAAATTGCACTTAAGAAAGATTTGCGGCTAAGTGCATCTGCTACCACATTATCTTTCCCAGGGCGGAATTTGATGTCGAAGTCATATTCTTATAGAATTTCAATCCATCTCCTTTGCTGCATGTTGAGGTTAGGTTGGGTGAAGATCCATTTCAAACTTTTGTGGTCAGTTATTACAAGCTGGAATTTGCCCCCCAAGAGATAATGTCTCCATAATTTGAGGCAATGAACAACTGCTAAGAGCTCCAAATCATGGGTGGCATAATTTGCTTCATATTGCTTCAGCTTGCAGGAAGTATAAGCGACTGGTCTTCCTTCTTGGCCTAAGACACCACCAAGTGCTAGACTACTGGCATCAGTAAAACCACTTCAAATTCCTTGGTGAAATCAAGAAGTTTCAGGACTGGGGCAGAAGTAATAATGACCTTGAGCTGATCAAAACTATTTTGATGGATTGGCAGCCACACTATTTTGCAATCCTTCTTAAGAAGATCCGTCAAAGGTGCAGCTACCAAGGCATAATCTTTGATAAAAATCCTATACCATCTCGTGATTCCCAAAAACCCACGAACTTCATGAACTGATTTAGGGGGTGGCCACTCAAGAATATCTTTGACCTTGGCGGGGTCTACTGAAATGCCATCTTTGGAGACGATGAACCCAAGATACTCAATTTGATGAGTAAAGAAGGTACATTTTCTCTTCTTGGCATAGAGTTTGTGTCTGCGCAACAATTGCAGAACTCTACGCACATGCTCTTCCATTGATTTGAAGTAGATTAAGATGTCATAAAAAAAACAAGCACAAATTCATCCAAGAAAGGACGGAATATATCTTGCATTAGGCGGTTGAAGGTTACAGGAGCATTGGTTAACCACCCGAATGACATTACAGGTAACTCATAGTGGCCATAACGGGTATTGAAGGCTGTCTTGGGTATATCTGCTTCCTTGACTTTGATCTGATAGTAACCAGACCTCAAATCTATTTTTGAGAAGACTTTGGCCCCATGAAACGTGTCAAGAAGTTCGTCGATGCGAGAGATAGGATACTTATTCTGACAGTGACTTGATTTAGCCCTCAATAATCTATGTAGAGGCGGAGAGTTCCGTCCTTTTTTTTTGGAAAAGGACAGGTGCCTCCCAAGGAGAGCTACTGGGGCGTACGAAACCTTGCTCAATGAGTTGGAAAAGTTTCTCTTTAAGTTCAATGGCTTCAGGAAGGGACATTTTATAGGGCGTTTTTGAGACGGGTTGAGCTCCAAGGATCACCTCGATTTCATGATCGACTTCTCGAGGAGGCAGTAGCCCTGTAAGCTCGTCTCAGGGAAGATGTCAGAGAATTCTTGGAGCCAAGAGGGTTCTGTCTCCTTACTAGGTTCAATGGCTTTGTTGAGCTTGACTAAGAAAACTTGTTGAACCTTATGGTTCCGTTGAGAAGATGTTTTGCCTTGACTACCCTAGATTTAGGTTTTCGTGTTATCCCTTGAATGGATATTACTTGGCCATGCTCATTTTCAAAAGTGATACTCCCCTGGTTACAATGAATGCTAGCTTTGTTTGCAATTAACCAATCCATCCCAAGGATTCCATTATAAATTCCTAATGGCAAGACTCTAAAGTGGCCATGAGTTCGTTCATTACCCAGTTCAAAATCAAGGTTTCCTACAGAGTGGCGAGATACTACTTCTTTCCCAATGGCTAACTCTACAGTCATTTTTCTAGCTGTTTTTTGACCCAAGTTTAATTTTTGCAAACACCTAGGAGAAAGAAAGGAATGGGTACTGCCACAATCAATCAAAAGCTGGAATGGCTTACCATGATGAGTGGCTAGGGTTTGGATTACACCAAATTGTTTATTCGGACCTTGGTGTTCTACTGTCGCATGGACGGTGGCACGCTCTTCTTCAGCCATTTCCAAGGTCGATTCTTCACTTATAATATAGCAACTGCTCCTCCGCGGCCTCTGCCACGTCCACCGCCTCTTGCACCTTGGTGGATAGGGGTTCCACGGCCTTGATTTCCTCTGCCACCTTGGGGAAATGATGTTGCCATCTTGGCACAGTTGGCCCTAAAGTGTCTTGGCTCATTGCACTCAAAACATAGAGGGCCTTCTTTGGAAGAAGCAGCATACGAGCGGGGGACAAAAGAGTTGCTTTGTCGCCCTTTGTTGTAGTAGGGGAAATTTTGTTGGGGTTTCTTGTAGGGTTGATCTTTAGGATTTACCTTAGGGTAAGATCTCTTTTGAGGCCTAGGTTTGTCAGTCCTCATTTCTTTCACAAGGGGCTTTGCTCATAAATGAGAGCATCTTGTAATGTGCTTGGCCTCATTGCTTCAAGGCGGGAATCCAAGCGTTCATTTAACCCTTGGCAGAAACAAGCCACTTGCTGGGAAGTAGTCATAGTAGCTGGGGCATACTTCCGAAGAATGATAAATTTGGAATAGTAGTCCTCAAGAGTTAAGCTGCACTACCTAAGACTAAAAAACTCATTCATCTTTATGGATTCATGGGATGGGGGAAGATATCTTTCCTTCACGGCCTGCTTGATGTCTTCCCACCTTTGAGAATGCTTGGTGACTCCCTTGTCATGGCACCACTGTTTCCACCAGAGTTTAGCATCTCCGATGAGGCAAAACTGTGCAAGCGCATAGACTGATTTGCTACTCCAGTACCGGCGGCCGGCAAAGAAATAATTGTCCATCGCTTCAATCCAGATTCAGCATCCTTCTCAATCTTTGAACCTTCTCCTTTTTAAAGAAGGGAGGTTGCATTTGCTTGAGCAGTGTAAAGCGCATTGGGAAGTGGAGGGTGGCCATCATTGTAAAAACAATTTAAAATTACAAGATTCATACTTGCACAACGCTTATTTTGGAGAGTAAAACATTGAAATCATTTTATTTCCAAATATTTACAAGGACAAGTTTTATTACAAAGATCTGAGACTAATATAATTAGTATTATTTGCCATCAAGGGAAATTCCTAAGATTGACTATGACATAAGGGTAGAGCGGTCCACATAGGTGAAATATGGGGGTTCCGTTGTAGTTTCTAAGACTCTAAAAACTGATGGTAAGGGTGGTAGACTCTGGATTGGGGTAGGTCCCAACAACACAGCTACTCTGTCAGCAGAGCAGGTAAGACTTGCATCACTTGGTCATACACCCAGCGATCCTGAGGTATGCAAATCCAATCTATAGTCACAGAGGTGTCGGCCCTGGGGGTACCGACGAAATAAACAGATCATCTTCAACTTTTCAATCCAATGAATCCGCTTTAGGTCGGTGGTGGTAAGGTTCCCAATTCGATCTGCTCGGATGAAGAAATATCTCGGTCCACGACTCCATAAATCTGTACCCCATCCTCTTTTAATACGAGAGAAATGAGGGAGGGACATCTTCTCTAGTATCTGCACCATGGTGTCACAGAACTCAAAATTTGAGGAGTGACTAGCAGTCTCGAAGATGCATTGGAAAACTAGAAACTTCGAGTAGGCATCTTCCTATTCCTACAATCATTCAAACATCAATTCAACTTGTTTTTTTTAGTAGGATGTTTTTATTAACTAGCATTATGTTTGTAAAACATTCATTGTTGCAAAACAATCCTTAAATGGCAAATCCTAGGAGCTAAGATCGGCTCTGATACCAATTGTAAGGTTCCCCTTCTAAAATAGGGGAAACACTTAAGATAGTCCACTAAGTCTTAACTTGGAGAAAATTTCCTATTCATCGACACCTTGACCATGTAGAGATTCAAGGATAAGATTTATAGGTAAGACCTAGTCCTATCTCGCAGGGGGAGCATGATCTTCTAAAAATCAAATCACCCATAGGGTAATTGGTCATAAATTGGGCAACTAATAGACTTGATTTCTAGAGGCAACGCTTTTTTCCTCATCCATGTAAGGCATAGCTCGCTGGCCTAGTCTTCTAGAATAGAGTTGCCCAAGAACCTATTTATCTAGCGTAGGGCTTTCACTTAATCTGTTGGAAAGCTACTTGACTAATCGGGTCCACCCGTCCGTTAGATCCATCCGTAGGATGGTGCCGTCGGGGCATTCCATCCTCCCACTTTCCAGCGTAAGGCTTTCACTTAATCTGTTGGAAAGCTACCCGACTAATCGGGTCCACCCATCCGTAGGATGGTGCCGTCGGGGCATTCCATCCTCCCACTTTCCACCCTACTCACGTGTCAATTTGTTTTCTAATTAATCCTATCACACTGTTTAACATAAATAAACATGTTCCTTAATTAAAGTCTTTTCACAAGGTTTGTTAAAACAGTCTTTTTCCACAATACAATAATGCCAAAGACAAGATTTATAAAAAAAGTTTATACATGAATCAATTCCATACAAGCTAAACCGGCTCTCTTATTCTTTTCCTTTATACTATCGATGATCTAGAATACGGCCTTCCCAGCCTCTACATGATGCTGGGCAAAACCCTACGGGACCATACACCTCATCGTCGGCTGCCGCTGGTGGGGCGAGGACTCAAGCCGGCCTGTCGCCCTCTTAGGCTCCATCGCTCGATCCTCTCGTCCCTCAAAGGGATGTCTGCACACTAGGGTGGGCTTATTCACCGCACTAGCCTGGGCCCTCAGAACTAGACAACATCATAATCTCTCGCCTCAATCGACGAACCTTATTCTCCCAATGGTATGAGGGATACCTTGGGCCATTCTCGAGCTTTGCTAACGATGCCGCCCGGCTACACAAGCACGGAACGGAGTTAGCGTCGAAGCCAAGAAAAACTTGCACTCTTTAAAGATAACAATTTCAATACAATTCATTGAATACAGCATCACTCAATTCGTAGCTTCATACAATTTTATGTCGTTATTTTAAAAGGAAAAGATACACATTTATTAACACTAATATTTAAAAAAACTCTTCTTTAAAATATAACCAAGCTAACCTGCACCGTTTCCTTGAGGAGCTTGTAAAGGGAGGGTATGTTATTACATGGACATTTCTTTATTAGTGAAGATAGGTATGTTACATAAATTTATCTATTACATGGACATTTCTTTATTATAGTGAAGATGGGTATGTTACATCCGATGACAAAGATTAAGGCCATGTCTTTACACCATGTACTTAATCTTTATCCGTACCGCTTTCCCACGGCACTCATGGCATTTAAAGTTTAAGACACTCTCCTTGGCCTTTTCTTCTTATTGCCCAAGTATCCTCACCACATATCTAACTTCAACACTTGTATAACAAATAGATGAATGCTAGAATGCAATAAGAGTTGAACCACTTACAAGTTCAAGTCCGAACTCATGCTTATAGAATCATATTTTCATGTTCCATCAAACTATTTAATAGCTTGTATTCCATAAGCATTTTGTATGATTCCATTGACATAAGCCTCTCCTCATAGGCTCAAATCAACAAGAATCATTATATAAGTATTACATGCATTCCCAATGCTTCAATTGCTTAATGTTACTTCACAAGAGGAGGGCTCACTCTTCTTCTCAAAAGGAAGAAGTCACTATAGCTAGGATTATTAAATTGTAATTGTAATTAACACATGATTAGTTACATGTATATTCCCCATTTTCACTTATATACATGGCTGCCCCTTTCACATTACACTTAAAAGTGGCCATGGGTATGGCCAGTATATTCCCTAACTCTTAGAAGAGAGTTAAGGAGATATGCTTGAAAAAGAAGGGGAGCTATGGTGGGTGACACTGCATGGAGAGATGGAGAGAGAGAGAGAGAGAGAGAGAGAGAGAGGGAGAGAGATGAGAGATGTCACAATGCTCAAGAGCACGACTTGAAGAAGGCAATGTCTTTTATTCAATGCCTATAGCCCAATAGGCTCAATATAAAGGCATTTGAGTACATAGCTAACGGCTAAGAGATTATCACATCATCGCCTTTATCCACCATGTTGAGATATCGAGCTCTAGTGAGGCGGTGGACACTGATGACCCGCCTGGGGGATAGGCCCCACACTTACACCACTGGCATGGTTGGTGAGATCTTGGGTGATATGCGGTCAGTGGGATGACAGACTATGTGACAGCCACTCTAGAGACTGGCATAGTTATAGCACCAGCTCATTTAGTCGGGTTCACACTATAGAGAACCCGTGTATGTATTGGTTGAGTACCTTTCATATTGTGTGTACTCTTATTCTTGTATATGGTGTGTTGAGTGTTGAGTAGAGAAGAAGAAGATTTTCAGCCTCTCACCTTGTGTGTTCTCTATTAGGGTTTTGTGAGTGTGTGTGTGTGCTTGCAAGAGCTCAAGCTCTCTTCCCCCCTGCATCTTTTCATGGTATCAGAGCCTAGTTTGTGCTAAGGGCTGAGCTGCAAGCAAGAGAACCACAGGAAGCGGTACGAGGGTAAGAGCTTCAACTACTCTTCCCTATTGTGTTGGTGACTACACCCTTGTCGGGAGCTCTATGGGAGGCACCGGCAAACGGTCTCTGATTGAGGAGCTTTCTTCGCGGGAGTAAAGCTACAGGGCAACTATACAGTCCTTCGGACTAAAAAATTCCGGGCCGAAAACGCGTTTCGGGCGCATCTAGACCTCTGTTTTTCAGAAAGCAGGTGATTTCGAGCACTGCGGGTAAGTCATCGATTCTCTGCAGAACTTTGTTTTAAGAACTGCAGGAAGACAGATTGACTGTGCAGACACTGTGGGTGCTGCAAAGAGGTCTACAGTTGCCATTGGGTGTATGTATGCACATTGAGGTCACTGGTTGTGACATTTGAGTGGACTGCAGTACCGCTGTGCAGAAAATACAGCAGTTGTGCAGGAAAAACCAGAGTGCAGGTTCTGGTAAAATTGTGTGTTTGGCAAGATGTCTAATGATGGCATAACACAGATTGTGGCTGAGAAGCTTGATAAGAATAACTTCCATGCTTGGAGGTTCAGGTTGACGAATTTCCTGATGGGAAAAGGCTATTGGGACTACATAGAAGGTGAGCATGAAGAGGCACCGGAGATACCGACGGATATAAATCCGACTGCTGCAGATGTGAAAGAGTTTAAAGACTGGAACCAAGGAGCCAGGAAGGTTATGTATTGGCTTTCCATTAGTATACAGGACACCATGATTGGGCACATTCAGGATGCCAAGTCCCCCAAGGAGGCATGGGACACCTTGGTAAAGCTTTATGAAACAAATACCAAGGCACGCAAGATACAGTTGAAGAATGAACTTCATACTGTGGAGAAAAAGAGCATGTCTGTGAATGACTATGCGCTGAAGATAAAGGGTATTGTGGAATCCCTTGCATCTATTGGTGTGTCAGTAGATGATGATGACAAGGTGGAAGTCTGTCTACGTGGTCTCGGGCCACAATACAAGGCGTTCAAGACGTCCATTCAGACTCGGAAAAACATTCCCAACTTTACAGATTTGGTGTCTATGCTGATTATCGAAGAGAAGAACTTGGGTGAAGACCAACAGTCTTCACAAAGCAAAAACAGTTCAGAGCAACAGGCCTTCTACACGAGTTCAGGAAGAGGACGAGGTAGAGGAGGCCGTGGACGCGGTCAAGGAGGTGGCCGAACAGGTAATCAGAATTATGGCCAGCAGCAGCAGCAACAACAACAGTCCTAGAATCAACAACAACAACAACACGCAGGTGGAAGAGGCAAATTCAGAGGCAGGGGGAGTCAAAGAGGCCGTGGAAATTGGCAAAGGCAATATAATGATACACGTGAATGCTATTATTGTGGTAAGCCTGGACATGTGCAGTCAGAATGTTATAAGAAGCAGGCTGACATGCAAAATGGGAAAGTGCAGCAAAACAACTATGCATCCTCAAGCAGAAATAATGAGGATAATGAGAGGTTGTTTGTTATGCAGCATGTCGTGAATGCCATGTCTGAAAATGTTGATGCAGCACAAAAAGATAATGTATGGTATGTGGATTCAGGCGCTTCGAACCATATGACGAGTCATGGGGAGTGGTTCAAGGAGATGAAAAACCCGGAAAGACCAGGTTTTGTGGAAACAGGGGATGACACTGCTCATCCAATTGCCCACATTGGAGATGTGCCATTGTCTATGCAGGATGGCAAAGTGAAGTACCTTGCAGATGTACTTCATGTACCGAACATAACAAAGAATCTGGTTTCAGTTGGCCAGATGATTGAGCAGGGTTTGCAGGTTCGGTTTAACCCTGATGGGTGTTATGTTGAAGATTTTAAAGACAAGTGCAGGTTGGTTGCAAAAGGCAACAGAGTGGGCAGAATGTTTACGTTGAATGTAGACATGCCTGAAATGAGTGCTGCGATGTTTGCAAATGGTTCAGGAGTTGTTGTAGACACAGACATATGGCATAAAAGAATTGGACATGTAAATGTTCAGAGATTGAAGTCTATGCAGACAAAAGGAATCGTGACAGGGCTGCCAAAATTTAAAGTGGAAGGTATGCAGAAAATATGTGAAGCATGCCAATTTGGGAAGCAAACAAAGCATGTGTTTCCACGTAACAGATATGTGAGCAGAAATGCACTAGATGTTGTGCATTCAGATGTATGGGGTCCTACGAAGACCGTGTCTATGGGAGGCTGCAGGTACTATGTCACTTTCATTGATGACCACACAAGAAAAGTGTGGGTATATTTCATGAAGGAGAAGAGTGAGGTGTTCACTCACTTTCAGAATTTCAGAGTTTTGGTTGAAAAGCAAACAGGGAAATATGTAAAGTGCCTAAGGTCAGATGGAGGGGGAGAGTACTTCTCCAATGAGTTCTCTGAATTTTTGAAGAAGAATGGTATTCAGAGACAGTTTACATGCAGATACACTCCGCAGCAAAATGGAGTTGCTGAGCGGAAAAACAGGCACATTGCTGAGATTGCGCGAGCATTGATGGAAGAGAAGAATATGCCGCATTGCTATTGGGCTGAGGCTGTTTCTACAGCAGTATACATCATGAACAGGACTCCAACTGCAGCCATACATGATGTAACTCCAGAGGAGAGGTTTACTGGCAAAAAATCAGATTTGTCTCATCTGAAAGTCTTTGGATGCATTGCATATGTGCATGTGCCAGATGAGCTGAGAACTAAGCTGGATCCAAAAGCTGAAAAATGTGTGTTTATTGGATATTCCCTTGAGCAAAAGGGATACAGGTGTTATAACCCTGCTACACGTGAGTTGAGGGTAAGCAGGGATGTTGTTTTTGATGAGATGAGCAGCTGGTATGCTGCTGAAAAAGATGCTGTTGGGGCTGATGTGAGTGGAAGTGTGGTTGCACAGAATGCAGGTCAGCAATCACAGTCTTTGAGTGGACCAGGAGAGTCCTCATCTAGTGGGTCTGTTGATAGACCATGGAGTGGCAGGCTGCGCCATAATACCAGTCCTGCAAATGTGATTACTACATCACGTAAAGGAAAAGAGAAAGTGGTTGAGCCCCTTGGTATGCCTGACATTTCTGCAGGGCATTCTCATGTTGATGGAGAGTCTAGCGGCTCAGATATGAGCCTTGATGAGGAGCTTGGGATCCCAGCTATGAGAACACCTGGTGTAAAGAAGGCTATGGAAGCCATGAATGAGAAGCTGCGAAGATCAGGGAGAGTGAAGAGCCCTGTGCAGAGATTTACATATGATGGTTATGTGGCACATCACTATGCATATATGGCAAAGGTTGTGCAGGTTGTTGAGCCCACATGCATTGATGAGGCTGTTGGAAATGTGTGTTGGGAGAAAGCTATGGATGAGGAGATGGATGCACTATATGGAAATGAAACTTGGGATTTAGTGCAATTGCCAGAAGGCAAGAAAGCCATTGGATGCAAGTGGGTGTACAAAGTTAAACATAACAGTGATGGAAGCATAAACAGGTACAAGGCTAGATTGGTGGCCAAAGGATATGCGCAGACATATGGGATTGATTATGAGGAAACTTTCAGCCCAGTTGCCAAGATGGCAACGGTGAGAGTTGTGATAGCAGTGGCTGCGTCAAAGCAATGGTCTTTACATCAGATGGATGTAAAGAATGCATTCTTGCATGGGGATTTGCAAGAAGAGGTGTATATGTTACAGCCACCTGGTTATGAGGATGTGGGTCACCCCGAGCATGTTTGCAGGTTGAAAAAGCCTTGTATGGCTTAAAGCAAGCACCAAGAGCATGGTCTGACAAGATTTCTGAATATCTTGTCACTATTGGCTTTCATGTAGCCAATGCAGATTTCTCATTGTATGTGAGACATGGTGATAGAGGGGTTGTGCTTGTTGTCATCTATGTAGATGACTTGATCATTACGGGGGACCATGATGCAGAGATCTTTGATGTAAAGATCTTGCTTAGACAGAAGTTCGAGATGAAGGATCTGGGGGAGCTCAGATATTTCTTGGGCATTGAGGTGATTAGGTCACCACATGGTATTGGATTACTGCAGAGACAGTATGGCTTGGACATGTTGTCCAAGTATGGTATGACAGGCTGTAAGCCTATTTCTGTGCCATTGGATCAGAATGGCAAGTTGAGTGCAGATTCAGGAGAGATCTTGGAGGATCCTACTATGTACAGGAGCATAGTAGGAAGTTTGATCTACATGACGATCACCAGACCAGATTTGAGCTATGCTGTTGGGTTGGTGAGTTAGTTTATGCAAGTTCCACGGAAACCGCATTTGGATGCAGTGAGACACATACTGAGGTATGTGAAGTCTACTTTACATTGTGGACTATTCTATGAGACTGGGACAGAGATATGTGTACATGGGTACACAGATGCTGATTGGACTGGTAGTATCTCAGACAGAAGATCTACCAGTGGATTCATGTTTTCGTTGGGGAGTGCTGCTGTGACTTGGAGCAGCAAGAAGCAGCCTACGGTTGCTCTATCGAGTACGGAGGCCGAGTACAGAGGAGCTGCTATGGCAGCATGTGAGGTAGCTTGTTTGAGAAAGCTACTTGCAGATTTGGGTCTATCAGTGGATAGACAAGTTGTCATTTTCTGTGACAACATTAGCAGTATACAGTTGGCCAGGAACCCAGTATTTCATGCTCGTACGAAGCACATAGAGGTCCACTACCACTTCGTCAGAGAGAAGGTCTTGGCAGGAGACCTTGACCTTATTTATGTCAGCACAGAGGATCAGGTAGCTGACATCTTCACCAAAGCATTGGGTACAGAGAAGCTCCGCAGATTCAGGGCTTCGCTTGTACATGAGATGGAGTTGAGCTCGAGGGGGAGTGTTGAGATATCGAGCTCTAGTGAGGCGGTGGACACTGATGACCCGCCTGGGGGATAGGCCCCGCACTTACACCACTGGCATGGTTGGTGAGATCTTGGGTGATATGCGGTCAGTGGGATGACAGGCTGTGTGACAGCCACTCTAGAGACTGGCATAGTTATAGCGCCAGCTCATTTAGTCGGGTTCACACTATAGAGAACCCGTGTATGTATTGGTTGAGTACCTTTCATATTGTGTGTACTCTTATTCTTGTATATGGTGTGTTGAGTGTTGAGTAGAGAAGAAGAAGATTTTCAGCCTCTCACCTTGTGTGTTCTCTATTAGGGTTTTGTGAGTGTGTGTGTGTGCTTGCAAGAGCTCAAGCTCTCTTCCCCCCTGCATCTTTTCACACCACACACATTAATATCTCATCTCCACTATCTAAGAGTGGATTCACATGATTTTGCTTCTCTTCACACCCCCCCTTGGTACACAAATCTTGTGCATCTAGGCACCACATTTCTAACACCCCCCCTTGGTGCCATCTTGGACACTTGGGTGAGAGGTACAACACATAGGCATCTGGGCATAACCAGGCATCTTGGCCTCACACACAACTAGGCCTTACCAGGCATCTTGGCCTTACACATAAACTAGGCCTAACCAGGCATCTTGGCCTTACACATAAACTAGGCATCTTGGCCTTACACAATTTACCATGGCTACATCATCGGTGCCAGCGGGTACAATTTACCATGGCTACATCATCGGTGCCAGCAGGTACAAACAATACAAATAGTACAAGGGTAGGTGAAATTCCATAGCTTCAAAAAAGTCTTTCAATGTCCTCCCCTAGATAGGAGGCTTCTACGACATTCGCTTGTTGAGGTTGATTCTTTGACCAGCAGTTACTCTCCATGTGTCCCAGCTTCCCACACACGTTGTATTCAAGCTTTGGTTTGTTCTTGAATTTGCATGTGTTGATTGTGTGTTCCAACTTGCCACAATGATTTCATATAGGCTTAAATTCCCTTTTGCTAGCATAGAGTGCCAAGTCCCTTGATGAGGACGCTCCATTTTCATACTTGCTTTTCATCTTTTGCTCATGTTGAAGCAATGAAGCTTGTACATCATTTAAGGTTAAGTTAAAGTTGTTAGACATGATTTCAACTATGTTGGCATACTCTTCTTTCCTTTCACAACTAGCAAGCAAAATAGCTTTAGCTTCAACATCATCAAGTACTTTACCAATGGTAGCAAGTTGTTGTTTGATACTTTTATACTTGTTGCTGTGGCTTGTTAGATCAAGACTATTACCTAGGTTGAGTTGATACAATTGCATGAGCAAGTAAACTTTGGAGTGCTTTGCTTGTGTACCAAAAAATGTGTTTAGCTCTTCCCATGCCTCCTTAGCCTTCTCAATCCTCCCAGCGATATGATGAATTGCCTCATCATCTAATGCAAGTGCTATGAGACCCAAGGCTCTCTCATTTTTCTCATTCCATGTGCTTCCTATGCTTGCTTGAGTATCCCTCCCTTGAATTATTCCCCATAGATGTTTCTTCATGAGTGCATACATGATCTTTGACTGCCATGTGTGAAATCCCACCCCATTAAACTTGATGAATTCATCTTGGGCCATGGTGAATAGGGGGGTCTTACCAGTGTTCGCATCTATGCAATGGTACTCTTGGCAGTGTCTACCATTTACAAATAGGATGACAATGATGAGTTTTGCATTCAAGAGATATGGCACATTAAAGTTTAAATGGCATTCATGATGATTTTGATGAAAAAACTTTGGGTGACTTATGTGACCAGCAACAAAGGAACACTCTCTTAGGCATTTGAGCTTTCTAGCAAATGAGCTGGAAAATAACCTTTTGATTTTGAAGTTTTAATAGCATTAGATTTAAAAAAGAAGGATAAGAAACGTGTACTCATGAGCCGCCACAACGATGATATGCTTGCAGAGGTTTGGTCGGGCAAGAGCAAGGAGCGGTCGGCGACGAGCATGGAATTGAGCTTTTAGAAGTGGAAACGGCGGACTGAAGGGAGAAGCAGAGCGAGGCCTTCTTTCTGGACGTGGGTAACCTGCTGGTCTCTGACTCACGTAATGCAGCCATCGCCTCCACATCCTCCAAGGATGAGATCACACGCGAGTGCTTGGTGAGCAGGCCCTGCAGGCTCTGATACCAAGAAGAGAGTTAGGGAGATATGCTTGAAAAAGAAGGGGAGCTATGGTGGGTGAAACTCCATGGCGCAAAAGAGAGAGAGAGAGAGAGAGAGAGAGAGAGAGAGAGAGATGTGACAATGCTCAAGCACGACTTGAAGAAGGTAATGGCTTTAAGGTAATGGCTTTAAGTCATTGCCTATAGCCCAATAGGCTCAATAGAAAGGCACTTGAGTACATAGCTAATGGCCCAAGAGACTGACATATCATCGCCTTTATCCACCACACACATTAATATCTCATCTCCACTATCTAAGTGTGGATTCACATGCTTTTTCTTCTCTTCACACCCCCCCTTGGTACACAAATCTTGTGCATCTAGGCACTGCATTTCTAACACTCTTGACCCTATTACATACACTTATTCTTGCCCTTGGGCCCAACTAGACATGAGACTTTCCACTTTGTTACATTTTCACAATGCAAACTCGACCTTGTGAATTGTGTTTTCTCAGTCTAAGAAGTAAATCCAACTACGATCTTAAACTTGAGAATTTCACGATGTGAAAAACTATGAATTTTTGAGTTTTGATTTTGATGTTTGGAATAATGATGTCCTTTGATGTTTTCTGATGCTTTTGGTCTCAAATCTTTCCTTAACCCGAATATAGTGAGTTTTTCCTTAATCTTTTCTATGATGATCTATGCTACACTGAGTCTCCAGGATTTCTTGCTGTGTATGTGCTTCGAGGAGAGCACATACAGCAAGGTCATTGATAAGAGAACTGTGGAAAATCAAGCGTTGATCTTTAAACTCCCATAGCTTATGTAGGATTCTCACATAAGCATATGCCTCGCAAAGTTGCAACAGAGTATGCTACAAGCTCCTTATGCAGGCGATCCAGAGCTTCTGGGAACAGAAAATAGCATAGAGATCATCAATTTTGAATGCATACTTGTCATAGTCAATGCTAGTCTTCATGTCCTAGAACACCATAGAGAATATCGTCTAGAGTAGGAGAGGTCTCCATAGCCAACTAGAACTTCTACCTATGATGATCTACATTGTGCTAAGCCTTGAACTGTGACCAGGGCATTGCAATGTGGCTTGTGTGCCCATCATCTCTTTCTAATCTCTAGCCTTACTATGTTACAATCTACCTTGCACCGCATGATGCTTGTTGTTTGACCCAAGTTTAGCCTCCAAACAAATGTGCTACAATAGACATCAGACACAACTGCATTCAAAAGATCTGCTCTGCAGAAGTATTCAGGGCCAGCCAATCATTTTTACAAAGTCTACAAAAGTAATGGCCTAAACTATGAAGCACATGATGGTTTGATGAACAGCATGCCTCGGAGGTGCTCCTTCTTTAGGTGATGTTAACTTGTTGCTGATGAGACTTGGTGTTGGGTATGTAGGGTAGGAAACCCTGTAGTGTATGGAGCACACTAGCTTACACCAGTGGACTAGGTTCAATTCCCACCAGGACTATACACTAAAAATTATTGCTAAAATCTTTGTAAACTATTTGTATTCTGTTGTCTTCAGTCCTTTGTAACTTTTCAAATTAAGCTGTTGTTATTGATTTTTGTTTATTAAGAAACTATCTAAATTATCCTTGATCAGAAAGGCTTTGCAAGATTTATCTTTAATCACTTTGATTAAGCCTCAAACTTGTTAAATCTCCACATAAACTATTGTTGTCCAACCATTTTTCCCTTTGTGCAATCTTTCTTTGCAAACTTTTGTAAGAAATTAACAAGAACTACAAAATATTGAGCACTTACATCAATTCTTGCACTTCAATACTGTGGTTGATTTACACAAGAATTTCAATCTTTGCACACTTTCTTGATCAAAATTGCACCAAATATGCAATCTACACTCCAATCTCTGCACAATCTATAATTTGCATAGCAACTTTACACAATTCTGTAACATAACTATAAATCTACTCAAATCTCTAGTAGAACTGCAATATGCACACTTTCCTTGATAAAAACATTGAACCAAGATCTGTACAGTAATACTACATAGCAATCTTTGAATCTGTAATAGAACTCCAATCTGCACACTTTCCTAAAGACACTAAGATTTGCACAGTAATACTGCATAGCAATCTTTGAATAATTTTTGCAGTAGTTTTGAAAGCTGCACGACTTTTTTAGCAAAACCCAATGAAACCTCAAATCTCTTTCTAAAAATGCATATAATGCTAAGGATCCAAGCCAAGATAGAGAAGGACTAGCACGTGTAGTGAAAGAACCTCTAATCTTGATGAAAGATTTCAAGAAAATCAAGAAACACTAATCAAGAAGATTATAAAGAGAGTGTGTAAATTAGGTTTTTAAAAAATGGCAATTAGCATAAACTAAAAAATGATTAAGCATTAATCTCATTATTAATCCTCTTAAAATTAAAAAAAATCAAAATATGAAAACTGTGTAAAAGTATTAATTTAAAAATAAATTACGTACTAATCACTCCTTAATCAAAATAAATTACGTACTAATCACTCCTTATCTTAAAATTAAAAAAAATCAAAATATGAAAACTGTGTAAAAGTATTAATTTAAAAATAAATTACGTACTAATCACTCCTTAATCAAAATAAATTACGTACTAATCACTCCTTAATCAAAATAAATTACGTACTAATCACTCCTTAATCAAAATAAATTACATACTTATAAACTATGTACTAATCACTCCTTAATCAAAATATCAAGATCTAAGCCAAGTACTTTAACACCAAGATCTAAGCCAAGTACTTTAACACCAATACAATGAAGGGACCTAGGGAATTGCAGGCATTAGTAGTAATACATACATGTCCCTTGTGCATGTGTATGTGCAAACCTAAAATCCCTTTGTTATATGCCCATTGACAAACCAAATAATAATGGATTGGAAAGTTCAATGGCTCTTCTCAAAGCTCTAAGGGAGTACTCTCGGAATATGTAAACACTTTGGCAAGATACAAAGTAGGCTATGATTGAATTAGGGTTTTTTCTTGCGGGTGGGTTGACCTTGCCAGTTGGGATAACAAATGATACCAAAATTAGGAGCTTGGCAGCTTTAGATATAGCCCTTAGGGAGGACTAAAAGCCTATGCAAACACTCAAAAAATAGCCCCAACCAATTTTGAATGAATTATTGTTTTGTGGTCCTATAAAACATAGCCAAATGTCCCAAAACTGACATTGTGCCTCCCAATTGCAATTGCCATTGTGCTAATGCATCAAAAGTATTTTCTAGCAACCTTAGGTGTGTATTTTAGTAACCCAAACTCAATCCAAAAGCACCATGTATGTATTTTGCAACAAAATTTTTGGCATAAGCTCCTTTGTATTTGTAACCAAATTTCAAGTCAAAAAGTGCATCCAATATCAATTGTAAATACCTGCACCAATTGTCTAATAATTACATTTGTCCATTTACCACTTATGATAAGTCCAAGAAGCGCTCTTACTTGCTGATCTACTGGACAAGCCTTCTCACCCCCTTACCAAAGTTTGAAGTCCGATGACAAAGGTTAAGGCCATGTCTTCACACCATGTACCTAATCTTTATCCGTACCGCATTCCCACGGCACTCATGGCATGTAAAGTTTAAGACACACTCTCCTTGGCCTTTTCTTCTTATTGCCCAAGTATCCTCACCACATATCTAACTTCAACACTTGCAAAACCAATAGATGAATGCTAGAATGCAATAAGAGTTGAACCACTTACAAGTTCAAGTCTGAACTCATGCTTATAGAATTATATTTTCATGTTCCATCAAACTATCTAAATAGCTTGTATTCCATAAGAATTTTGTATGATTCCATTTACATAAGCCTCTCCTCATAGGCTCAAATCAACAAGAATCATTCCACAAGTATTGCATGCATTCCCAATGCTTCAACTGTGAAAGATCCCTTTCCCTTCTGCGCAACGAATCCGTGACTAATCCATCGGTTCTTCCAGAACCGAACCCGAAAAAACTTCGCTCACCCGAAAAGCACAGGCAATTCCTCTAGGATAAATTTAGTCTAACATAGTCAAGAGTCGTAACTAATAACAGAACTGATCTGATTGAACCCGTAAGTCCCATAGTCAGGTCAAGGAAAAGACTTGTACTTGGATCATAGAGACCAACATTTTTTTCCTCAATGAGAGGCACAGCCGTTGATTCTTTTCCATAAAATAATTTTTTATCAGGGATTTTGTTCATCTATCGTACCATAACAGAATTGAGTCTCATTTTAGGGATCCATGAGTCTAGCCTAACCCCATCCAGTCGTGTGGGTTAGCCAACCGCCCAACCACTGTAGTGATGGGATCCGTTTAAGAATTTGGTTAGGTTTTGTCCCGGGTACCAGGGAAAAGGGTTCCCAAGCCCCCTAGCCGGATATTCATGCAAACTTAAAACTAGTCACACCACTTATGCACCCAATATGAAATTGCCTTTTTCACAGATTTAGCTGTCTTTAAAACAATCTTTTAATGAAACTATAGTATCACTGATCATAATCCTCCAAAATATCCGGTTGGATCCTAATTTCCAATTTTTCCTTCATCGAAGTACCTATGGTATCATTGGTAACCAGAACGCTCACCACCTGTCCACTCAAGGACCTTTTCGATAGTTCCTAGCTCATAGTACTCGATAATATATTCACTTATAAAAATCAAAATGGAATCTCCGTTGAGAAGATCAGCAAGATCAACCAATAGATCCATATAAAAGAGCCATGGACTCATCCGTTGAGGACCAGCAAGGTCAATCAACCAGATCCATGCTCGAATTCAGAAAACAACTCTTACTTCTTGATCCATAATATCTTCCCCGACACACGTGTGGATATCTTCGGCGACCCAGAAGCCCGAGCACCGTATGGTGAGCATCCTCTAGGATCCTTCATAGGTCACCTAGCGCTTCACTCATAGGCTGCTTCCTTGGTCCCTCATCCACCGTACCAGAAGCTCACCATTTAAATCGAACCGAGGCTGGTCAAGACCTTGCTACGTGAGACGTCCTCCATTGACTCTCGGTCTCAGCTATTGCAACTTTATCAGTTAGGTCTCCACGACCTCATTCACAAGACGGTCAGAATGCTTCCCCAGCATCTTGATATAAAATAGTTATTTAAAAACAGGTCATAAATACAGTTTCTATAACGAACTCTCGTCTTTCCACATTGTTCCACATCAATCCACATTATTTAATCCACATCCATTTCATATGTATTCCCATTCTCATCCAATCACATTCCTCATTTATCCTCATCAGATTTCATCCACTCGCATCTACCCCATATCCACATCTCATCACATCACATTCATTCACATCTCATCCATTCATATCTACCCCGATCCACATCACATCTCATTCATTCACATATATACCGATTCACATCTCATCCATTCATATCACATCTCATCCATTCACATCACATCCATTCACATCACATCTTATTCATTCACATCTATCCCGTTTCACATCACATCACATCTCATTCATTCACATCTATCCCGTTTCACATCACATCACATCACATTCATTCACATCCATCACATAACATTCATTCATAACCATCACTTTCATTCTCATCATCATCCCATCACATACATTCTATTCACATAACATCACATCACATCTATCCACATCATATCTCATTCATGTTAAAGTATGCAAGCTCAATACGATCTCTTCACAAAGGTTGATTGAGCAAAGTCAAGGTTGATACCTTGATGGTGATATGTTGTAATGTACATGCCTAAGGTCATAGAATTGACTTTGGATGTACCTTTGATAGCACACATCACGTGTGCATGGTTGGTGAAAGAGACTCCTTCAATCAAGGAGAAAAATGTGGATGCTAACTTTGCTATATGTAGGATTGAAGTATTAATATCTCTCAATCCCACCGTTAACTTTTGGAGCAGTTAAGAGATGAATTGTTCCTCTCTTTATGGACAACAACCTCACCGTTGGGATCTTCCAGTTCAGATTTCTCGAATGATATATACAGCCTGCAAGTTAGCTGTCTACCTACCTGGACTGCACCTACCTACCTACTTGGCGACCTAAATAACTAAAGAAGATTGATCCTCCAGCTCATGGAGTGTGAAGAATAGTTGTTCCCCATACTATGGAGCATCTACCTACCAAAGGATTGGTCGTGGTTCACTCACAAGTGTGAGATACATCAGTTATTCTACAGTTGCAGTTTGCAATCCTCGACATAGTTGGAGAGTGAGACACACACATACTGTGTAGTGTGGTGCTGATTGTAGCCAACACTCTTGCTATTGTACGCATTGACATATCAGAGCTTATTGAGCCTCTTGGTATTAGTTTTGGGTTTGGGGATTAGCCCATGATTTGTACGTAGTAGTCATTGCTACTCTACTCCATTGAATAAAAGTGCAGTATTGTTTCTTCCATATTGGAATTGTCTTGTTGATTGAGAACGTGTCTCATTTCCTCTCCATATCCAATTCTTTTCATGGTATCAGAGCAGGCATCTTAGAGTCTTTCCTTACGTGATCTTGGTGTGAGTGAAAATTCCCATTCACTGCTTTGTTTGCTTGAAGCAGAGAATGGCACCTACTAGTCTACATAGTCTACACTTGGAGGGAGCTGAGAAGCTCAATGAAACCAACTATGCCACTTGGAAAGTGAAGATGGAATCACTCCTATTCTTTCAAGATTGTTGGGAGATAGTTTCTATGGATAGACCAGATGAAGTTGATGATGATGAAGAAGCTGATGAGGAAGCATTGGCAAAATGGGACAAGAAGGCCATGTTTGCAGTAGTCCATATGATGAAGCTGAGTGTCAAGGATGATATTCTCAGCCATCTAATGGATGTGAAGACTCCTAAGAAAGCTTGGTAGACCTTGAAGAACATCTATGAGTCAAAGAGTACGTCAAGGCAAATTGCTTTGAGATCGGAGCTTACCAATACAAAGAGGAATAAAGGAGAGACTGCTACAGACTTCATCAAAAGAGTGAAAGATCTACATCAACAATTGGTTGCTATTGGAGACAAAATGACAGATAATGAGCTATCTACAATCATCATTCATGGCTTGAAGGAGGGATATGAGGGCCTTGTTCAAGGTCTCATCATTCTAAGGCAAAAACCATCACTAGATGAGATGGAGCTGATTCTTAAGGAGGATGAGGATCAAAGACAAGCAGCTATGAAGAACATTCATGATGGTGGTGGCTCTACAAGTGCTTCTACAAGCACAAATGATAAAGCCCTTCTTTCAACAAGAGAAAGAGGAAGATTCAACACTCAAAGATGAAAGATTAGCCTAACAAACTATGGCATAAAAGGTATGGACACTTGAATTTCAATAGCATGTGTATGTTGAAGAATCACAGCATGGTTTTGGGCATACCATCTCTACAAAGGATTGGCAAAGTGTGTGAGGCATGTTGCAGTGTGAGTAAAGCCTACAAGCTTTATGATCCAATCAAGAGAGAAACTTTTGTCTCAAGAGATGTCATATTTGATGAGAATGCAAGCTGGAAATTAGCTCAATTTTCAGATTTGGATGCATCTTCTTCCACATCTATCAAAGCACAAGTGCCAGGTTCTATAGAAGATGTTACTATTGAAGAATTGGAGGAAGAAGATGAAGAGTATCAAGCAGCTTTAAGGAGGTCTACAAGGGATAGAAGGCAACCCCAAAGATTGACCTATCATAGAGGTAATAAATCAGATTTTGAGCAATGCAATTTTGCTTTTCTTACATCACTTTTGCAGCATGATGAACCTACTACATATAAGGATGCATGTGGTAAAAAGGAATGGACGGATGCTATGGATAAGGAGATGAATGCCTTACATAAAAATGACACTTGGGATTTGTGTCAACTTCCACCCAACAAAGAAGCATTTGGTTGTAAATGGATCTACAAGCTGAAATTTAATAAGGAAGGTCACATTGATAGGCATAAAGCAAGGTTGGTTGCTAAAGGTTTTGATCAAGAATATGGTATTGATTATGAAGAGACATATGCTCCTGTAGCCAAGATGAGCTCCATTATGTTGTTGCTCTCTTTGGCTGCTCTTCACAAATGGAAATTATGGCAAATGGATGTCAACAATGCCTTTCTCAATGGGCAGCTTGAGGAAGAAGTCTATATGAAGCAACCACAGGGATATGTTGCTGCAGGCCAAGAGAATTTGGTATGCAAGCTGAAAAAGAGCTTGTATGGACTGAAGCAAGCTCCACGAGCTTGGTATGGAAGAATAGATAACCACCTCAAATCTCAAGGATTTTCCAAGAGTAATGCTGACCATACTCTCTACTACAAGATTAGAGGGAATGATATTGCTGTTGTTTTACTTTATGTGGATGATTTGATTTTAATAGGAAGCAATGATGCGTTGGTGGTGGATGTGAAGTCCAAACTCTCTCATGAGTTTGAAATGAAAGACCTTGGATACTTGCATTATATTTTTGGTCTTGAAATCAATCGAATGAAGTCAGGTGACATATTCATTTCACAACCAAAATATCTTCAATCCATCCTTGAAAGATATGGTATGACTAACTCCAAAGCTATTTCTACACCCATGGAATCATCCCTCAAGCTTACGAAGGATGAAAATGGTGTTCTTTGTGATGCTATAGTGTATAGACAGCTCATTGGTTCTCTCATTTACTTGACTATCACACGACCTGATAGTTGTTTTGTTGCAAATTCACTTGCTTAGTTTATGCAAAGCCCAAAAATGTCTCATTGGGTTGCATGCAAAAGAATTCTACGATACTTGAAAGGTACTCAACATTGGGGTATCTTATATGCAGGTGATAAGCTGAATTTACATGGTTTTAGTGACTCTGATTATGCTGCAAACTTGGTTTCTAGAAAGAGCATACATAGGAAAGTTCTTTTTGAATTTCTATTTCAGGGGAAACCATTTTAGACGCTAGGAGGATTTTTATATCCAAAAATATCTCATTTTTGAATTACCTCCCCCTAGACATTTTCTCTCTCCAGGCTAAAACAGGGTAAAATAGGATCTTTCTTTTATTTCAAAGAGGGGAATAATTATAAGATTAGAAGGGGAGGTTCTTATACCTACACACCTCAAAAACTGGTGGAGGGAGGAATCTTACATCCTACCCCACTTTAAAAACGCGAGATGTCCTCATCTCGCAAATTAGGACAACTCTTTCCCTTAAGATCCAATTGATTCTGGGGTTCCTTATAGTCTGGTGAACTCAACAGAATCCTAGGATAAAGATTCCTTATATAGAACTTATCATCAGATAACAATTCATTCAGATCATATCATTCCTATCCTTAACACAATAATGGTCCATTAGACCAAAATTTCTATCTCTCCATGGGAATTTCAATTATACAGGTTTTTAATTTGTCAACACTTAGCTTGATTCACTGGGTCAAGTGTTAACAGTAGCAATTTATCAGCACAATCCACTAATCTCATAGTGATTTGCTGAAGCCATTATCGTCATTCCAGTTATATGAACATCATCACAGGGACTCGTCCCGTTCATCCTCCTTGAGGTTTTGCTCAGCTTATCACTTTTTAACCAAAATTCAAGAATCATCATTTTTCAATTTGAATCCAAATCAACTCATCAGTTCTCAACCAAAATTTTAAAATCATATCAACCACATTCAAATTCATCATCTAGATAGCATTTTTGCTTTTAATTTCAAGGTCTTAGATTTACTCGTATATACTGCTAGTAAAGAGCTGCAGTTATAACCTCGGTATATATGGGTAGTCACGGTCCTTGGAATTTTAGGATAAATATCATCATGTCTAGGCCTCAAGCAAGTCAGGGATTCCATACAATTGCGGTACTTCCATTTTAAGACCCAATTACCTATTTATGAATCTTCATTTATGAGTATCAATTTGTATGAATTTCATCACACAATTACAACCTTTTACTGCTACTTCATAATTTTTGACATTTCTAGTTTCTCGGTTGATCCACTTTAGCCAATTCGCTCTAATACCAGCTGAAAGATCCCTGTCCCCTCCGCGCAACGAATCCTGGGGTGCTAGCAGTGGAAGTAGCACTTCTTTTGTGGGGCAGGGTCCTTCACTCGGGGCCTCACCCATGGATATCCGGACAAGAGACTAATCCATCAGTTCTTCCAAAACCAAACCCAAAAAAACTTCCCTTGCCCAGAAAGCACGGGCGATTCCTCCAAGATAATTTTACTCTAACGTAGTCAAGAGCCTTAACTAACAGAATTGATCTGATCGAACCCATGAGTCCCATAGTCAGATAAAGGAAAAGACTTGTACTTGGATCATAGAGACCAATGCTTTTTTCCTCATTGAGAGGCACAGCTGTTGATTCTTTTCCATAGAACAATTTTTATCTGGGATTTACTTCATCTATCGTACCATAACAGAATTGAGTCTCATTTTAGGGATCCATCAGTCCACCAACCTCAGTCCCGTGGGTTATAGCCAACCGCCCAACCATTGTAGTGATGGGATCCGTTTAAGAATTTGGTTAGGTTTTGTCCTGGGTAGTACCAGGGAAAAGAGTTCCCAGGCCCCCTAGCCTGCAAACTTAAAACTAGTCACACCACTTACGCACCCAATATGAAATTGCCTTTTTCACATATTCAGCAATCTTTAAAACAATCTTTTAATGAAACTATAGTATCAGTGATCATAATCCTCCAAAATATCTGGTTGAATCCTAATTTCCAATTTTTCCTTCATCGGAGTACCTATAGCATCATTGGCAACTAGAACGCTCACCACCTGTCCACTCAGGGGCCTTTTCAATAGTTCCTAGCTTATAGTACTCGGTAATATATTCACTTATAAAAATCAAAATGGAATCTTTGTTGAAGATCAATAAGATCAACCAACATATCGATATAAAAGAGCCATGGTCTCATCCGTTGAGGACCATCAAGGTCAATCAACCAGATCCATGCTCGAATTTTGAAAACAACTCTTACTCCTTGATCCATAATATCTTTCCCGACGCACGTGTGGATATCTTCGGCGACCCTAGAGCTCGAGCACCGTATGGTCAACACCCTCTAGGATCCTTTGCAGGTCACCTAGCGCTTCACTCATAGGCCGCTTCCTTGGTCCCTCATCCACCGTACCGAAAGCTCACCATTTAAATCGAACTGAGGCTGGTCAAGACCTCGACCGACCTTGCTACGCGAGACGTCCTCCATTGACTCTCCGTCAGCTGTTGCAACTTTATCAGTTAGGTCTCCACGACCTCATTCACAAGACGGTCAGAATGTTTGCCCAGCATTCTTGACATAAAACAGTCATTTAAAAATAGGTTATAAATACAGTTTCTATAACGAACTCTCGTCTTTCCACATTGTTCCACATCAATCCACATTATTTAATCCACATCCATTTCATATGTATTCCCATTCTTATCCAATCACATCATTTTCATCTCATCACATCTTTCCTCATTTATCCTCATCAGATTTCATCCACTCGCATCTACCCATATCCACATCTAATCACATGACATTTATTCACATCTCATCCATTCATATCTACCCCGATCCACATCACATCACATCACATCTCATTCATTCACATCTATCCCGATTCACATCTCATCACATTACATCTATCCCGATTCACATCTCATCACATCTCATCCATTCACATCTCATCACATCTCATCCATTCACATCACATCTCATCCATTCATTCACATCTATCCCGATTCACATCTCATCCATTCACATCACATCTCATCCATTCACATCACATCTCATCCATTCATTCACATCTATCCCGATTCGCATCTTATCACATCTCATCCATTCACATCACATCTCATTCATTCACATCTAGCCTGTTTCACATCACATCACATCACATTCATTCACATCCATCACATCACATTCATTCATAACCATCACTTTCATTCTCATCACCATCCCATCACATACATTCTATCCTCATAACATCACATCACATCTATCCACATCATATCTCATTCATACACATCTCATCTCATTTATCCACATCCATCCAATCGTTCACATGTATGACTACCCACATCTATCCATACATTCATATCTATCACTTCACATCCACATATATTCATGTCACATCACAATCTTTCACATACACATTCACATCCATTCTTTCACATACTCATCCATATCCACATCCATTCTTTCACATACTCATCCACATCCATTCTTCACATACACATTCACATCCATTCTTCACATACACATCCCTATCCATTCTTCACATACACATCCACATCCATTCTTCACATACACATCTACATCCATTCTTCACATACACATCCCTATCCATTCTTCACATACACATTCACATCCATTCTTCACATACACATCCACATCCACATCTATTCTTCACATACACATCCACATCCATCCATTCATTCACATCTATCTGATTCACATCACATGATTCACATCACATCTATTCACATCACATCTATTCACATCACATTACATCCATCCATTCATTCACATCTATCTGATTCACATTGCATCTTATCACATCTATTCACATCACATTACATCCATCCATTCATTCACATCTATCTGATTCACATCGCATCGCATCTCATCACATCTCATTTCTATGCAAGTTTTCAGTTTGATTTTCTTTTGAATACAAGGAGTATTTCTTGAATCAGTATCCCCAAAACTTCTTGATTGAAATTTTGAATTTCATACCAGAATTCCTCAAATTCTATAACCTTGATCCACAGATCAATTCGAAGGGTCTCAAACTTAGTTTCAGATTTGACAAGAGTTTTGAGTGTATTTTTCTAAACTGGTCACACTTCTTTCCTCAAAACTGGTCACACCTTCTTTCCTCAAAACTGACGAAAGAGTTTGGTCTTGGTCATAGTCTGATTCAAGGTTTGAGTCAGATAAGATTTTTCCTCATCTATCTTTCTCGAAAGATAATTCAATTACTATTTTACTGAATTTCTTTCTTTAAATATTCACTTAACTAATTTCTAAATTAGTTACGAATTTCAATGAGGAATAGATTAATCATTTATCTCAATATTTCGATCTCGATAGATTTCTTGAATTCCCTTTTTACAATCCGTATGAATATAAAACGATAGAAATTTCTCTCTTAGAGTATTTAATTATTCATTTATCAAATACTCATAGAATTTAAACATAGAATTTAAGAGAATCATAATTTTGATATAAAAATTCTTTATGCATAAAAATCAACTTCAATGGGAATAACTCTTTTATAAAAAAAATCCTTTTATGCATTTATTTATGCATAAAATCAAACTTAATGAGAATAACACTTTTGTAATAAAAAAAATTTCCTTGATGCATCTTTCTATGCATAAAAATCAAATTTAATTAGAATAACACTTTTGTAATAAAAAAATTCCTTTATGCATCTTTCTATGCAGAACAATCAAATTTAATGAGAATAACACTTTTGTAATAAAAAAATTCCTTTATGCATCTTTCTATGCATAAAAATCAAATTTAATGAGTAACACTTTCGTAATAATTTTTTTTCTTTATGCATATTTCTATGCATAAAAATCAAATTTAATGAGAATAACACTTTTGTAATTAAAAAAATTCCTTTATGCATCTTTCTATGCATAAAAATCAAATTTAATGAGAATAACACTTTTGTAATAAAAATAATTCCTTTATGCATTTTTCTATGCATAAAATCAATTTTAATAAGAATAACACTTTTATAATAAAAATGATTCCTTTATGCATCTTTCTAGGCATAGAAATCAAATTTAATAATTATTATCAGTGATATCCATGCATATTCATAGGTGAATATGTACATGGAGTAATTAGAATATTTCTTTTAGATACAAAAATGGTGGGAATTACTCTTTATAAAAAAAAACTTTCTTTTCCACAAAATTCTAGAAAATTTTACCATAACCTCCTTTGTATGGCTGACCATTTCTCATTTTTTTTTTCATTCTATTTTAACTTAAATTAACCCAAATTAGATTTATAGAACTCTAATCTATAAAATTTTCTAAATTCAAGAGAGTAAATAATAAAAAGAGTTTAATTAATCCCTTATTTAATCTTTCTAGGATTGAGAAAGGTTGGAATGTAAAGAAGAGAAGGGGGTGGCCTTTTTATCAAAGGCATAACATTTGAATTTAATTTAAACATTTTAAAACATAAAAATCAAGAAAACTATAGATTTTTCATTAAACAAAGTAAGAAAATTAACTTACATAGAGCTTGTACCTGCACACCTCAAAAGTTGGAGGGAGGAATCTTACAAATTGCTTAATGTTACTTCACAAGAGGAGGGCTCACTCTTCTTCTCAAAGTGAAGAAGTCACTATAGCTAGGATTAGTAAATTGTAATTGTGATTAGTTACATATATATTCCCCATTTTCACTTATATACATGGCTGCCCCTTTCACATTACACTTAAAAGTGGCCATGGGTATGGCTGCCCCTTTCACATTACACTTAAAAGTGGCCATGGGTATGGCTAGTCTATTCTCTAACTCTTAGAAGAGAGTTAGGGAGATATGCTTACAAAAGAAGGGGAGATATGGTGGGTGAAACTCCATGGCGTGAGAGAGAGAGAGAGAGAGAGAGAGAGAGGGAGAGAGATGAGAGATGTGACAATGCTCAAGCACAACTTGAAGAAGGTAATGGCTTTTATTCATTGCATGTAGCCCAATAGGCTCAATATAAAGGCATTTGAGTACATAGCTATGAGTACATAGCTAATGTCCAAGAGATTGAGACATCATCGCCTTTATCTAGCTAATGAGTACATAGCTAATGTCCAAGAGATTGAGACATCATCGCCTTTATCCACCACACATTAATATCTCATCTCCACTATCTAAGAGTGGATTCACATGCTTTTGCTTCTCTTCACACCCCCCCTTGTTGGTACACAAATTTTGTGCATCTAGGCACCACATTTCTAACACCCCCCCTTGGTGACATCTTGACACTTGGGTGAAAGGTACAACACATAAGCATCTAGGCCTAATCAAGCATCTTGGCCTCACACACAACTAGGCCTAACCAGGCATCTTGGCCTTACACATAAACTAGGCATCTTGGCCTTACACAATTTACCATGGCTACATCATCGGTGCTTGCGGGGGTATAAACAATACAAATAGTACAAGGGGTAGGTGAAATTCCATAGCTTCAAAAAAGTCTTTTAGTGTCCTCCCCTGGATAGGAGGCTTCTACGGCATTTGCTTGTTGAGGTTGATTCTTTGACCAGTAGTTACTCTCCATGTGTCCCAGCTTCCCACACACGGTGTATTCAAGCTTTGGTTTGTTCTTGAACTTGCATGTGTTGATTGTGTGACCCCACTTGCCACAATGATTGCATCTAGTCTTAAATTCCCTTTTACCAGCATAGAATGCCAAGTCCCTTGATGAGGATGCTCCATTTTCATACTTGCTTTTCATCTTTTGCTCATGCTCAAACAATGAAGCTTGTACATCATTTAAGGTTAAGTTAGAGTTGTTAGACAAGATTTCAACTATGCTGGCATACTCTTCTTTCCTTTCACAACTACTAAGCAAAATAGCTTTAGCTTCATCATCATCAAGTACTTTACCAATGGTAGCAAGTTGTTGTTTGATACTTTTATACTTGTTGATGTGGCTTGTTAGATCAAGACTATTACCTAGGTTGAGTTGATACAATTGCATGAGCAAGTAAACTTAGGAGTGCTTTGCTTGTGTACCAAACAATGTGTTTAGCTCTTCCCATGCCTCCTTAGCCTTCTCAATCCCAACGATATGATGAATTGTCTCATCATCTAATGCAAGTGCTATGAGACCCAAGGCTCTCTCATTTTTCTCATTCCATGTGCTTCCTATGCTTGCTTGAGTATCCCTCCCTTGAATTATTCCCCATAGATCATGAGTGCATACATGATCTTTGACTACCATGTGTGAAATCCCACCCCATTAAACTTGATGGATTGCATCTTGGGCCATGGTGAATAGGGGGTCTTACCAGTGTCCACGTCTCGCTGGTACTCTTGGTAGTGTCTACCCTTTACAAATAGGATGACAATGATGGGCTTTGCATTCAAGACATATGGCACATGTATTAAAGTAATGGCTTTCATGTGATGATTTTGATGCAAAAACTTTGGGTTTAGTGACTTATGGCCAGTAACATAGGAACACTCTCTTAGGCGTTTGATCTTTGGGTTTAGTGACTTATGGCCAGTAACACAGAAACACTCTCTTAGGCATTTGATCTTTCTAGCAAATGAGCTAGAAAATAACCTTTTGATTTTGAAGTTATAATAGCATTAGACTGAAAAAAGGAGGATAAGAAATGTGTACTCGTTAGCCGCCACAACGATGATATGCTTGCAGAGGCTCGGTTGGGTGCAAGAGCAAGAGCGGTCGGTGAGCAGGGAACTGAGGTTATAGAAGTGGAGATGGCGGATGGAAGGGAGCAGTAAAGCGAGGCCTTCTTTCTAGACGTGGGTAACCTACTGGTCTCTGACTTGCGCAACGCGGCCATCGCTTCCACATCCTCCAAGGATGAGATCACGCAGGAGTGCTTGGTGAGGGGTTAGCAGGCCCTGCAGGCTCTGATACCAAGAAGAGAGTTAGGGAAATATTCTTGAAAAAGAAGGGGAGCTATGGTGGGTGAAACTCCATGGCATGAGAGAGAGAGAGAGAGAGAGAGAGAGAGAGAGAGAGAGAGAGAGAGAGAGAGAGAGAGAGATGAGAGATGTGAGATGTGACAATGCTCAAGCGCGACTTGAAGAAGGTAATGGCTTTTATGCTGTGCCTGTAGCCCAATAGGCTCAATAGAAAGGCATTTGGGTGCATAGCTAATCGCCAAGAGATTAACACATCATCACCTTTTCCACCACACACATTAATATCTCATCTCCACTATCTAACCCGTTAGTACACAAATCTTGTGCATCTAGGCATCGCATTTCTAACACTCTTGACCCTTTTACATACACATTCTTGGCCTTGGGCCCAATTAGACATGAGACTTTCCACTTTGTTACATTTTCACAATGCAAACTCGACCTTGTGAATTGTGTTTTCTCAGTCTAAGAAGTAGATCCAACTATGTTCTCAAACTTGAGAATTTCACGATGTGAAAAACTTTGAATTTTTGAGTTTTGATTTTGATGTTTGGAATAATGATGTCCTTTGATGTTTACTGATGATTTTGGTCTCAAATCTTTCCTTAATCCAAATATAGTGAGTTTTTTGCAAGTGTGAAAATCTCATATTCCTTCAATACGAGGATAAGATTCCCTAAGGTTTTCTAATTTTAGCAAGGTAATCCCTCCAATCATGGTATAATTTTTAAGACTTTTTCATGTTTATGAAAAAAGAACTACATATGGCATTGTTTTAATTTTTTAATGTTTTTATGTTTTGGTGATGTTAATGAGTGTTTTTTTTTGTTCAGTTTCTTGTTTGAGTCCTTTAAGCATGAATTTTACAAATTTGTTATCAATGGGACTCAATTAAACACCATTTTTAATTGAAAAAAGACATTAAACAAACATAAAACCTACAATTTCATGGCATGATAAGGCACAGATCTAAACACGAATAATGTTTGGTTTCCTTTCCTCTAGGTTACCCAAGTACTTAGAAACCCAAACCACACATAAAAAAACATAGACAATAACCAAAATTTCCTTTTCTCACATGAAGATTCAAACTTTAATCTCTTCTCAACAACCAACGTAACACTACTTAGAAACATATTGGTGGCTATGGGAATAGATATTGTACAAGGAAGCAGAGGCTCCGAAAAGAGTGGCCCATTTTTACCCTCTCCAAAATTCAACAAACAATGGTCATGGGGTACTTACTTACCTTTCTTCCAAGCTAGGGTCTCTTGAAGCCATCCAAGCCTAACCGGTCATTATTAGCTTCTCTCCTTCTTGCCCTCTCTTCCTCTCCTTCTTGCCCTCTCTTCCTCTCTATTAAAGGGTGTTGCTTGCCACACAAGGACTCATACACCTCTCACGATCTACTCTCTTTCACACAAATAAAGAATAGATATAGCTGTGCAAGCAAGAGAAGCACAGGAAGCGGTACGAGGGTAAGACCTTCAACTACTCTTCCCTATTTGTGTTGGCGACTACACCCTTGTCGGGAGCTCTACGGGAGGCACCGGCAAACGATCTTTGATTGAGGAGCTTTCTTCGCGGCGGGAGTAAAGCTATAGGGCAACTATACTATCCTATCGGACTGAATTTTTGGGCCGAAAACGCGTTTCGGGCGCGTCAGGACCTCCGTTTTTTGGAAAGCAGGCGATTTCGAGCACTGCGGGTAAGTCATCGATTCTCTACTGCTGTAGAACTCTGTTTTAAGAACTGCAGGAAGACAGATTGACTGTGCAGACACTTGTGTGCTGCAAGGAGGTCAACAATTGCCATTGAGTGTATGTATGCACATTGAGGTCACTACAGTACCGTTGCAAAAAATACAGCAATTTGTGCAGGACAAACCAGAGTGCTGTTTTTGGTAAATTTTTGTGTATGGCAAGATGTCCAATGATGGCATAAACCAAATTATTGCTGAGAAGCTTGATAAGAACAACTTCCATGCTTGGAGGTTCAGGTTGACAAATTTCCTGATGGGAAAGGGTTATTGGGACTACATTGAAGGTGAGCATGAAGAGGCACCGGAGATACCAGAGATCAATCCAACTGTTGCTTCTGCAGATGTGAAAGAGTTCAAGGATTGGAACCAAGGAACCAGAAAAGTTATGTTTTTGGCTCTCCATCAGTATATAGGACACCATGATTGGGCACATTCACGATGCCAAGTCCCCCAAGGAGGCGGCATGGGACACCTTGGTAAAACTTTATGAAATAAAACCAAGGCACGAAAGATACAGTTGAAGAATGAACTTCATACTGTGGAGAAAAAGAGTATATCTGTGAATGACTATGCATTGAAGATAAAGAGTATTGTGGAATCCCTTGCATCTATTGGTGTTTCAGTAGATGATGATGATAAGGTGGAAGTCTGTCTACGTGGTCTTGGGCCACAATACAAGGTGTTCAAGACGTCTATTCAGACGCGGGAAAACATTCCCAATTTTACAGATTTGGTGTCTGTTGATAATAGAAGAGAAGAGCTTGGGTGAAGACCAACAGTCTTCACAAAACAAAAACAGTTTAGAGCGACAGGCCTTCTACACAAGTTCAGGAAGAGGACGAGGTAGAGGAGGCCGTGGATGCGGCCAAGGAGGTGGCCGAACAGGTAATCATAATTATGGCCAGCAGTAGAGCCACCAGCAACAACAATAGTCTCAGAATTCACAACAACAACAACAACAACACGCAGGTGGAAGAGGCCAATTCAGAGGTAGGGGGAGTCAAAGAGGTCGTGGAAATTGGCAAAGGTAGTATAATGATACACGTGGATGCTTTTATCGTGTGGTAAGCCTGGACATGTGCAAGCAGATTGTTATAAGAAGCACGCTGACATGCAAAATGGAAAATTGCAGCAAAACAACTATGCATCCTCGAGCAAAAACAATGAGGATAATGAAAGGTTGTTTGTTATGCAGCATGTCGTTAATGCCATGTCTGAAAATGTTGAAGCAGCACATAAAGATGATGTATGGTACGTTGATTCAGGTGCTTCGAACCACATGACAAGTCATGGGGAGTGGTTCAAGGAGATGAAAAACCTTGAAAAACCAGGTTTTGTGGAAACAGGGGATGACACTGCTCATCCAATTGCCCATGTTGGAGATGTGCCATTGTCTATGCAGGATGGCAAAGTGAAGTACCTTGCAGATGTACTTCATGTTCCAAACATAACAAAGAATCTGGTTTTAGTTGGCCAGATGATTGAGCAGGGTTTGCAGGTTCGGTTTAACCCTAATGGTTGTTATGTTGAAGACTTTAAAGACAAGTGCAGGAAGGCAACAGAGTGGGCAGAATGTTTACGTTGAATGTAAACATGCCTGAAGTGAGTGCTATGATGTTTGCAAATGGTTCAAGAATTGTTGCAGACACAGACATTTGGCATAAAAGAATTGGACATGTGAATGTGAAGAGAATGAAGTCTATGCAGACTAAAGGAATCGTGACAAGGCTGCCAAACTTTAAAGTTGAAGGTATATAGAGAATATGTGAAGCATTCCAATTTGGAAAGCAAACAAAGCATGTATTTCCACGTAACAGATATGTGAGCAGAAATGCACTAGATGTTGCGCATTCAGATGTATGGGGTCCTACAAAGACCATGTCTATGGGAGGCTGCAAGTATTATGTGACATTTATTGATGACCACCACACAAGGAAAGTGTGGGTATACTTCATGAAGGAGAAGAGTGAGGTGTTCACTCACTTTCAGAATTTCAGAGTTATGGTTGAAAAGCAAACAGGGAAATATGTAAAGTGCCTAAGGTCAGATGGAGGGGGAGAGTACTTCTCCAATGAGTTCTCTGAATTTTTGAAGAAGAATGGTATTCGGAGACAATTTACATGCACATACACTCCGCAACAAAATGGAGTTGTTGAGCAAAAAAACAGGCACATTGCTGAGATTGCACGAGCATTGATGGAAGAGAAGAATATGCCGCATAGCTATTGGGCTGAGGCTGTTTCTACAGCAGTTTACATCATGAACAGGACTCCAAGTGTAGCCATACATGATGTAACTCTAGAGGAGAGGTTTACTGGCAGAAAACCGGATTTGTCTCATCTAAAAGTTTTGCATATGTGCATGTGCCAAATGAGCTGAGAACTAAGCTGGATCCAAAAGCTCAAAAATGTGTGTTTATTGGATATTCCCTTGAGCAAAAGGGATACAGGTGTTATAACCCTACTACACGTGAGTTGAGGGTAAGCAGGGATGTTGTTTTTGATGAGATGAGCAGCTGGTATGCTGCTAAAAAAGAAGCTGTTGGGATTGATGTGAGTGGAAATGTGGTTGCACAGAATGCAAGTCAGCACAATCACACTCTTTGAGTGGACCAGGAGAGTCCTCATCAAGTGGTTCAGTTGATAGACCATGGAGTGGCAGGTTGCGTCATAATACCAGTCCTGCAAATGTGATTAGTACATCACATAAAGGCAAAGAGAAAGTGGTTAAGCCCCTTAGTATGCCTGACATTTCTGCAGGGCATTCTCATGTTGATGGAGAGTCTAGTGGCTCAGAGATGAGCCTTGATAAGGAGCTTGGGATACCAGCTATGAGAACACCTGGTGTAAAGAAGGCTATGGAAGCCATGAAGAAACTGCGAAGATCTGGGAGAGTGAAGAATCCTGTGCAGAGATTTACCTATGATGGTTATGTGGCACATCACTATGCATACATGGCAAAGGTTGTGCAGGTTGTAGAGCCCACATGCATTGATGAGGCTATTGGAAATGTGTGTTTGAAGAAAGCTATGGAATGAGGAGATGGATACACTATATGGAAATGAGACTTGGGATTTAGTGCAATTTCCTGAAGGCAAGAAAGCCATTGGATGTATGCAAGTGGGTGTACAAAGTAAAACATAACAGTGATGGAAGCATAAGCAGGTACAAGGCTAGATTGGTAGCCAAAGGATATGCGCAGATATTTGGCATTGATTATGAGGAAACTTTCAGCCCAGTTGCCAAGATGGCAACAGTGAGAGTTGTGATAGCAGTGGCTACGTCAAAAAAATGGTCTTTACATCAGATGGATATAAAGAATGCATTCTTGCATGGGGATTTGCAGGAAGAGGTGTATATATTGCAGCCACCTGGTTATGAGGATGTGAGTCACACCGAGCATGTTTGCAGGTTGAAGAAAGCCTTGTATGGCTTAAAACAAGCACCAAGAGCATGGTCTGACAAGATTTCCGAATATCTTGTCACTATTGGCTTTCATGTAGCCAATACAGATTTCTCGCTGTATGTGAGACACAGTGATAGAGGGGTTGTGCTTGTTGTCATCTATGTAGATGACCTGATCATTACGGGGGACCATGATGCAGAGATCTTTGATGTAAAGATCTTGCTTAGACAGAAGTTTGAGATGAAGGATCTGGGGGAGCTCAGATATTTCTTGGGCATTGAGGTGATTAGGTCACCACATGGTATTGGATTACTGTAGAGACAGTATGGCTTGGACATGTTGTCCAAGTATGGTATGACAGGCTGTAAGCCTATCTCAGTGCCATTGTGTTAAAACCCTAAGATTTCTCTAGAAATTGTTATGTATAAACATGCATAAATCAGGCATAAACTCAACCACCCAACCACCCTTGAGCCCAAGGGATGCACACATGAATAATAATGAAATACATCATACCTCTACCTTGATGTCCCATACCATCCAATAGCATGTAGCTATAGTGTGAAATGGTAGATGAGTAGATATGAACCTCTACACAAGAGAGCATAACATAACCTTGACCTCATAAGCCCAAGCCTCCAAGCCCTCCAAGCTCCCTTGAGTGTGCCCCATGCCCCTATTATATAGGAGGGCCCTCAAGTGACTCTTGACTTTCCATTTCTCATGTGTGACCCTTGGATGCCTGACCCTAAGCTTAACCCTTAAGGTTAGTCCTAACCCATGCTCCACTAGAGCTTGTTCCCATGCTCCCATGCTCACAAGCCTAATGTGGGTTAGCCTCCTAGTATATGCACACATAATGTGTATATAACATAGCACACATAATGTACATATAACATACTTCCCCTCTCTCAAAACATTGCACTCTTGCAATGAAAAGAAGGAGAACTGCGCTGAACAATCTCAACCGACTCCCAAGTCGAATGCTCAATTTCCCTATCTTTCTACCTAATTTTAACCTCAAGGATAAGTCAACTACAAAGTTTCCTTTCCCTGAATTCATGTACCATATCAGGTTCATGTGGACCATAGGATAAATTTTCGACTTCAACGAGTTCTTGAGGAGTAACTCTGTTATCCTCACCTCTTTCAATCTATTGATATGAAAGACTGGATGAACTCTAACAATTGGAGGTAGTTTTAGTTCTTACGCAACCGTGCCAATCCGATGCATAACTCGAAATGGACCACAATATCTAGGAGATAAATTCGAGCATTTTCCCATTGACAAAGTCTGAAAATCTTTAGGAACATTAAAATAAACCAACGCTCCTGGTTCAAAAGACCGAGATGAGCATCCCCTATTAGCATAAAACCGTGCCCTATCATGAGCACTCCTGATAGAATCCCAAGCTTCGGCCAGCATTTCCTGCATATCTCGCAAGAAATCCCTCGATGCATCAAGCTCGATGTCCTCAAGATCGACATCAATAGGTGCCCTGGGTTGATACCCATACATAAGTATGCACGGACTAAAAAATAATAGCCGTAAATTTAGAACTGGAAGATATTTTTTCCAATATGATGATTTTCTTGAGACATATGCACGAAGCATATACACTGTAATCTGATTCATACACTCTATTTGCCCATCAGGCTACTGCGGATGATCAGAGTAATTCACATTCAAAGTAACTTCCTCATTGTAAACCATGAGCACTCCTGACAGAATCCCAAGCTTCGACCAGCATTTCCTGCATATCTCGCAAGAAATCCCTCGATGCATCAAGCTCGATGTCCTTAAGATCGACATCAATAGGTGCCCTGGGTTGATACCCATACATAAGTATGCACGGACTAAAAAATAATAGCCGTAAATTTAGAACTGGAAGATATTTTTTCCAATATGATGATTTTCTAGAGGCATATGCACGAAGCATATACACTGTAATCTGATTCATACACTCTGTTTGCCCATCAGGCTACTGCGGATGATCAGAGCAATTCACATTCAAAGTAACTTCCTCGTTGTAAACCATTCGTAATAAAGTAAGAAAACATGGCATTATAACAGCAGAAACCAGGGATTCATCGGTGCCCTGACATACCCACATCTGCATATGGAATAATTGACGTCTCGAGTTACCCATATCAACATAGAGAGTCATCAACGTCTCGATGAGTCACATATGTCCATCCGTAAACAATCAGGTTGACTATATAGATCACCTAAAATACGGAACTAGAGAAAGAAATGCCAACAAAGGAAGAATCCAAATTTCCTTATCCGAACACAACAAGATAAACTTGTTTGAACTCTAAAGAAAGAGATTTCAACAAGTGAAAATGTCGATGAAATTTTCCTCATCAAAACATGCAGGCTATAGATAAAAGAAATTTATCTAGAGAATGCCCACAATATAACTTCTAGTGAATTTAGAAAATAAGATTATCTTTGAATGTTGAGGTCAACATGCTAAGTGATGTAAGCAAAGCAATAATCTTGAGCCTAAATTATCCCATAAGATAATATATGTGAGGGATCACTAGCGTCCCATACCACCATGATACCACCCATACATACCTTAACAATTTGAAACTCCCTAGTATGCCGTCTAGGAAAATATGAATAAAATCCTGTATAAAAGGAATAAGATGGCCTTATCCAGACTTTCACATACTAAAACCTGTCTCTATATACCTGAGACTACATCAAGGAATAACTCCTTCTGAGTACATCATTTAGAAAAGAAATTGAATTATTGGCATCTTTCTAATGATAACTACCCAAAACACAATAAAGTTAGGGTAGAAAAATAACTCACCTAGATATATAAGCAACTAAGTATCCGAGTTGGAATATATACAAGAGTATAAGAAATATACTCCAAAATTATGTGCAAAAAACGAAGGCAAATGCTACCTTCAAGGCACATGAAATTATCCAAAAGATCAAAAGATCCTTATAAAACCATGAATAAAAGCATAGAAGCTCCTTAAATCCATAAAAACCATAGTTGATCATAAAAATCAATGTATACCATCTAATGGACATAAATCATGCCAAAAGAAGCATTAAAATTGGTGGCCAACTCATCAATCCGGAGTATATGAACGTTGTGTTGTTCAAATAAAACTCCAAAGTAAGAAAGTGAAACACGTGTGTAGCACTCAATAAGAAAACCCTAGACATAAGTGATCTAGGCAGAACCTGATGAGTCCATATAAAACTTGGAAAATATCCAATAAAAATCCACCAAAACAAACCGATCAATCGACCCATGATAGAGGCTTAAGAAATTAAGCACAAACCACACTTAAAAAAGTACAAATTATCATGAAAAAGTGTCAAAAGGTGAAACACACTTTGAACGCAAATTATAGCCATCAAAAGAAATTAAGGAACATGTCCAAAAAGAATGGCTAAACAATGGTAAAAAATCATGAATACATCGTTTAGAATTAATCCAAACATAAATATCCATTAATACGAGATATAATCGTATTAATAATATGCGAATAACCCGCATCTATCTAATGTCAGCACGAGAAAACGTACTTTAACATTAAATAACTCTCAAAAATATTAAATTCTTGAGAAAAAGAATTATCATGATTTTTTTCTAATTTTTCTTAATTTTCTAGGGCCTCAAAATATAACAATTTTGAATTCCACCAAACCTATCTTATGGCATTCCAAACCTATATTTTTCCAGAAAATTTTTAGCAATTAAATACCTATCTTATGGCATTCCAAACCTATATTTTTCCAAAAAAATTTTAGCAATTAAATTTTTAAAGGAATTTGAATGGTCACAGGCGCCCAAATGGACACACCACATGCCAAACACCAACCCCACATTTTCCAAAATTTTAAATAACCTTTGTCTAATTTTCCACTAATTTTCAAGAATTTTTTGAAATTTTTAAATTACCCCGAACGCATTTAGAATACGAACGGTCAAAAAATTTCAGAATTCCAACGGTTTTTCCAAAATATGGAAAGCCAAAAGTTTTGGGAAAATGAAAAGATAAAAAAAAAAATCGGAATGTGAAAGGTCAAAAGTTTCCGGAATACGGAAGGTCAAAAGTTTTTCCGGAATTCGGAAAGCCAAAAGGTTTCGGGAAAATGGAAAGCCAAAGGTTTTTCGGAAGATGAAAAGCCAAAAAATTTCAAGAAGAAATTTCCAAAAAATTTTCAGAGATTTTTTTCCTCAAATCCCATATTTTTCAGTATTTTCCAAGCTTTTTTCTGAAATAAATTCAAAAGCTTTTTTTTGGAAATAATAAAGAACTTATTTTTTTTAAAAAAATAAAAAAGCTTTAATTAAGCTTAACATTGGAATTTGATTTTTCTAAGGGAGGGGGCGATTTTTTTCGCCCGGCTGCAGCGCAACCCCCACCCCCCCCCCATTCGCCTGCGCATAGAAGAGAAGATGAGTGAAGAGCTCTTCACTCTTCTCTCCACTTTCCTCTCCTTCCTCTCCCTTCCATTCTCTTTCTCCTCCCTTCTCTGTTAATCAGAGATTAGCTTAATCTTTAATTAAGGTTTTTTAATGAAACCCTTAATCATAATTAACATTAATTATGATTAATGTTTAATTTAAAAAATTCCTTTTTAAGAGAATTTTCACGGAAAAAAGAAGGAAAAATCAGATTTGAGAGGCGGAGAGAGTCCCACGTGGCGGAGAGAGTCCCACGTGCATGGGAGAGCATCTCATGCATCAACACGCTGTCCCCTACTGAATTTCAGTAGAAAATTGACAGAAATTAGATCGCATTCCCGCGAAAAAACCCGCAAAAATGTATAAAAATATATTTTTAATAAAAATGCTCAAAAAATTCCTAAAAAATTAGAAAAAATTTCTAAAAATTCTAGAAATTCAGGGAATCCATTCTATCAAAAATATCCACCATAAAGTTTATGGTATTTTTGTAAAAAATTCCATTAATGCTTGATTTTAACCATAAAAAATAGAGAAAAATAGCATTAACTCACGGAATTCCCCCGCAATATCGATTCGTCCATTGAATTATAGTTACACATGTTCCAATCACCATATCGATGATCCACGTGCAATTCATTAACACAAATCAACAAAATAATATTTTTATTAGTAAATATTAAATTTTACTAAAAAAAATCAACAACAATTAAATAGAGATTGCTCTGATACCACTGTTAAAACCCTAAGATCTTCTAGATAGTTGTTATGCATAAACGTGCATAAATCAGGCATAAACTCAACCACCCAACCACCCCCGAGCCCAAGGGATGCACACATGAATAATAATGAAATACATCATACCTCTACCTTGATGTCCCATACCATCCAATAGCATGTAGCTATAGTGTGAAATGGTAGATGAGTAGATATGAACCTCTACACAAGAGAGCATAACATAGCCTTGACCTCATAAGCCCAAGCCTCCAAGCCCTCCAAGCCTCCAAGTCCTCCAAGCTCCCTTGAGTGTGCCCCATGCCCCTATTATATAGGAGGGCCCTCAAGTGACTCTTGACTTTCCATTTCTCATGTGTGACCCTTGGATGCATGACCCTAACCTTAACCCTTAAGGTTAGTCCTAACCCATGCTCCACTAGAGCTTGTTCCCATGCTCCCATGCTCACAAGCCTAATGTGGGTTAGCCTCCTAGTATATGCACATATAATGTGTATATAACATAGCACACGTACACATTGGATCAGAATGGCAAGTTGAGTGTGCAGATTTAGGAGAGATTTTGGAGGATCCTACCATGTATAGGCGCATAATAGGAAGCTTGATCTACATGACGATCACCAGGCCGGATTTGAGCTATGCTGTTGGGTTGGTGAGTCAGTTTATGCAAGTTCCACGAAAGCCGCATTTGGATGCATTGAGACGCATACTGAGGTATGTGAGGTCTACTTTGCATTGTGGACTATTTTATGAAACTGGGACAGAAATATGTGTACATGGGTACACAGATGCTGATGGGGCTAGTAGTATCTCAGATAGAAGATCTACTAGTGGCTTCATGTTTTCTTTGGGGAGTGCTGCTGTGACTTGGAGGAACAAGAAGGAGCCTACGGTTGCTCTATCCAGTATAGAGGTCGAGTATAGAGGTGCTGCTATGGCAGCATGTGAGGTAGCTTGGTTGAGAAAGCTACTTGCAGATTTGGGTCTATCAGTGGATAGACAAGTTGTCATTTTTTGTGACAACATTAGCAGTATACACTTGGCCAGGAACCCAGTTTTTCATGCTCGCACGAAGCATATAGAGGTCCACTACCATTTTGTCAAAGAGAAGGTCTTGGCAGGAGACCTTGACCTTGTTTATGTCAGCACACAGGATCAGGTAGCTGACATCTTCACCAAAACATTGGGTACAGAGAAGCTCCACAGATTCAGGGCTTCGCTTGGTGTACATGAGATGGAGTTGAGCTTGAGGGGGAGTGTTGAGATATCGAGCTTATCTAGTGAGGCGGTGGACACTGATGACCCGCTTGGGGGATAGGCCCCACACTTACACCACTGGCATGGTTGGTGAGATCATGGGTGATATGCGGCCAGTGGGATGACAGGCTGTGTGACAGCCATTCTAGAGACTAGCATAGTTATAGCGTCAGCTCATTTAGTTGGGTTCACACTATAGAGAACCCTAGTATGTATTTGGTTGAGTACCTTTTCATATGTGTGTACTCTTATCTTTGTATATGGTGTGTTGAGTGTTGAGTGAAGGAGAAGAAGATTTTCAGCCTCTCACCTTGTGTGTTCTCTATTAGGGTTTTGTGAGTGTGTGTGTGCTTGCAAGAGCTCAAGCTCTCTTCTCCCCTGCATCTTTTCACGTACCTACATCATCTTGTGCCAATCATGTGATTTGAGACCATACAATTGATGCTCACCCTTCTTCTTTGTTATTGTAAATGCACCCTTTAATGAGTGCATTATACCAGTTAGTGTACGAAAAGATGAAATTCGATTCTCATTTGATTCTTGACATTCTTTTCCTCTTGCCTTGTCAACCTCCGTGGCACCTTTGGTAAAACCACCTTGTCATTGACTACCCTTGGCCATGAATTTTCTATGCATCCACCAATATCCTTTAGGTAATCCCTTATTGCATGGGTGTCTTTTTTACCAATTAGATAGTCCCAAATCATTGATGCCACATTCTTAAAAATGTGCATTGGATCCAAAAGATGCACCCTTTAATGAGTGCATTATACTGGTTGGTGTACGAAAAGATGAAATTTGATTCTCATTTGATTCTTGACATTCTTTTACTCTTGCCTTGTCAACCCTCCATGGCACCTTTTGTAAAACCACCTTGTCATTTGACTACCCTTGCCATGCATTTTCTATGCGCCTGATATACTTTAAGTAATCCCTTATTGCATGGGTGTCTTTTTTATCAATTAGATAGTCCCAAATCATTGATGCCACATTCTTAAAAATGTGCATTGGATCCAAAAGATGATTTATTCTTAACTCTATCCAATATGGTAGAACGATAGAAGATTGAGTATCTTTTCATGCCCGTGGGTGATGTGATGGGAGTCACCCTCCATCTCTCGTCCCACTCTCCATCCATTAGGGAAAAAGGGAGCTCATTTTGGGGCCCTGTAAGAAATTCACTATTTTTCGATTTATTTCTCTCCTAAAAGACCTCAAAAATAATAAAATATGGAAACGTGGCTCAGAACTGTCAGTAAGGACTATCGAACTGTCAGTTCAGAAAAGAATAAGATAATCTTTTATCTAACTAACACGATTTTGCATTAAATATCTCCTTAGTTTTTTTTTGGTTCCCGAAGATTCCGCATCTCTTTTGACGACGTGTGCAGGCCTCTCATAAAGAATCCATCACTGAACTTAATGATTGTATGGATACCGCCACACTTCCACGATTCATGTTACAAAAAGACTATGAGATTGACAAGCAAACTTTGCAACCTCAGAAGCACAAAAAATGGCCGATACTAGTGAGTCACAATCTCAGAAGAAGCGATTACACCATCTTCACATCGACTTAGAAGAACAATATGCTCCAGTACAAAAAAGACGAAAGGATACGGTGCTGAATGCTCAACAACGGGAAAATATGAGAAGAGAAGGGCTCCAACATATTGACTTATGGTGTGATGGAAGCATATATCCAAAATGTCTAGTAGAAAACTCTACACCTCCATTTGTCAATCCAACCACATTACTGAGGTTTGCGGGCGATGGACAAAATGGACTTCTTGGTTATATTTCAGCACAGTCTGCATTTGCAGAAACATATAAAACAATGCACCTACAAGAAAAGGGGGCCAGGATTCAAGAGATAGCGATTCATGCAAAATTGGAGCAGCAGTTGCAGAATGAAATTGAGGAGCATTCAAAGAGTAAAAAAGAGTTGACAAGATCAAGAAGGAAGAGAACCGTGCTTGGAGACAGACAACGAAGCAGGAAGATTAAAAACATTGCAAATTTGAAGGCTGGGACTGGTGGATGCAAGCGAAGAATTCAGGAAGCAAGGCTAGTTTGTAATTTTTCATTTTTTATACTAAAAAATGCTCTCAACAACAAATGACTATATCTATTTTGTCCATTAATGCAAAACAAGATTGGAAGTGTTGAATAATATAGGCATATTGTGTTGTTACTATAGGAAACTATTGTAGCCTACAAAAGAAAATATGGATCCCAACCTTCTTCCAGTTAAACAAATGAAAGGATTGCTTTCTTGTGGTGTAGCAAAAGGTTTGATTGAAGAAAAAAAATACAAAACAATCAAACGCAATGTTGTAGAGGACTTTATATCCAATAATCAAGTTGATGGTACTACAATCCAAGAGGCTCTTGATGTTAGTGGAGTTAGCAGGAAGGGATATAGTTCGATTTTCCATGCGATATCCTCAACTTTGAGAGATCAAAGGATTAAACCAGTTTTACTGCCAAATCCAGCAACCGTGTGGAAGATAAGAGGTCATTTGAATGAAAGTATAGATGAGTTTATTGGACAATATATCTATATTGAAGAAATATTTCATGGTGGTAAAGGAACCACTGTGTAGTATGACCCTTGGAACAATATATTTGTAGATCTACAACAACTTCAAAGAAGAATGGTCGAGTTTTATGGAATAACATTTGAAGAGTGCAAAGGCATTTTGAAATTTGTTATCAAACTGGATGAGTGTGAGGTTGTAAAGGAAAAGAAAATGGAAAGGATTACTATTACATTGATGAATGGAGCACTTGATACATCATTGACTGAAGCGAGTTCGAAGTATTTTAGTGTGCAGTCGGAGAAACACATATGGTGGTTAGGCTCATTCCAGGTATGATCATTTTTTGTTTCGTACTTGATTTTAGTCAATGTTTTCAAATCTTTTATAGTAAGACTTTTGTTTTGTATAATCACAGGTGAAGACAGAAGACCATGAAACACTAGATTGGGTGTTTCACCACACGAAAATACCAAGAATAATTAAAAGACAAGTGCAAGGAGAGAATCTCCATGTTGCAGGAAAAGGTGATTTTCAAGTAGAGTGGCACATGGCAGGGGATCTTAAAACACTTAAGTGCATGAAGGAGGTAACTCAAAGTCTCCTTGTCTTTACTGCAAAGAATCAGCTCAAGTAATGGATTCCAAATGGTGGAAGAGAGCACCTAATAGAGATAAAGTTGACCCTGACTTCAAGGCCATTCTTGACATTCCACTATGTAATGTTCACATATGCACATTGCATGCTCTATGTCGAATTATTGAGAAATTGGTATTTTTGTATATTGGATTTGCTTGGAAACTCCGTCCCGAAAGAAATAGAAAGGATGCTCTTCATGCATTGGAAAAAGTGTTATCCGATATAGGTCTGCATGGAGGTGATGTTCATATCACAAAGGATTTTAAAAAGTCTACCAATGGCAAGGAGGTACCAATCAAGCCCTCTATTGGTGGTGTTAAGGCAAGAAGATTCTTGTCTCGATCCAAACACAGTAGTAAGCAAGTAAGGCAAGGTAGAACAGTTTCAAGGATTAGTTATGGATTGTGGAAGCAAGTCCATAATGCCGTGAAAGATCATGAGGTAGATGGGGAAGCACGAAATGTGAAGGCAGAGGTGTGGAGGTCTCTTGATCAACTCTTCATGTTCTGTGACAATGTAACATGGACAAAGAGTGATTACAAGAACTTTGAAGAGGCAATTAAACATTTTGGGAAGTCAATGAAAGACGCGTGGACAGCCTGCAATATAACTCACTACATGGTAAAGTGATGTCTTCTTCTTTTACTTAAGTGTGATCCTCTTTTCTTTTATAACTTACTATGCATTCTTATGTCTCTGTGAAAACAGCATATCATCTACAACCACCTTCCCTATTTTGTCAAAAAGTATGGATGCCCAGCAATTTGGTCTACCCAAGGCATGGAGAAGTCTCACTACATGGCACGTAATGCATTTTTTAGACACACACAACACTATGGATGGAGTCAAAAGGCAAATAGTCTGAAGGAAGTCTTCCAATGGTTTTACCGAGGCATTCTACAAAGGCTGCATGCTAAAAGAAAAGTTGCTAGTTCCAAAGTCAAGCTTGCTTTTATTCTAGCCCAAAAGCAAAGACGAAGACAAACTTTGGACAATTTAATGGCAGCAGAGAGACATAGACAATGGAGGGATTCGAAGATATTTAGAAACCATAAATGGACAAGTAAACATGAATAGCAGTTTGTAACTTATTGGTGTTATGTCCACATGTTTTCAAACTCAATCAATAGATTTTTATTCTGTGGAACAAGTGACTCTTGGTGTTATGCCTATATGTTTTGAGACTCCATCAAAAGTATTTCTTTTGTGAAACATGTGATCTATATTAACAAGCATCAATACATCCATGAGCTACACACAAAAAATTCAATCAATACTACTTAATTATGCTAGACACACTATTGATCCTTACCAATAAGGTACCGAGTGTCAAACGCTTTTAGAAGCTACTGAGTGTGGGAAGAGTACTGAAGTGTACGGACAAGCATCAATACATCCATGAGCTACACACAAAAAATTCAATCAATACATGTATGGACAAGGAACTGATGAGGATCAAAGACTTTGTACAAATCAGCAGTTCAACTTCAACATAATGTTTGTGCTATATTTGATGACTAAATCCTATTACTCCCAAGGCCTGCCAGTCGGAACTCTCTTTTTGAACTTGATTGGACTCTTTTTCTTCCTTGTTGGCTTGATGTCGACTGTCTGTTTATCAATGCTTGCCTTGTTGCTTGTCTAAGAGGGGTATCCTTGTCTTCAGCTATCTCCACGTGTTCTTCTTCTTGGATTGTGTGGCCTGATGCAATCATGGGTGGCTCTCGAAACCTTATGAGCTTGTGTTTTCCATAGCCCTCCAGACATTTGGGCTCCTTAACACCACATGCTAATGCATAAGAAGTGTAAGACAAAAAATAAGAGGCCCTAGAGGCCTGCTTATTCACATAATCCCCAAATATATCTATGGCGGACAACCTCTCTATTAAAATGATCTTTTCCTTTTGCCATGGAAGATCATGTCCACCTAAAACCCTAGACAAACATTTAAAGAAGTAAACAATGGCTTCTCCATTGTTGCTCAACTGCCTATGGTGGTAAATCAAGATCTTAGCACTGCCTAGATCATGAATAAAATTAGCTAGGCTTGACATTTTGCCAAACCCAGCCGGCCTGCTTCCACTTGTTCTCTGGAGGAATGTGTCATCCTCAATTTGTAGCTGCCACGTATCAAAAGATTGGAGTGAGACAATAATACATAACTACAAAACATTTAAACACAAGATAAAGTATTTGATTTGAAGTAATAAGATCATACCTTCTCATTTTCATCAGCAACAAGAAGTTCATCTTTCCAAAGATTTATTCCTCTCCAGTCCAGCCTCTTCTTTAAGCTTTTCCTTATGAAGTACTGAGAGATTCATAGCTTCCTGGGTGAGCTGGAAGGCAGCTTCATCTGGCTCTTGGAAATTTTCAGCCTCTTTGAAACAAATAGTAAGGGCCTCTGCAGGATCAAAAGTTGTTTCCAAAGCCAGTAGTGAATGGTCATCCTCTATGCCAACCTCCTTGTCAAGCCTTGAAGCCTGGGCAATAAGGGAAATGGCATAGTCCTCCCTCAAATTGAACATACACTCTATATCATGGAGGAAAACATAATCTTTACCACCAATCAAGACACCTGGAAGCATGGGCACTGCATAGTTGCTGCTCTGAACATCAAAATCTTCAACTGGCTGTGCTGCCCTAAGAGTTTCAGTCCTCAGTTGAACAAGGTCAAGAGCAGCGACTTGCAGCCCCTCATCCTCGAGGTTGATTTCTTCTTCCTGCTCTGCCATATCTGTTGCCACAGGAATATCCTCTTTTTCCTCCGCTACAGATATATCTTCTTCTTCAGCCTCCTGCCCTTGCTCTTCTAGAGATTGCTGATGGAAGACAATGTACATAAGGAATGCCATGGTTTCCTCAAGCACTCTACACTTTCTGGTGTGCAAGTTACATCTGAATTTATATTCCTCAGGCAGGCTGTCAAATCTTCTATTCACATGGTACCTCAGCCTGTCAATGGAGACAATATGATTTATATGCACAAAAACCTTTTCACCTTCCACAATTCTTCCTGCCTCTGTCAGTTGTTTGAAGGTATCCCAATGGTCTGAAAGAAAATCTCTGTGATGCTCCAATATAGAGCTCATAGTGAACTCCCTGTTGAAAATACTGTGGTATATGTGGAAGTTCCTCTGAGCCTTGCACTTGTGAAGAAAGTCAAATAGGAGCAAATCTGGAGATTTGTCCTCTTCTGGTTTCCTTTGTTTTGAAAGGGAAGACTCACCTTTCTGCTCCAGTCTCTTGCTTTTGCCTGAACAAAAATTTATATATCATGAATTCTATATGCTGACATATGCAATCAGGGAATGTATAGGATATCACCAAACAACTCTCTTCATGAGCACACATGAATCACCTGGTGATTGCTGTGGTCTAAGTATAGCAGCAGAAAAGTCCAGCTTCCTCTTGAAAGGAGGGGCCTGAGAATCAACTGTTCCAAAGCAAAAACTTTTCTCATCATCAAGAAAGAAATCCCCAGGGACATAGAAAGCAAAACAATGAGGAAGAAGTGAAAACCATAAGGGACACAAGAATTTGCAAGAAAACGCGATGCAGGGCCATTTGGAAAATGTCAAGTACTCTCCTCGCATTTTGTTGCAAATTCTCCATTTCTATTGACATCCATCTCCAATCAAATGCTAGGAACATCTTACAGTGTTCTGGACAGTAAATGATACTAGGAGGAATTCCCCAGGGCAAAAGAGAGCAAAACAAAGAGGAAGAAATGAAAACTAAAACTAATATAAGAATTTGTAGGAAAACGCGATTTGGACCATTTGGAAAATGTAAAGCACTCTCCTCGCATTTTGTTGCAAACTTCTAAGTCCTATTCATATCCATCTCTAATCAAATCCTAGGGTGATGTACCAAATTCCTAGGCAGTAAGATTCAAGAATTCTATAGATGGAAGAAATATATATCAGAAAACATTGAAAAGAATATAGATCTCTAACCTTTCTTTTCCTCTTCCATACTGTTAGAGTTGCCCTGGTGATTCTCTTGCTCTCTTCCAAACTTGAGCTGCAGCCTAGGTAACCTTGAGATTTGGCAGTGGTAGTAGTCTTCAGGCAGCAGGTTGCAGAGTGGATGGAGTGTGTTGGGTAGGAAGTGTTCAGAGGGGGAAGGAAAAGGATGATGGGAGGGTGCTGGCAGGGATGGAAGACAGGGAGGGAAGAGTGTTAATGGATCTGATTATGAAATCATGATTGGCACAATTTCCAAGGCAAAAAGTGACTTTCACACATGTCAAATTTCAAATTCCAGACGTGTGAAAAAACGACTACATTCCACACCTGTGGTATTTATTAGCTACTTTATTTATATTTTGCAATAATCTATTCACTCCTGTTTAATCTCTCCTAACTCAGCTCTCTTGCCTCTCTACCTCCCTACTCTACACCATCAGCATCCTGACCAGCAGCACAGGTTCATCCCCAGCATAGGGTACTCATCACCAGCACAGCACACCTACAGATAGCTTTCAGGTCAGTAAGACACTCTATTTCCTTTTCTTCTTGTTTAATAGTATATTAGGGTAAGGTACTGAGTGATGTGATGTAGCTTAGATATTATGATAAATATTATATGCATTCCTTAGCTTTTTCCACTGCAAAGAGAAGTAGGAAGACTTTTGAATTGGGCTTGTTGAGTGAGAGCTTGATCACTTCTTGCCTTCTATAGACTCAATCCATCTTGTTGGAAACACACTGAAATGACTGAAGGCATGCTCCAGCATGCTGCCTCAAGAATTTGCAGTAAAACGCAAGGAGGGGGCTTTAGGAATCTCAAACAGCCCAAATCGCATTTTGTTGCAAATTTAAAACTGCTGCTTCATCCACCCCTATCATTGTGATTTTGTGTCTTTCTAGGCTATTCAAGGCTGTATACTCCTTGCATAAACTCAATCCATATTGTTTGTAGTTGTAAAGACTGAGAATTCACTATAGGAATGTAATAGCATGTTGTTTCAAGTATTTGTAGGAAAACGCGATGGTGAGCTGTTCGGAATTTCAAATTATCAAAATCGCGTTTTGTTACAAATTATTAAATGTTGCTTTATCCACCTTGTCATTGCCTTCTTGTATCATTCCATGTTCTCCATGGTTGTAATCTTTTTCCATTGCTTTGTATACAACTTTTCAGAGTGATGGCAAGAACCAAGGCAACTGCAAGGAGGGCTGGCAAGGGGCCAGGGCTTGCAGCAGCAACAGCTGGGGGACAGATATCAAGGAATCTAGTGTGCCTCCAAAGGGAAGAGTTGCACATGGCAAGAAGGGGAAGCCAATGAGCATGCTCCAGCAAAAGTCCAAGAGATTGAAACATTCTGCAGGTGTGCTAAAGGAGATCAGGAAGCAACAAAAAGCTATAGGCTTTGCAATCCCCAAGGCACCTTTTCAGAGACTAGTGAGAGAAATATGTGATAGTTGGCACCTTGGTTTCAGGTGGAACAGGACTGCCATTCTTTCCTTACAGGAAATGGCAGAGGATTACTTGGAGAAATACTTTGAAGATGCAATGCTTGTAGTAGCAGCCCATGCTCACAGGGTAACTTTGATGGCCAAAGACTTCAACACTTTGTCCAGAGTGAGATGGAGGTATGACAAGCTGGTCCATCCTGTGGAATGGCAGGACATAAAAATGAGAGACATATTATTAATTCCACCTACACGAAAATTGAAGGTAGATAAGGTGAAGGTTGTTGAAGTAACCCACTCAAAGAGCACTAGAGGGAAAGCTGCTTATGAGGAGTCACTGAAGCATCAAATAGAAGAATCCAAATCTGCTATAGATGTGGAGACTGTACAGATGGAGCTGCAGATACAGAGAAGGTTGCAAGAGCTGGGCCCTAACATAGTTGTCCATATTGAAGATGAAACTTCAGAGAATAATTTTGACTTGACAAAACCATGCTTGGCAGCATTGGCTCATAAGAATGAGTATTGCTCAGATACTATCATTCTTGCAATGCTCTAGTAAGTGTCTTTTATTTTATATTTGTTTGCAAAACAATCCTTATTGTACCTCCTCCTTTACACCCTACCCTAATTATTGTTTTGTCCAATGTAGCATGATGAGAAGCTGGCTGAACCATGCTGTACAGCATACAATTCATATTATTGATCCTGCCATTTCCTTCAAGTTAAGAGATCCAAAGGAAACTCCCATGGATATTTCCAATTGGTTCAGACACTGTGATTTTGATCATGTCGATATTTTACTACTTCCATACCATAACAAGTATGTGGGTGACTGCTTCTTTTGGGATTTTTCTTCAAGATTGAGAACTCTTGTAGCCTTTGATTTCTTAATGTTTTTTTCCTTATGCAGTGACCACTGGAGCTTTGCTTCTAGCAGAAGCAATGCTTTTTATTCAACTCTCTTAGAAACATACACAGAGAGGTGAAATTGTAAGTGGTTTGTGTGCTATTTTTTAACTTTAAACTTCATTATTTGGATTTAATGCACACTAACTGAATTATATGTATTGCAGTTGTATTAGAAGGCTTCTAGATGCATTGGATCACTGTCCTCCTAATGTCAATCTTTTGGATTCAATAGAGCCAATAGATTTAGAGGTAGAAAGTCGTTCCCTCTACTGATGTCTATTTCATGCTATGCCTTTGAACTTATTGAATAATTTTATTTTGTTCAGATATTAACAGTTTCTAACATATCTTTCCAACTATCCAGACACCACAACAAGATGATTCAAGTAGCTGTGGGAGAGTGGTGATTAGTGCCAAATATATACTTTCAAGCTATTTTGAGATAGGACGGCCAGAGCTTGTAAGAAAAAATAATTTTCATTTAGCTTCAAAAAATTTGATATTGGTACAAAGTGTTCTAAATCATCATATCTCATTGCAGATGAGAGAAGATAGCTTCAGCTCAAACTATGTATATAGTTTCAGAGCTGATATAATTTTGAAGTTTTTGAAGTATGCCTCCCCCAAACCTATTGTACCAGCTACTGTCGAGTTGGGTGAGAGCTCTAAAGTCCGAGAAGGTGTCATACACCTTGATGACACAGATGATGCGGATGTGGTGCCACAGGAACAAGGACCTAGTGCTGATGAGGAGAAGCCACAAGAACAAGGACCTGCTGCTGCTGATGTTATTGAGGAGATGATGGAGCAGCAGCAAACAGATGCTCCAGGGGCAGTAGAGGAGACAATGGAGCAGCACCAAGAGACTGTACACGACAGGATGGAGCAGCAAAAAAAAGATTCTCCAAATAAAGATGATACGATGAGCTTGGACCATGTAGAGCAGCCTCTAGATCAGCCTGTAGATAAATAGAAAATTGTTGTCAAGAATATGTTCTACATATATAATTAAACACTTCTGTATAAAATTTTACTTTATTGAATATAATACCTTTGTTTATGGAGTCTGTGTTATCTCAATTTTCAAATTTTCAATGTCTTTGCATTTTATTGAACTCTCTCTTCTTTTGAGCACCTGCAAAAAAGCAATATGAAACAATAGGGTAAAGTAAACTAATAGCAGTGCTTAATGAGACTAGGATCACATGGTATACCTTCTTATTGTTGTAGATAAATAAAAAGTCCTTTGAAATAGAACCTTCTATCTCAAATAGAATGTCATTGTGCAATTGAGCTAGGGAGCAACATTGTCTTAATGAGATATTGACTAGCACATCACCATTCTCAACAACATCAATATCAAGAAGTTTATTTTTTGCACCAAAAGAATCTTCATCTTGATCCATTGGGACTAGTTTTGTACCTAGCATTCGACTGCGCTTATAATAAAAAGAAAAAATAAAATTTTGTGATGCAACCATGTACTTCAGTTGCATAGAAGGTTGGACAACCTCACAAAACACTGAACTACATGTCTTCTTATCCCAACCTTTATCCAAAAATTGTGGCATGCATGCCAGACTTGTTGCTTTAACTGTGAACATTGTTTTTGAAACCTTCACTGGAAAGGTATTAAACAAGTCTACAAAAACTGTGAGAGGCATGCATAAAGAAATTTTTATTATCCTTGTGGCAATATTGGGCCTCAGAGCTTTCTGTACTTCTTTGAAAAGCTTGGCCCTATATGCCTCTGTAACACTAAAATGTGGGAGAGGCCAATCCACTGAATTCCATGCCAGAAGGTCTTGTTTTCTTAACACACCATGTGTGTTTGCATTGTCCAGCAAACTGATAAAAATGATCAGTAAAAAATATACCGGATTGAGCTAGCTCTGTTGCACATCGACCTTGGTGTTGTTGCTCCTATCGATCCATGCAGAACATCTATAAATCCCAGAATACAATTGATATTTTGCCATGTCTCATACGATGAAGGGTATAAATCTGAAATAAAATAACACAAGAATGTCAATAAGCAAAGAAAGAAAGCTTTATCTTAAAAATCCATACACCTCATAAAGAACAAAACCACAATAGAAAAATATACAATTAGGCCTGTGTTGCGGAAGATCATTTGGATAGTCTCGCAAGACAAGTTCTTTATGCATGTACACATGCTGAATCAAAACTTCTTTCACCGATATCTTCCCTCTGGTGATTTTAAAATCTCGTACTCTTCCCTTCCATGATGCCAAGAAAATGTTTTTTGTCTGGGGTCTCTTTCTTTTGCTAGGTTGCATGAGCACCCATGCTCCTTTCGAAACACTAAACCTTTCCCAAGTTCCTTCCGTTTTGACTCTACTTGAATTCTCTACCGAAGAAATAGAAGAAGCAGGTCGACGGGGTAAGGATGTGTGGTATAATTCTGCCTTCATAGCATTATCATCCACAGAGCGTCTTCCACAAGAACGGCCATAATTTTTATTCACCATGGAGACCTTGTGAATCTGTAACCACAGCAAAGTAATGTAAACAAGATAACAAAGTGAAGTTTCAAGAAAGAGAAAGTGGGCAGACAGACAGTTGACAAGAAACATCTTACTCTAAGCCAAACAGGATCAAGGGAGTAGTTTTGGAAAAGAAGAGGCTGTTGCACAATGAGACAGTGGTTTAGAATGGTAGACCTTTCGAAGGAAAGGCAGCACAACATTTTAAAGTTCAAAGGAAGGTGGAAGCGGGAAGGCCCTTGTCAGAGAAAATGTCAAACTAGATTCTATCTTCATGTCCAAAGATCTTGTGAGAATAAAAAACCAATCTCCACATTAATGTAGCACGCTTGTACCTACATAAAATATTATTTCTTTTATCTATTTTCTCTTATTTTTGTGAATTTCCAACGTTACGTTGGCCCTCTGTTCATTGGTTGAGAGCTTATTTTTCCAAACTGTAAAAGGCCCGAAAATGAGCTCCCTTTTTTCCTAATGTCTCCACCTTTCCTCCAATGGCATTGTAGGAGGTGAATGCCACATGGCTTCCCACTCTTCTGCACCTCTCATCACACAATTGGAGAAACCTTTGGAGTATGAATGAAGATCAAAGCGGTCCTATGTCTATGTTAAACCATGAATTTAACTCTACTCTGCGCCTCTTGTTATTGTCTAGGCTTCTTCATCCTTCTGTGTTGAACCATAAATTTATTTTTTCTCTTAAGCTATTCATGAAATGAAGCTAGCGATTATGGCTTCTGCTATGTTTTTGCGCTGCTCCAAGATGGACTTCGCTATGCTGCATTGACGTTGAGGCTATCTACCATGTTAAGATTTAACACTGATGCCACCTTGATGCCATGTACGCTACAATCGAAATATTACAAGGAATCCTGCCATGTGGTTGGCACAAGGAAGCCTCATGTGCTGTTGGGCTAGTTGAGGCGCATTCTTTCTCCCTCTCTCTCGTGCTACTCTGCATTACTTGAAGAACACACACAGAGTCCGATAACATAGAAAGAGAGACCACATCTTAGTTTGCAACGACTGAGTCACATATTTCTTCAGATTTTCAACCATCTTCAAATACCATTGTCAATTCCGATATAATATCTACTTGAAGCACAACCTACCACTCATAGTTGTTTTGACCAGTACACCATTGTTCATGCTATTTCTCCAACTCACATTTCAATGCTTTGATGTGCTCCTCTTTCTTTGCTTCTTCTTTGAAATGGTTATGGCATCCTCCATTCAAAGAAGTGCTTCCTCATTGAGTTAAGTTGCTTGTAATAATCAATGTGATTTTTGGAGGCATCCAGTTCTTCTTTCAGCCGGACCTTAAGCACCGGCGGTTGTGCACTGGTGCTTGCACTAGAAGAGTTAGGTTTAACTCCCAACAAGTTTGTCAATTATTTTTGAACTAAAATCTATCAATATTGTCAATTGTTTTTGAACTAAAATCTATCAAAAGGTCTTTCTGCACCATTGTTTTTCATAAATATGCACTGCAACTATATATTCTACACCTTTCTTGACTAAGAACATGTACCAAACACTGTTCGTCCATTGTTTTTTCTCTTTTTGAACCTTTCTTTGTAAACTTTACTTGTACAATCAATTTGTCTTTGCAAGGAAATGAACAAGAACAGTAAAAAAATGAGAGATTGAACACTTACTTCAGCTTTGCAGAGCACCTCTGCCTAGGCAAAGATTTATAATTTGATTAAGCTTTCCATTTGCCAAAACTATTGTAGACTGCACATCATTCATTTTTTTGACTTTTCTCCTCAAAGATTTGTAGAAACGGCTTAAAGAAACACTAAGAAAATCTTCTTGAACTTTCTGTTGCACTCCATCACTAAGATTTTCATCAAAACCTTGCACATTAGTCTTCTCCTTGAAATATTTCTCTAGAAATATCATTTAGGCTACAGTTTTGCACCAAGATTCAATTTTTGCACTCTTCTCCTTGAAATATTTCTCTAGAAATATCATTTAGGCTACAGCCGGACCTTAAGCACCGGTTGTGCACTGGTGCTTGCACTTTGCAAATCTGCACCAAGATTCTTGCCTACTTCACTTTGCATAGTAAACTTTGTCAAAAACTGCCAATAGGACTATTAACTGCACATAAATCTGCATAAAATCTTCAACATAACTATAATCTTCACATGGTCTTGCTTAAATCTGTTACGGAATTACAATCTTCACATAAATTTGCTCAAACCTACAGCAAAAACTATTCATCTATATATAAATTTGCTTAATCTATATATGAAATTGTAATCTTTAGACTTTCTTAATAAACTCTATACCAAGATTTACATAGCAACCACTAGTATCCTGTAAACTGCCAAGAATGTGAAGAAACTAGGCAAATGTGGAATAAAGCTAGGGTTTATGGGTAGATTTAGCAAGAAGAAACACTAATCTAAGTAAATTTTATATTAATAACAAAGATTAGGGTTCTAAAATCTGTTATAAATATATTCTCAATATTAAGGTTTTCTAATCAAGATATTAAGCAAATGTTAATCTTCTATGATAACAATATAAGGAAGAGAGGAAGAGGAGACTCATTTATATGAAGTTTTAATATACATTGTATGTTCAAAAAAAGTACCCCAAACATGGCATGTTCAAGTCTTGTGTAAAGGGAATTCATTTGAAGAGAAAAATATATTATGTTTTTTTATCTTTTTTTGCTTTTGAATTTTTATGGTTTTTTTAAGGTTTCAAATAGTTTGGGAAAGAAAAGAAGAAGAAGAAGAAAAAAAAGAGCACAATGGTGAATAATCAGAAAAATAGTGCAAAATGAGAAAAATTGAGAGGGAAAAAATATAAGCAAAGAAAATTAGGGGAATTAAGTTGATTTGTGCAGATGCAAAGGCCAACTTGATGGGGTTCTTGGTCATGGCCTAGTGATTTAGGGTTGCATAGGTGGCTATGATTTGCGCACATGCATTAGGGTGTTGCGCAGACCCCTAGAGAGAGTAGGTGGCTACAACCGCTAGGGTTTCACGCAAAAAGGAGTAGGTTGCACTTTGCATGACGGGCTAGGGTTTTTAGTCACACCAAAAAACAAGGAAAAAGAGAGAGAGAGAGAGCATTTGCGCTATGCCATGACTGGCAGGCAAGCAAGTGCGCAAGGAGCCATGATGGGCAGGTGCTTCCAAATAAGAGAGAGAGAGAGAGAACCTATACAATGTATAAATTAGCATTTATACACACACACACACACACACACACACACACACACACACACACATATATATATATATATATATATATATATATAGAGAGAGAGAGAGAGAGAGAGAGAGAGAGAAAGAAAGAAAAAGAAAGTTATAAAAGACCCAAAGGGTGACACTAAAATGATGTATACATTGTGTTCATGAAATCTCCTCATGGATTTTTTTAAAAACGTAATAGTAAACTAAAGCTGAAAACTGAAAGCTACGATCTCAGACTCTAAGATTATACAGAATGAAAAATCTAGATCCTACTCTGCCAAATATTATAGTAAACTAAAGCTGAAAACTAAAAGCTAAGATCTCATACTCCAAGATTACAGTAAACTAAAGTTGAAAACTAAAAGTTAAGATCTCATACTCTAAGATTATACAAAATGAAAAATCTAGGTCCTTCTATGCTAAATATAGGGTACCATGTAAGTGATGATGGGATATGGGGGAGCTCAATAAAAACAGTCAGATGACCCTGCTGGAATATTTTAACCTACTACTTTTAGATGCAAGTTGCATCACCATTCCCAAGGTTTCACTTTTCAACCATAAGAGGAGCCCAAAATTTGGCTTTTTTAAAATTTTCATTTTTTGAGTTTTTCTATCAAAAAACTTTCCTTATATATATATAAACCCAAAAAGTGAATTTTTAATATCACTTGTTAGTCATAACTTCCTCATGACAATCCTGTCATATCTTTTTAACTTCTATGATATCGAATGATTACAAGATGCATTCTAATATTTTATACCAAAAATAGAAGAGCATTTATTAAGTCCTCTTAAAAAATGACTTTTTGATATTTTTCACATTCTAGTGTATTTTCATGTAAAACTTTCCTCCCAAATATATATATATATTGAAAAATTTATTTTTTAATATCATTTTCAAACCATAACTCCCAAATATATATCAATTCAAAAAACTTATTTTTTAATGTCTTTAAGGATGCAAGTTGCATCACCATTTCCAAGAGTTTAATTTTCAGCCATAAGGGTGCCCAAAAATTTAACTTTTTTAAAATTTTTATTTTTTATTTTTTATAAAAAAAAACTCTCCTTATACATATATATACCCCAAAAGTAAATTTTTAATGTCATTTCTTAGTCATAACTTCCTCAAAATCTTCACTCTTGTCATATCTTCCTAACTTCTATGTTATCTAATGATTACACATTCTAATATTTTATATCCCAAAATAAAAGGGTGTTTTTTGAGGCCACTAAAATAATAACTTTTTGATACTTTTCACATTTTAGTGTATTTTCATGTAAAACATTCCTCCCAAATATATATATAGTTTGAAAAGTTTATTTTTTAATGTCATTTTCAAACCAGTACTCATTTTAAAGCAAGAAATCTAATCATTGTAAGGTTACACTATTCTCCATCTATTTTTTAATACCAAAATAAGAAGGTCATTTTAGGCCATTAAAAATTTCACTTTTAGAAATTTTTCATATTTTGATGTATTCTCATGTGAAACTTTTTTCTAAAAAATATATAAGCTCAAAATTAAATTTTACTTATCATTTTGAGATAAAAAATCACCCTACTCCTTTTATTCTTATCATATCTCCTTATTATGACTAGAATCTTTATTTTTGGAGTGTCAAAAATGGCTTTTTTAGAGAGATATATTCTTAATATATATTTCTCTAGGATCATTCCAAATGTTAGAATATTATTATCTAATTTAAATCTCTTTTTTAATCCTCTATTAATCTTATTTTTCTATCATCTTGAATTAGGCATGCCTTTAGATGATATTACGAATGGTAGAAAGCATAAAGTAGACATTCACATTTGTATAGATGAAGATTATGCACTAGCAAAGTGTCCATATGTTAGGCAACCATTACTTAATTCAACCATGTCCACACTAAGAAATGAGGGGAAGAAGAATGTTGATCTTTGGGTGGACGGGAATCTCTTCCTCTATGATCCTTTGACCTTGTACAGCCCACCATTTCGTGACTTGACTAGTTTTGTTAGATATGTAGGTGATGGGAAAAATGGACTCAAGTTAGGTTATTGTAAAAGACTTTCTATTAGTGGTGGTCTTCATAACCAATACTTACACTCAATTAATTCAAGTCTTCAATCAAGTATTGAAGATTTGAAAAAACATTCACATGACCTAAACATGAAAAATAAGGAACAAGAAACACTCATAAATAATCAAAGAGATAAATTATCTAGGTTACAAAGAAAAATAAGGAGATTGAAGCACACACCAATTGGTGCACATGAGCGTAAAAGAAAGCTTTCTAATATTGAAAAATCTTTTGGTGCAAGGCGACACAAGGAAACGAAGGATCATGGTAACAAGGTATGTTTTCATGGAATTTTTTGTTATATTATATATATGTGTGTTAATTTAAAGATTTTTCCTGATAGATCTAATGGTGATTTTGTTATGTCTCAGGAATTTCTTAGTTGATGCATCTGGTGGGAGATACTATGCACGTTTTTCAAAGCCTGCATAAAGAACAAAGAGATAACATAAATCATCCATGATCCAAATTACAAGGGTCCTTGAGGTGGTTACAAAGGACATTATGCAAGACATCAAGGGGCTTATTAGTGCAAGGGATGCATGTCATGAAGCTGGCATCAATCACCTTGCAAGGGTTACGAGGGAATTTATGGAGTCATCAAAGGAGCTCTTCGTGCCGCCCAAGGGATTTGAGGACACTTTCTTCCTCCTTCCTACAAAGTATCATTAGAAAAGAAGGCAAGCAATGCAGATGTTAAATCAATCATTGGTGAGTATATTCATGTAGAAAGAACAATGGTTTTAGATTCTAAGTCCAAGGATAGGCTTGAAGTACAGTACAACACATACAACAACCTCTTTGTGGACCTAAAGAACCTTCAACAACATATGATCCGATTCTATAAGGTTTCACATCAAGGTTGGATTTGAGCCTTTATCGTTTAACTTGCAAATTTTACTTATCAATGACATGAATTACTTGTGTTGTTTGGCTTGGTTTATGTGATGTAGAATCGGAGGGAGTCCTACCGCTTATACTAAAATTGGATGAGGCTGAACTAGTAAAAGGGAAAAGATTGGAGAGCGAATGGGAGTCATATATATGAATGAAGCAATGGCATATGCAAAGGACAAGGATAAAATCCCTTCTTTCAGTGTCCAATCTGAGAAGGATAATTGGTGGCTTGGAGCCTTTGTTCCAAAGGAGAACACTGAGGTGTTGAATTGGATACTTCAAGGATACTTCAACGATGCCCTCAAATTCTAGAAGTCATCAAACAACAGATGAATGGGGAGGAGCTTAAAGTGGATGGTGTGGACTCCTTTCGTATGGATTGGCATCTAGGTGGTGATTTGAATACTTCAAGCCTTTGTTCCAAAGGAGAACACTGAGGTGTTGAATTGGATACTTCGAGGATACTTCAACGATGCCCTCAAATTCTAGAAGTCATCAAACAACAGATGAATGGGGAGGAGCTTAAAGTGGATGGTGTGGGCTCCTTTCGTATGGATTGGCATCTAGGTGGTGATTTGAAGACAATAAAATGCATGTGTAATTGTGACAGTAGTGCACAATGCCTCCATCCGTGTCCATTGTGCATGAAGCGGTCAATTCTCAAGCCAAAGAGCAAGGATGAGCTCCGATGGGTGGAGGGGATATTGTCTTCTCTTCTTCACCTATACATCTCATTATGCCTACCTCTAGGAAGAGATTCCATCTTTGAATACCTTCTCTACAACACTACAGATGATGAAGGTGAGTGGATTGAGCATCCATTTAGGGTAAACAATTGGATTTATATGCAACCAAGTTCCACAGGTCCACATCGAGTTCTTAACCGTAGTGTTTTGGAACACCATTGGAAGGGAAGGATTCTTCATTTCAAGAAGGATAAGAATGGAGAAATCAAGGCAATAATACAACATGTCTACATGGCTCTAGACATGTATCTTCCTCCTTCCATGGAGAGGAATAGGCTCCCTTGCAACTGTAAGTATGTGGTTGTAATTTTATTTGGAAATGGCTTGTTTTGTTTTACTAATTATGGTATGTGGGTTGCAAACATTTTTCCATCAAGCTATATTGAAGAACAACCTTTGAGAAGCCTCACTGGTCTGTTTAGTGCTTTTCATAGTACAATAGGTGAGCTAATGTTTCCAGGTGAGAATCATAGATCCCTCTTCAACAAAAATATATTCTTTTACACACACTCTTACAAAGTCCCTTCTCGACCTACAGAATATGGTAGCCTTGAGGAGATCCCTGTGGACTCTTTAGATAGTGTAGCGTGGACGGTTTCGGATAGGTGGAGTGTTAATGCCTTCAAAAACAAGATGTATTCTGACATACAGTCCACAGAATATGGTAGCCTTGAGGAGATCCCTGTGGACTCTTTACATAGTGTAGAGTGGACGGTTTCGGATAGGAGTGTTAATGCCTTCAAAAACAAGATGTATTCTGACATACAGTCCTCCTTAAAATTCTCTAAGGCCTCTAAGTCTGTGGGACTTGGATGGTTTGCCCCAATCCATCTATTTGTATTTATGTTCTCTAAGCTTTCTCCACAACCCACCCCAACAATGTTCATTTGAAAGAAATTGCAAATTGAACAAATTAACAATGTCTTGGGTATTGGATGGAATATTGTGGAGGGGTTACACAAAGGTGACATCTACTCGTGTAAAGTGGTGCCTTCAAGTGTGACCTTTCGATACTTGAAGACTCGTCTCAGAGCTTATCCTTTCGATTCTTCTATGAACGATGGATAAAGAAGAATGGGGAGTGGGTTCCCTTGCAATCAAGTGAGGTGTGGATACACCCATAGATTTATCTGTGACTCTTCCTGATGGTTTAATTGAGGTGGTGAATGCAAGCAATGAATGGAGCTTAGGAAGCATTTGCTCATTCTGGGATTTCAAGATGTCCAAGAAGCAAGCATCAAGATTAGCCGACGAAAGGTGAGCTTTGATATTTGTAAATTTACGTTGCTTTGTGTTTTTTGAATATGTTGCTTTATTTATTACACTTGTGTTTCCTTGTTTAGATTGAAAGATGTTTGGAGAAGAGCTTAAAGATTTGCAAAGACTGGAGTAACAGTGGATGCAAATTTCCTTCAAAATTAGTGTTGCAAGTCGTGGAGGGGCTATTTGTCTTTTTTTTTTGTCATTAAGATAGTTTTGTATCAAACCTATTATAAAATGATGGTTCCTTGTGAATGACCACTTGTGTTATGTCTTGTCGATTTAATTTATATCTTTATATAAATTTGGGATTATTTACTGGTCACTTATATTATAGTCCAATGTTTAATTTTGTAGTCTATAAATATAAGACCTCTCATTTTCTAACACTTTGTTTTGAAGTTCCTCTCTCTTTCAGCACTCATCACTCCATTTCTAACATTCGTCACTCCCTTCCAGCATGGATCCAAACATGGCATACGAGAGGTTTCTCGAGTTCTTGAAGAGGCCCGAGTGGCTTGACAGAGAGAAACTTTTCTTTATCTTCTCCCGTAAGATTGACTTTGGAACAACCATCCTCTTGGCAGAAGAGGACTACAGAGGTACTCTTGACTACATGGAGGAGTACATGAGGCCCTGGACTATCAAGCTACCACCACAGGATGACGGTGATTGGGTGCCATGCAATCTCCTACAATATATCAACAAGAATGACACAACTGCCCTTAGGAGGTTGCAAAAATTCCAAGATATTGTACACCTTGATGGTCACTACAAGTAGATCACCAAGGAGGAGATGCTTGCACTTCAGAGGGAGAAGATTGGCCTTGATTTCCTCTCTTGGGTTGCCACTTTCATATACCTTTGTGGTGACCAAGACTCTGATGAAGAGGTAGAGGTGGAGGATGTGTCAATTGGAGGCATGGTACGAGGCAAGGAGGAGAATCCTAAACTTAAGGTCCTCAACCAGCTTGTTGAGGTCATTATGGCCAAAGATCTCCTCCTCCAAATTGAGGCACCTCAATCTGGTGAAGCATCCTCGTCAAAGGCATTGGTGCCATACTCTAAAGAGGAAAGTGCCTCAGCCACAATAGAGGGTAGAGAAGAGGTGGGGGAGGGTCCTATAGAGGGTACCCTAGATGTACCAGATGTAGTGGGCAAGGGAAAGGAGGTTACACATGAGATGCCGGAGCTTGAGCTTAGTAAGCTCAGCTCTGTGGTGATTGAAGGGGAGGAATTCCTCTTTTTACATGACCTAGAAAAGGTCTACAAGCTCAACCAAGCCGAGTGCCTCTCCTTGTTAGCTGTGAATGATGAATTTCCCATCAACAACAAGGGCTTAGAGGCTTTGCAGCAACAAGGGCTTATTCCGGTGCAGGGTGGTGTGCATAAGTCAGTGATGATCCTGAAATCAGCAATTGCAAAGGCTGATCAAAGCCTTGTGATTGAGGAGGAGTTCGGAAAAGCTCAGGAACAATTACCGCCGACCAGAGAGTTTGAGGATGCTACATTAGTGTCGTTGGAGGAACACAAGTCCTCCATTGACATTTACAAGCCTAAGGTGGTTGGCTCTGATTTCAAACACATGGTAAGATAAATTATGTATGAATCTAATAAATATAATTGATAATACTAATAGAATTTCACTAATCCTCTTTCTTGTATGTAACATATAGTCTCTGTAGATGCTTAGGCTCAACGTAAAGGTGACACACACGAGGGTTTTGGAAGAGATGCTACGTTGGCCCATTACATGGGTCGTATTGCACCTCAACACCTTGTTGTGGTGCACAATGCATTCACCCCCATGGCAAGCTTCTACATGTTAGCCCTCAAAGTACTTAGCAAGGTCCTATGCTTGTCAACGATTCCAAGAAACGCTGACAAGATAGTGCTCGTCAACAAGGCTGCAGCGTACGCTGCCTTCCAAGGGGATTACGCTTCTAGAGTGCTCACACACACTGCATTTGCGGAGAGTATTGGTCAGAAGGACCCAGATTGTGTCGTTAATGCCATATTGTCAGGGACCCTTCCACTTAGCAAGAAGAGGCGCAAGACTATAGCTAGGCATCTCAAGAACATTATGAGTTAGCCTAAAGAATCAGCGTAGATACCTACTTTGTTAAAGACAATCAATGTAAATCCTTTTTATTAATACAAGTGGGTTTTTCTATACATAATGTCTACATAAAGTTTGACATTAGGGGAAGGTTGAGGTCTATAGGGACCCTTTAAGCTACCATATTATGATTTTAATGACTTTCTGTTAAAATGTTAAGTTTCTTTGACTTTAGATACCTTCTTATTCTTCAAATGGCTAGAAGTTTGAATTTCAAAGTTTCCCGCCAAAATTAAATTTAAAATTGAGTGGGCAAAACCATATCATGTGACATATCTATGGAAAGAGCTCAGCGAGTAGATTCTGGATCTCTAATCTCCGACAAATTTTGAGCTCATATGTAGAAGTTATGGATGTCCAAAATTTCAAAAACTTTCCCCCCCACTTTTTGGGAATGAAAAGTACAAAAAGGCATCTTCTAAAGAATCTTTTGACCACCTTTAATCACCCGATATTTTTGTATACATGGCATCACATGATTGGCCCTTTTCCTTAATAACCTTTTAATTACATGACATCTTAAAGGGCCCCTATAGACCTCAACCTTCCCCTAATGATAATGTAAGTTTCGATGATATGAGAGAGAGAGAGAGAGAGCCATTGTGGATAACACTGGATTGCATGCATGTTTAGTTTGTGATATCAGTAGTGATTAATTTGGGCCAACTTCCCATGATGTCCCATGTCCTCTCTAACCGCAATGGGTGTGTAGTTCTGTCCTATCCAGCCATGATATGAGAGAGAGAGAGAGAGAGAGAGAGAGAGAGCCATTGTGGATAACACTGGATGGGTACAAAAGAAAATAGAGACTGGAGCTATGAACTTCGAATGTCAAATCCGAGCCATGTGATACAAAGTGGGACCATCATCATCCCCTCTAGGAGGAGGGGGCCATGAAGGACATCGAGCATGGGGTTAGCAGCTAGCTTGTAGAAGGCTCTGCAAATCCGTCAGACATGGAAAGGTGGCTCTATGCCTCTCCAAGATCTCCTCAAGCTAGGTTGATGTATGTGTTGTTGGCTAGATCCAAGGAGTCTAGGACGTCGGGCTCGTTGTAGTATCGTGGCCCGATCTAGAGTCACACCAAAGAGGGGCCTAGCAGGGGATCAAGCACTCTAGAATGTGTGGCTCAATGAGGTTGTGGGTATGTCATCCATGGCTAGTGTGGCGTCCTCTTGTGGTCAAAATAACTAAGTGATGGTCGCTTGGGGCCAAGGTGGATGTCTCCCACGAGGTCTTGACTCCCTAATAAGTGAGTTTGTGGCGATGACGCTCTAGGAGGAAGAGGCCTAAGCACCGCTAGTAATCCATGATACTGAATAAGGGTACAAACCCCTATCTGAAAAGACAGTGGAACCTCCCTCGAATCTCATAATATACGGTGCACCTACATATGAAGTGTTCCTTTAACTCGACCTCCCGCTAGCACATAGTGCATATCCTCCCCTCACAAGATATCTGCATAGCTCTCCCTATCGCAAACCTCAGGCGGTGCGATGACGCCAGCAACTGGCCCACTGCAATCCCATGGCATGTGACATGTATATGTCAAGAAATCTGGCCCTTAATATGAAACCATCCTTTGTAAGCCTCATGAAAGTACCAATGTAGTATTTTGTTTGTGTGAGAGTGGGCCATACTGGATGTGGGGGGGGGGATCCATCTTGAATCGTTGCCTCGTGAACCAAGTGCATACTCAGCTATACCATGACTCGTGCCATCTGCTTGGGAGGACTGTAGGGCGAGCCTTGAGAGTCTCCAAGGGGCCACAACACTGATCCTATAAATGTATGTGACGGTCTAGAAGAGTGCCTCTACTAAAATGGGTGCTACAACAAACTATGCCAGAATAATTATCATGTGGGACGGATGGTTTGTTGCGTACCATACGGGAGGGCATCATGACCTGAGGCCTCTCTATCTTCAGCCATTTGGCCACTATAAGATCAGGTTCCCAAAAGGGTGCTCCATACATCAATGCCAGAGTGACCAAGGTGTCGAATAGCCACATCTTGGTCCTTGGCTCCTGGAAGTGGGCTTGGAAGCACTCTCTCCATGAGAACGAGAGAAGCATACCCTCACATCAGTCTAGCCTCTGGAGCATGGCTCATCGAGAAGTCCGGTCTAGTAAGTGACTCCCAAGTACACATGAGTATGCAATCCCCACTGGGGTGCCCATGTAGGTGAAACTCAGGCGAGAATGCGAAAAGTTGAAGACCATAACCTTGGTTTTCCCAAGGTTTACTGTGAGATCCCGTTATGCTCAAGAGTCCTGTAATGTGTCAAGATACCTCTAGAGAGTCTCTGGAGAATCTGCAATAAGCCTAATCTCATCAACATAAAGTAGTATGGAAACAAGGATGCCTGATAGTGATACACCTCAATGAAGGCCTAAATCTTGTCGATGTGGGATCCTTGCTTCACCTTTTCTATGAGGGAACCAGAGCAAAAAGAGGAGAGGGAGAGAGAGGGAGAGGGGCAATTGACCTGCGGAAGGTGAGTGGAGACCCGCTGGAGGCCAGTCTGTATATAAAGGCTTGGACCAAACATGGGGAATCTTGTCCGCAGTGGGAGGGGAAAATGGCATGGTAGGATGTAGGGTATAGGTTGTGTGGTGTATGGTGTGCAGAGAAGGCAGGAGGGTTGACTGGCATGGCTGGAGGCGGCAATTGAGAAGACGAGGTTCGCTGCTACATTGGTCAAGGGTAGCAGGAGCTTCATGGTCACTGTGCTACCGGCTGAACTAGGAGACATACATGAAACCAAGTCAACAAGACTTCATCAAGCAACCAACACTTCATGAGGGCTAAGTATAACCGACAAGGATGAAGCCTGAGTGCCACTTTGACATCGCATCAGCCTTGCACATGAATTTCACCTCAAAGCTTAGTTTTACATAAAAAGGTTGTAAGTGTAACTTGGTTAGCCCAACATTGGTCAAGGTCTTTCTGGTAGCAATGCAGAGTCTAGACACTAGGACCAAGTTCTGAGTCAAATTACTCTACCTGGTAACTTGTAGCCAAGGGCCAGACTAAGTATAAAACCAAGAAGCCATGAAATGATTTAAACTAAATATACATTGTTGCATCTCCTAGAGACGGGTCCTCAAAAGCACTCCGCTTCTAAGGCATGCTTCATGTTATAATTTCAACCACATGCTTGTTATCAGAGCACTCCATTTGAAAAGCAAGAAGGAACAAGTGGCATTCAAACATTAGTTAAGTTGCTTAATAAGTATTCCAAAAGGCAGCTAGCAAGCTTACAACTTGTGTAAAGTTAGACAGAAAAGATGTTAATACCTTTCTTTTTGTAATGTCAACCCCATAGTGGTCTCCACATTCTTCTTCATGACAAGCTTTCAAACAATCTTGAATTTCATCCCTATAACTCACTGAGGCACAAAATTACACAACGTTGGGATACCTATAACTCACAGTGAGGCTCAAAAGTATGCCAGGACAATTACAAGGTATTAACATTGGCAATTGTTCAGATAGAATGCTGATAGCTAACGCCCCTTCTGGAGTCTAAGTATCGATTTCATGTGAACAGAGCACATAGGTGTGAGATGTTAGCTTTGTGAACCAGCTTGGCATATCATATGCCACATCAGCAAGCTCATTGCCAACACAAAAATTTGATTTGCATGAGGTGGCTCAACACAGTTTGTTGCCCTTCTGTTGTTGACACCTTGAAAACGAGAACTAAACTGTGTTGTTATTTCACATAAGCTCACCATTTACGTCTAGACCCCTGTGTTTCTCTTTCAGAAGTATGCTCAGAGGTTTTGGACATTCAAAATCAGATATCCTTGATGATCCATGTAGTTCAGCCAAATGGTTTATTTGTTGCCTTGAACTTTCAGATCCATACTCTTTTACCTTCTCAGCCTTTATCTGAGCTAGACTTTTTGGACCTGCAAACAATAATTCATCTGTCTTCACCTCTCTCTTCTTGTCGAAAGAAGCCAGATGACCTCTGATTCCAAAAGCCCCAGTAGCTCCTGGGGCAAGCCAGCGATCCTCCTTGCCTTTGGACTTGAAATGATCGCCTACGTAGCACAACTTCTTGTTGGAAGCTCTCTCTGTGCTGATTCTTTCATGATCTGAAATCATATCCCAGCCTCGGATAGACTCTAGTTGATCATTACCATGATATAGCCTGTTTCCCAGATGTTCTTGCCACACATGAACTTGCCCATTTGATAAAATCCCCCCTTGATGCTTGAGATGAGTATCATGATGCCTACGACTCTGCTCAAAACCATGTTGGTGGCTCCTTCGACCATGATCCTCCCCAAGCTTTTGGCTCCTCGCTGCCCTCCTACGCTTCACAATGTGATTACGAAGATCATTACTACTCACAGCTTGTTGAGCTTCCCTCTCAAGACTCACTTCCTGCCCGTCTTGTAAAAGTGACTCCTGGATTTGCCTAATGCTGGATGCAGTGACTGTTTGTCTGCCTGGGTAATCAAAGGGATTCATGTGATCATAAACTATTTGCTGTTCATAAGGATCATAAGTAGCAAGTTCATACTCATAAGCACCAGAATGGTCGTACTCATAATCAGCAAGATCATCAGATCTCAATAATCTTCCTTGAATGAAACCACTCACAGAATCCATTAAAATATCACATGAAGGCAAATACTCACTATCCTCTGCATATACCAATCGATCAGTCCCATCATCCACAAGAACATCAAAAGAAGATTCTTCCCATTTTTCTCCTGATTCAGTGACATTTTGAATCCTATCTTCCCCTGAATCTACCTGTTGCACCCTTTCATCTCCAGGTTGAGCATCACACCACCTGTCCTCTTCACAGGGAGACTCATTATCCTCTTCAAGAGGCAGCTCCGCAGAGTTGTTATCCGCAAGTTGGGCTTGAGGGGAACTGTCATCAATCACTAGAACTTGCTTTGACTTAACACTTGCTGAAGCACCTTCAAAACTTAGAGGTCTAGATGGTGCAGATATATCAGAGCCCTCAGGCACCCTACGTGAGATGCCATTGACTTTCACTCCGGGTACTTGAACAGCAGGGTTGGCTCGTGCATTTAAAAACTCAGTATCACCATATGGGACTTCAGGTTTTTGGTTAGAAACCCTTGTTTTCTGGATTGATTCAATAGAGGCCTTTGTTGCGAGTGAGCTATTTCCTTTGCTAGGTTTGTCTTTGGGCTCTATCACTTCGACAGCATTGGGATTTGGCAGCCTCTGGGACAATGATGTCTCCAAAGTTGGAGCTCTAACAGAAGCTGGTGCTAGTCCATGCATGAAGATGCATTTTTCACCCTTGGCACAGTAACCTTGGCCAAAATAATAGCATGGCACTCTAGTCTTGCCCACTGTTGCTGTGACTGCCAGAGGAGCATCCAAAGGCTACATCGCGGATAAAAATGATTAATCTCATGCAAACACAAAGCAGAAATCGCATGCATGATAACACCACATACATGCATGAAGCCATTAAGTTACCTTGTCCTTGCACAAGAAGACAAGGCACAACAGCATTAAGGGAACAAGTAAAACGGAGGAGTGCAGATACTGGTAAGGACAGCAAACCTATGGGCAATAGAAGAACCTATCCAAGTCAAGTTTGTGGGATGAGTGGCAAACACAAGAAAAGTATTCATTTCATTTACACTGACTAGGCTGCACCTTGATGTCCCTACGACACCTTGATATTATCAGGCAGCTGCCGCTAGACACAATACAACTGTGATTTCAACCAATCATTGTCATCCAATAATTTGCAGCATTATTTCACAAAACTATCTATAGAAATATAATCTGCAGCTTCTATTAAAGGTAACAATAAAAAAGCTCTGCTATCCACTTATATATACAAGTTTTGGAATATGGTTGAACAAAAGTTTCAACTTCCTCAATCTGAGGGGAACCATTACTGAAGAAGAGCATTGCAGTAATTGCAAACAAAAACAGTCGCAATACCTTCAAACACAGACCAACCATAATAGACAAAATTGTGGCATCTCAAGCATGAAATCCAGAAAGTAGACTCTGATTTTGCGAATGAGAAAGCTTCATCAGAACATCAAAAGCACTCACCGGGTGTCGAAATGCACAATTGGAGTTGAGACAAGTCCCAGCAAGCCAAAAGCAACAATCTCTAGGATTAAGTCTGGCCATCTCACTATGCCTGAATTCACAATCATTTCCCTGTACCATGATATGTATTTATGAAACAATGGTGCTTTAGATTCAAACCTTAATTCAAGGGCTAAAAAATCAAAGTGTTCATGAAAAAATCTTGCAAATCATGTGGATATGACTATGGTAGAACGTACTCATGGGAAAACAAATGATGTATCTCTATAGGATGATCACGGAGCACATCAGGTTGGAGTATCTGTCAGTATGGGAAAACCCCAGCAAATCAGGTGGACATGACTATAGCTGACGGATACTTATGGAAGAAATGTAATGTGTGTCTATGGAGTATATATCATGTCTGTAATAGTGATGTTTGAAGCTCAAGCATCCAACAACATAGGAAAACGGTAGTGAACATGGTACTGGTATAAAGATAATCATGCAAGAAATGTAATGTGTCTCTACAGGATAGTCATGGAATACATATGATATTAGTCTAGTGCGAGCACTCACGGCAGGAGAAAACTCAAGAAAATCATGGGAACATAACTGTGCTCAAAGGATCTAAACCCTAAAGCAACCATCCGACAGCATAGGAAAACCATGTATATGTAGAACTGTCTCCATGCATGGGCTTTACCTATGAAGGTAAGCATTGTGCAGTAGAAGCAAGCTTCATGCATGCATTGAACCACGAAAGGCTTTACCACAAAAGGTTAGTTTGGTGCAGAACGACAAACAGAAAAACAAAGCGTTCCACAAGAGGGGAAAAAAAATAAAGCAAAAGACAGAAAGCAGAAAAGCAAGCGTACCTTCTTGCAGGTTAACGGCGATGCGAGGAAGTAGACGCAGTCTGTGTTCTTCTTCTGTGCCTTTGCGTTCATGGCGGACATGTAGAACTTTACCTTAATCTCTGTACCAGGAGAGTTTGCCAGTGCATGGAGCTTTTGGCCAGGAAGAAGACGAAGACATATCGTCCTGCAGAAGACGCAACGCCATGGCGAAACCCGTTGGTGAGATCAAACGGTCGCCATCCGAGAGGTTGGAGAAGAGAACATCCTTCTAAAGACAGCCATGATGACGGCGGTTAGCAGGCAGATATCGAACAGGAAAGCAGAGTGTGGCTAAGGAGGATGCAATGAAATATATGGCCACCTGTGCCATTGAAGCCGAGATCTACCACCTGTGCTATAAGAGATTACAGTCTCATATAGGACTAATAACACTTCATTGAAGCCGAGATCTACCACCTGTGAGATAAGAGATTACAGTCTCATATAGGACTAATAACACTTCATTGAATAAAAATTTAAAAATAATATCCTAGTACATGTAGTGCACATTGCTAAATGCTTTTCATAAGGGGTGGTGACACAAGCTCCCTAAGTCTTGTTTTTGTTTTTCGAGCTGGGGTCAAAGACGAGCAAGCTCCGTAATAAGCAGCTTCACTTTCTACTGTGTGGTGCTTTGATAACGGTCCATTGGCGCTATCCGTTCTTCCCTCTACGAGCTTTTCATTTAGAATAAGAGAATGTAATTGACCAACGAGTGCTAGCTCATCTGGTAGAGCGTTGGTCTCTACTCCCAAGGTCTTGTGTTCAAGTCTTGGGGGCCTCGTTAGGTACCTACCCTTGATGGATTGATTATAAGCATGTATGATGGGTTTGCCAGCCCTCATCTCGGCGGGGCCGCCTCCACCTCACGGAGGCTAGGTGTGTGTGTTTCTAAAAATTTCCTGTACCTTCGAAAAAAGAAGAAGAGAGAATGTAATTATTGAAAATGTGTGTACATCATCAACTCTCTGATATATGTTTAAAAGAGGCCAATGGATTATTCCATCTTCTCGACACAAAATGTGTGTACATCATCAACTCTCTGATATATATTAAAAAGAGGTTTTCATACTACTATACAAAAGCATCCAACATTGAGATTCTCCTACATAACCTTACTCTAACAGCTTACAAAATAGAACAATTACTCTTTTGCAATAGTTCATTGGAGAATGTGTTCTTGGAGTTCCTTTTGTTGGAGTCTTCACTACTTCATCCAAGTCTTTGCATTATCCTTTAGAATAGAGTTGTACTTACAAAGATTTGGTCTCCTTTGTAGGCATCTTCCTCACAAAGTGTTTGCATCTCTAAAAGGGTCCGCTTCATTGCTCTCTCTTTTTTTTGACTTTGTAGAGCCTTGGACTTGTCAATAGTGTGCATCTTCTTGATCTAAAAGTTACATTCCAATCCAAATAGATAAAGGGTTTAATGTCTATTGGGATCAAGGTATCACTTGTGTGTGTGTGTGTAGACCAGCTCTCTTAGTAGGGGTATCAAATAGTATTTAGATATTTATGTGTGTCTCACATAAGCGATGATTTCATTGGGGATATCTTTGTAACCTGTAAAGGTGCATGTACTTCATTGAAGAAATCAATCATCAACAGTCACATATATTGAGTCGTGTACTTTGTACTCTCTCTCTCTCTCTCTCTCTATATATATATATATAGCATTGTATTCTCTCTCTAAACTCTCTCTTTGTGTGCACCTTAGCCATGGCTACCTTGACACTCAAGCCACCATAGCTCAACATGGCATTAGAGCAAATTGGTCCTGGCTTTATCCCCCCCAGTCAACAATTGCCATTTTTTTTCAGTGCCAGCCCCTTCGCCTAACTGCATGCATAATGTGCTATCTCAACATCTGCTAACTAGGTGCCCCATAGTAGGCTGTGTGCATACGCCTGACTGTACGCATAGTGCACCGCCTTAACATCTGCCAACTAGGTGCCCAGTGCAATGCTGCTCCATTTGCTCACCCGTAAACAGCCGCCCGCATTCTTTTCCTGTTGTCGTCACCTAGTATGGCCACTTTTGCCTGTTAAACAAATTCTCATGTACCTTGACTATAGCCGATCTCAACACATCTGAGCCTGTGCCCAATAAACACATCAATCCTGTGTGCCCACAATAAGCAGCTCGTAGTAGAAGAGTAGCCTACTTGAAAATAAGCAGCTCGTAGTAGAAGAGTAGCCTACTTGAAAAAGGACTTTCTCCATCATCGCCTACCTGCATCAAATCTACAAAAACAACAATAGCAGCAAGCATTTGTAGAAATCAAAACAAAGAAGGTATTCGTCAAAGAAAATTTGGGGCTTTACAAAAAAATATATAAATCTTACTGAATTAAAGTATTAATCTTAAATACTCTATCATTTCTCAAAATTTATGGCATAAATCAAGCATTAAAGGGTTTCTATAGCTTGCTACATCATCGTTTCCAAAAATCCCCATGTTTAGAAACCCTAATTTTTGAATCGCCTAAAAAGTCATTTATCTTCTTTGCAACTATGAGCTCTCACATGTTCATAGGCAAGTTTAATGGCCAAGGTTCACTTGGCAAATGAAGATAAAGTTTCATTTGATGAAAGAAAGCCTATGGGGTTTAGTGAAGAGCACTACCAATGCAACCTCTTTCTCTGATGCTAATGTAACCACCAATGAAGAAGATCCGAGATAACAACATGATCTATTTAGAGTAGAGAGGGCATATAGTCATCATTCATGGGTGATGATTATTTGCATCACATTTCTAATCTAGAATCATCGGCTAAAGCTTAGGCAAAACTTGATTTGCTCTTCGGTGCTATTGCTAGAACCTCAAAGCTATCTTTGAAAATCACTTTCTTTGAGTTGCAATTGAAGACACGAGAATCTCTTGCTACATGTATCAACAAAATGAGGAGTCTCATGACTCAACTAGCTACAGTTCAGTCTCCAGCAATAGAAGATGTCATGGCAGAGCTTCTTAAAAGTATGCCGGAGGCGTATGATAACTTGGTGACCACCTTAAAGAAAATCTGTAATCCTACCTTGGAGAGAATCACTAGTTCTTTACAGGAAGAAGAAAGAAAGAAGAAGAAAAGGTCAATAGAAGCTGTCACAAAATGAGGTTTTATTGTAAAGTCCAAGGGCTCATACTACAGAGAACAAGCCAAAGCTAAAGCTTGCAGATGATGTGGGAAAAGCAATCGCTTGAAAATTGATTTTTTGAGCCTAAATCCTTCCGGTATTTGTGGGAAAAGAAATCATCTTGAAAAAGATTTCTATTCAAAGAAAAACACTACTAATATTGTTAAAGAGTTTTCCATACAAGAGGCCAACTATTATGTTGATGATTAGTCTTTTTAAGTCTATTGTGTGTGTTGTTTTCTTTTGTATGACTTGATCTCTTTTTAAGTCCATTGTCTGTGTTGTTTGCGTTTGTGGTGTGACTTCATCTCCTATATGTCTTTACCCTTGGGACCCCATAATTGACATGTGAAACTAGAGCCATGTGATTTATCTTCGCATGAGAAACCATGAGCCTAGATTTATCCTTAACACAGCATGAGGCAATCCCTTGAGGGAGGGTTTGTCATGATCAAGGTATTGCTTATGTATGTGTGTGAACCACCTCCTAAATAGTGGTAGTATGTTGTATGTGTGTGAACCACCTCTTAGAGGGGTATCAAATAATATCTAGATATTTGTATGTGCATGACATAAGCAACGATGTCATTGGGGTAATCTTTGTAACCTATAAAGGTGCATGTACTCCATTGAAGAAATCAATCAAAAGTCACATCATTTGAGTCATGTACATCTATCTTTGTCTGCACCTTAGCCATGGCTGTCTTGACCTTCAAGCCACCATAGCTCAACAAGGTTTCAACAATGTCCTAGTTTTTTTTTAAATAAATATTTTTAGAACACTAAGTTGGTCACTAGGCTTGAGCTCTTAGGAATATTTCCTAGATTATAGGCCCCATGCCATAAATATCCCCTAATAGGATTTCTTTCCAATTAATCAAATAAAAAAATATTAGTTTAATCAGCACCTTCATTAACTTCTAAACATCTATGCTCTTTGTGCAACAAAATGAATATGATCTCACTAGAAGTTCCTTATCTAGGTGTCAGAGGATAATAAATATGAAGGAGCCTATCTTAATTGACCTACATAGAATCTTTCAAGGAGAGAGTTTCTCCAGGAAGGATGGATTGGTTAGTGTCATGTAATTCTCTTCTTTTATAATACTTTGAAATTCTCTCTTATATGCATACATTAGATCATTTGCAATTCTTGTCATGCCATCCTTATGTGGTTTTGAAATTCTCTCTTGTATGCATACAGTGGATCATTTGCAATTCTTGTCATGCCATCGTCATGTGGTTTTGAAATTCCCAAATAGGCGCCCATGTACTCAAACTTTTCATATTCATAAGGTAGGCTTGATTGACTTCATATTCATAAGGTAAGCTTGATTGACTTCATATAGGGGTAGCTTAAGTCTCTAGAAAGCTAAAAACCAAATGGATTCGCGAAATGCATTACTATATCTTTGAAAAGAGATGCCTTTCTAGACTATCAGGTGTTTGATTTCAAACCAATCCTCCCATAGCGATTTGACCAATCTACTAAGGAAATTGATGAAACAATATTGAAGACATGGGTAAATTATGCCAAGTTCTATAGAATTTTACTAGAAAGTAGTGCATAAATTATGCCAAGTTTTGCAGTGTTTTACCAAAAATTAGTGAGTAGATTATGCCAAGTTTTGTAGTATTTTACCAGAAAGTAGTGAGTAGGTGCAGCATTGAATTATGCCAAGTTCTATAGTATTTTACCTCAAAGTTGTGAGTAAATGTACCATTGAATTATGCCAAGTTTGATAATATTTTATGTGAAAGTAGTGAGTAGATGCACTAAGGGATTATAATACAATATCAGTACTCTTGAAAACCATGCCAACAGAATTTGGAGCATGTGTTTCAACCCTCAAAATTTTACCAAATTTGATTTTTGATGGAATTTAAGCATCACTCTTGGATGAGTATGAACACCTCAAGGAAATATGTACCAAAAAGTTTTCCACAAAATTATTTACTCAAAGAATAGAGTAAAAATGTCATTGCTATGGGAAAGTGTGACACTTTGTAAAAAGTATTGGTAAAAATCAGAAGAATGTCATGTTGCCAATGTAATGCAAGAACATGTAGAAAAGGTGATGGAGAACACCAGCATTAAATGTGTTGTGCTGCAGAGCATGGATGTCCCCAGTGAAGGTGGGTAAGGTCTCATACATGAGGCACAAGGGTGGTCCATTTAAGTTATGAGCTCGATCAAAACATCCCTATCATACATTGGCATAAGGGAATCTCACCACTAAAGGGGAGTGCTAGAAATGTGGTGATGGATGGGAGCATAGTTTTATAAATATTTATATGTTATATGGTTCATTGGTACCTTGTCTCTTTGGTAAATGTAACTTGGTAGATATGAAAAGGTTAAGAAGGCAGTAGAAAGAGTCAAAAATGTGTGAAAGAATTTAATTAGATGTGGACACTTGAGAAGCAACATGATATATATATGTGTGTGTGTGTGTGTGTGTGTGTACATACATACATATATATATATATATGTGTGTGTGTGTGTGTGTGTGTGTGTGTGTGTATATGTGTGTGTGTGTGTGTGTGTGTATATATGTGTATATATATATATATATATGTACATGTATATATGCGTATATATATATATATATATATATGTATGTATGTATCTATATATATATGTACATATATATATATATACATATATATATATATGTACATATATATACATACATATATATATATGTATATATATATATATATATATATATATATATATATATATATATATACATCCATCCATACATACATACATACATACATACATACATACATACATACATATATATATATATATATATATATATATATACATATACATATATATATATACATATACATATATACATATACATATACATATATATATATATATATATATACATACATACATACATATGTGTGTGTGTGTGTGTGTGTGTGTGTATGTATATACACACACATATATGTGTGTGTGGATGTACTTAGATCTCTCTTTTCTAGATGACAGCATTTGGTTAATGGAATGGGTTCATGGATTGAGATTAGTATCAGTATCATTATTATGCTTATCACTAGTATTTATCATGTCTCAAATCACAAGCTTTGATCCACCATGGTTCTTCATCATAAATTTCCCACACCATATGAAATTTCTATCGAGTGTTTTGAGAGATTTTAGATTAAATTGTGAAATGATTGCTAGGAAGACTGACAATAAATGATGGTGGGAATAAGGAATGACCACAAACCATACACTAGCATGCCAAATTTTATTACATTCCTTTGCACAAGTCAAATTTACCTCTTAGTATTTTATCACACATATCCATCCTTGATGTAATATGACTTCAAAACTCATTAAGATTCCTAGAAGAGTAAGTTCACAACCTTGATCAAAAGAAAAGGTGAAGGATCGAGTTGAGGAGATTACTGGCAAAATGTCTGATATCACTTGAGCTTAATAGGAGACACTTTTTGATATCACTTGAGCTTAATAGGATACACTTTTAGATATCAAGTCCATTTATAATTTTTCATTCTTATTTATTCTTTGCCAGTGTGTGGAGGTGCCAATGTATTTGACTTACAATAAGGGTGTAAAATTTTCATTTGAAAAGAATGTATACATATAGGAATGAAAAGTGATATATATATATATATATCTCCGAAAACCATGTACATATACCTATTCTTCAGTATCCTCCACATGCACATTATGTGGGGGTTTTCCTTAAGGGCGAGGCCTCTGAGACGGTTGGCTTATTTGAGTCTTGATCCCTATTTTACTTGATTTATAGAAGGTCATGATGTTCTACAAAAAATCTTGTTAACCTGGCTAATGTAGCCTGAACAAACATAAATGGGAATACAAATCTAAGCTAGACTACGGCCAAGCACTATTTTTAAGTCTTAGCTAGGCATGATGTGAACATAGCAAATTTGTATATATAAGTCAAATGTAGAGCTTATGCGTATTTTACTACTCATACTCTACAATTTTGTGTAGAGCTCCACTTTTTTTGCAGAATTATCTACTATGGATGATTACAAAGTTAGCATCCATTAAAAAGACTTTAAAAAATTGTGTCTTCATAACGTTAGCCTTTACATGGACTCCATGGACCAATAAGATAAACTCTTGATTAATACTAATGGCCTATTACATCAAAATTATCTACTAATAATGGATGATTACAAAGTTAGGGTACAAAATGGCATAATTACGTCATAATTATCTACTAATGAGGGACGATTACATATTTAGGGTACAAAATGGCATTAACATGTCTCCCCTTTCTGAAGTAGGTTTCGAATCCCTTATGGTAGGCTTATAGCTGCTTGTTGTAGAAATTGATGCGAGGTTGTCTCATTTTGCTTGCTCAAAGTGTCTCTAAAGGCTTTTGGGAATTCACCTTCCTCCACCTCTAAATATTATTGAGTCCTAATTCTTTCCAAGGCTACTACACAATGGTTAGTGGGAATAGAAGAAGAAGGTGGAGAAACAAAGAAGGTGTTGTGCCATGATTGTGATGTTCTTTTGTGGTGGGGTGGTTGGTGGCCAAGATCCTCTGTTGTTGATGATGTCGAAGCTTCCTTTTTCTTTGGCTCTTTGTTTTTGTCTCCTATAGTGGTTTTGTGTTATTAAAGAAATGTTGTGCATCTTCAAAATATTCTCATCTTCGTCGTTATCGGGGTATGCTATGTGCTAAGTGAATGAGTAAGCTCTCCTTGTTAGATTGGGTTCAGGATGAATGAAAATTCTATAGCAATATAATTTCTTTTAGATTGTAGATGGTGATGTTGTGGGATTTTAGACGCGTCTCTACTGACTTTGCTACCTGCTAGCCTTCAATTTGTAGCCATCGTAGAATTTCTTTTAGCAAATCTTCTGAGGCTAGTTCTGTTGTGAGGTCCTTGAATAGCTCAATCATATGGGAATCCATCATGCACATGTCCCAATTTTCAAATCAGCATAAGTGATGGATGACTATATTGTACATGCAAGTACCTTTACTTTGTATATTTGTGTATCTTTGGGTTAGATGCGAACCATAATATGTTTATACATCAACCCACTCTAAAAAAGGAGAACTGTTATATGCACATTATGTGTGCATATACTAGGAGGCTAACCCACATTAGGCTTATGAGCATGGGAGCATGGGAACAAGCTCTAGTGGAGCATGGGTTAGGACTAACCTTAAGGGTTAAGGTTAGGGTCAGGCATCCAAGGGTCACATATGGGAAATGGAGAGTCAAGAGTCACTTGAGGGCCCTCCTATATAATAGGGGCATGGGGCACACTCAAGGGAGGCTAAGGCTATGTTATCTTGAGGCTACGTTATAATATGATGTTCTCTTGTATAGTGGATTATATCTACTCACCTACCATTTCACACTATAGCTACATGCTACTTGATTGGAGTCATACCTCTTGATGGTATGGGACATCAAGGTAAAGATATGATGTACTTCATTATAATTCATGTGTGCATCCCTTAGGCTCGGGGGTGGTCGGGTGGATGAGTTTATGCCTGATTTTATGCATGTTTATGCATAACAATTATCTAAAGAGATCTTAGGTTTTTAACAGTGGTATCAAAGCAATCTCTAGTTAATTGTTGTTATTTTTTCTTTCTTATTGTAGTTTTTGGTATTTTTTGAAATAAATTTTAATATTTACTAAATAAAAATATTATTTTATTGATTTATGTTGATGATTTGCTCGTGGATCGTCGATATGGTGGTTGGAACGCGTGTTTCTTCTATTCAATGGACAACTTGACGTTGCGAGGGAATTTCGTGAGTTTAATGCTATTTTTTTTCCTATTTTTTATGACTTGAAATAAGCATTAATGGAAATTTTTACCAAAATACCACATATTTTATCGTGGATATTTTTGGTAAAATGAATTCCCTGATTTTCTAAAATTTTAAGGATTTTTTTTCTAAATTTAAAAATTATTTTGAGCATTTTTATGGTTAAAAATGTATTTTTAATACATTTTTATGGGTTTTCCACGGATATTCTATCCATTTTCTGTCACAATTTTGCTGAAATACAGTGGTGGGGCAGTCAATTGATGCATGGAATGTTCTCCCGTGTGCGTGGGACCCTTTCGCCTCTCAATTCTGAATTTTTCTTCTTTTTTTCTCTCCTGTGTGTGAATGCCTCTTAATAGGCACATTTTTATTAACTATTAATCACAATTAATTTTTAATTATGATTAATCAAATGTTAATTAAATGTTAATCTTCTTCTCTGATTAACAGAGAAGACAAGATGGGGTGGTGAGAGAGTGGAATTGGAGAGAAGGAATGAGGAGTGTGGAGAGAAGAGAGAAACCTTCTCTCTCTCTTTGGAAAACACGCACGCGGGGGGGAGGCTGCATTGCAGCCTGCGGCGGCGGCGGGCGAAAATCGCCCCCCCCCCCCCTAAAAGTTTTTTTAAGCTTTTTATTAAAGCTTATTAAAGTTTGGTTTTATCTTATTTTGTTAAAAAAAAGATTTTTTCTTTTTAATTCAAAAAAAAAAGCTTTTGAAAGTTTTTCAAAAAAAAGCTTGGAAAAAAGCCTAAAAATTATGAGAAAATATGAGATTTGAGAAAAAAAAAATCTCTGTAATTTTTTGAAATTTTATTTTCTTGGAACCTTTTGGCTTTCCGAATTCCGAAAAATCTTTTGACCTTTTCGATTCTGGAAACTTTTGACCTTTCACATTTCGATTTTTTTTGTCTTTTCATTTTCCCGAAACTGTTGGCTTTTTGTATTCTTGGAAAACCATTGGGATTCTGAAATTTTTTGACCGTTTGTATTCTAATGCGTTCGAGGTAAATTAAAAATTTTAAACAAAATTCTTAAAAATTAGACAAAGATTATTTTAAATTTTTGGAAAATGTGGGGCTGGTGTTTGGCATGTGGTGTGTCCATTCGAGCACCCATGACCATTCAATCTCTTTTAAAAGTATATTTTTGGCCCAAAAAATTAGAAAATCCATAAAAATTATAAATTTTCAATGGATTTGAGAATTGTCGGGCGGAATTGGAAATTTCGTGAACAATGCGATTCTCAAGAAAAATTAGAAATATTTTAGAAATCCTAAAAATTGGTATTTTTAAAATATCAATGGTATTTTGGCAAATTTAATTACTAAAAATTTTCTAAAAAAATATAGGTTTGGAATGCCATAAGATAGGTTTGGTGGAATTCAAAATTATTGTATTTTGAGGCCTTATAAAATTAGGGAAAATTAGAAAAAATCATGATAATTTTTTTTCTCGAGAATTTGATATTTTCGAGGCTTATTTAATGTTGAAGTACGTTTTCTCGTGCAGTTGACATTAGATAGATGTGGGTTATTTGCATATTATTAATACAATTATACCTCGTATTAATAGTTATTTTTGTTTGGATTAATTCTAAACGATGTTTGCATGATTTTTTACCATTGTTTAGCCATTCTTTTTGGACATGATGTTCCTTACTTTCTTCAATGATGGCTAGAATTTGCATTCAAAGTGTGTTTCACCTTTGACACTTTTTCATGATAATTTATTTTGCACTTGTTTAAGTGTGGTCTATGCTTAATTTTCTAAGCCTAAGACAAATTCTATCATGGGTTAGTTGATCTGTTTGTTTTGGTGGATTTTATTGGATGTTTTCCAAGTTTTATTTGGACTCATCAGGTTCTGCCTAGATCACTTGTGTAGGGGTTTTTTAATGAGTGCTACACACATGTGTTTCACTTGCTTACTTTGGAGTTTTGCTTGAATGACACCACGTTCATATACTCTAGATTGATGTTCATATACTCTAGATTGATGAGTTGGCCACCAATTTTAATGCTTCTTTTGGCATGATTAATGACCATTAGATGGCATGCATTGATTGTTATGATCAACTATGGTTTTTTTGGATTCGAGGAGCTTCCATGCTTTTATCCATGGTTTTATAAGAATCTTTTGATCTTTTCGATAATATCATGTGCTTTTTGAAGGTAGTATTTGCCTTCGTTTTTGGCACTTAATTTTGGAGTATATTGCTTGTACTTTTGTACATATTCCAACTTGGATACCTAGTTGCTTATGAATCTAGGTGAGTTATTTTTCTACCCTAGCTTTAGTGTGTTTATTGGGTAGTTATCATTAGAAAGGCGCCAATAATTCAAAATTCTTTTCTAATGATGTACTTGAAAAGAGTTATTCCTTGATGTGGTCTCAGGAATATAGAGACAAGTTTTAGTATGTGAAAGTCTAGGATAAGGTCATCTTATTCCTTTCATATAGAAATTTATTCATATTTCCTAGACGGCATACTAGGGAGTTTCAAATTGATAAGGTATGTATGGGTGGTATCATGGTGGTATGGGATGCTAGAGATCTCTCACATATATTATCTTGTGGGATAATTTGGACTCAAGATTGTTGCCTTGTTAACATCACTTGGCATGTTGACCTTAACATTCAAAGACAATCTCATTTTTTGACTTCACTTGAAGTTATAGTGTAGGCATTCTCTAGATAAACTTCTTTTATCTATAGCCTGCATGTATTGATGAGTGTAATCTCGTCGGCATATTCATTTGTTGAAATCTCTTTCTTTAGAGTTTAACGAGTTTATCTTGTTGTGTTCAGATTAAGAAAATTTGGATTCTTCCTTTGTTGGCATTTCTTTCTCTAGTTCCGTACTTTAGATGATTTATACAGTTCACCTGATGGTTTACAGATGTACATATATGACTCATCGCATCGAGATGTTGATGACTCTCTATGTTGATATGGGTAACTTGGGACGCCGATAATACCATGTACAGATGTGGGTACATCAGGCCGCTGATGGATACCTGGTTCCTGCTGTTATAATGCCATGTTTTCCTACTTTATTCTGATGGTTTACACAACGAGGAAACAACTTTGTGTATAAGTTCCTCTGGTCATCCACAGTCTGATGGGCAAACATAGCATGTGAATCAGATGTGGTAAAGGATATGCTTCGTGCATATGTGTAACATACCCATCTTTCCTAATAAAGAAATGTCCATGTAATAGATAAATTTATGAGTTTTTATGGTATAAAAATCAATGATTTTATTAAATGAGTCATTTTTACTTAGAATCTTCAAATTTTGAGCCCAAATTTGGAATTTGCGTGTGGTTTTACCCTAATATAGGATTTTACAGCATCCAAAACGGACACCGGATCAAGCTTATACACAAAATAGGATTTTACAGCATCCAAAACGGACACCGGATCAAGCTTATACGCAAATTTCAGTCATTTTTAGTTAAAAAGCGATGACCTTTAAACCTTAATAAATGCACGATCGGGCGTCCGATTGACGAACGGTATGCACCCCAACGACCAGGAGAATATCTCGGATAAAAAAAATTTCGCCTTCGAGGCAGTTCGGCACGCAAATCGAGGCAGGCATCCCAAATTTGGAGACCCCGTCCCAAAATTTGGATTGTGCACACTTACCAGGGTGCCCGTACGATGGTCACACAAGAACCAAAGGACGGCGGCCCACTATGTGGTCCACACGTACCGCTACGTGGACACCCATGCTGCCCACATGCGTACCACTCCTTTCCCTGTTAACCGCCGACACCGTACCTTTCCCCTTGAGCCATGTAGGCCACTGATCTACAGCCTTTGCTGGTACACCGTCCTTTTGTCCTTGCTTTGCGCAGCGCCCATACCCGTACCCCACAGTTATATAAACCCCCGGGGTGCTCCATGGTCAACAGGCATTTCTGCGTAGCTTATACTCTGCTGTGCCGCCGTCCATACCGCCGTCTGTCCCTGTGCAGTGCACTTGCTGTAGTACAGCCACCCCTCTTCACACCCCCTCATTTGCCACTTTTCAGATAAGGCAATTTTCCTCTATTCCCCTCTTGCTAGGAGGCAATGTTCTTAACTCTTCTCCCACCCCCCACCCCCCCACCCCGTGTGAAGAGACTTACAGCAGTCCTTCTCCCCTTCAGCAAAACGTTTTTGTGTTAAGGACATCTCACCAATTACCTCCCCCCCTGTGTGAAGAGACTTATAGAAGCCCTTCTCCCCTTCAGCAAAACATTTTTGTGTTAAGGACATCTCACCAGTTCCCCCCCCCCATTTGCATGGACTTTAGTAAGAGGTTTTAGCCTTAGAGGGTTCATGCACTGTGGTCTTTTACTCATACGGTGAGCAAACGATCTCAGAATTGAGATCTGACTGGAGCGTTTTGACCGCGAGACATCGAGCCCTACAAGACGACGTCCAAGATGGCCCCTTCTTGAAAACACCAGAATATTACCTCGGGAGGAGTGCGCAACAACGAGATTAGAGAAGATGCTCCCGATGCGGCTCCAACCCTCCCTTTACAAGCTCCTCAAGGAAATGGTGGCCAGGTTAGCTTGGTTATCTTTTAAAGTAGAGTTTTTTTAAATATTAGTGTTAATAAATGTGTATCTTTTCCTTTTAAAATAATGACATAAAATTGTATGAAGTTAGGAATTGAGTGATGCTGTATTCAATGAATTGCATTGAAATTGTTATCTTTAAAGAGTGCAAGTTTACATTGAAATTGTTATCTTTAAAGAGTGCAAGTTTTTCCTGGCTTCGACACTAACTCCGTTCCGTGCTTGTGTAGCCGGGCGGCATCGTTAGCGAAGCCTGGGAATGGCCCAAGGTATTCCTCATACCATTGGGAGAATAAGGTTCGCCGATTGAGGCGCGAGAGATTATGATGTTGTCTAGTTCTGAGGGCCCAAGCTAGTGCGGTGAATAAGCCCACCCTAGTGTGTAGACATCCCTCTGAGGGGCGAGAGAATCGAGCAATCGAGCCTGAGATTTTTGTCCGGGTCGTTGGGGTGCAGACTGTTCATCAATCGGACGCCCGGTCGTGCATTTATTAAGGTTTAAAGGTCGTCGCTTTTTAACTAAAAATGACTGAAATTTGCGTATAAGCTTGATCTGGTGTCTGTTTTAGATGCTGTAAAATCCTATATTAGGGTAAAATCTTATATTTGAAGATTCTAAGTAGAAATGACTAAATCATTGATTTTTATACCATAAAAACTCATAAATTTATCTATTACATGGCCATTTCTTTATTAGTGAAGATGGGTATGAAGATGGGTATGTTACAATATGTCTCTGGAAAATCATCAAATTTGGAAAAATATCTTCCAATGTGGAATTTGCCTACAACAATTTTAAACATACGGCTATTAGTTTTAGTCCGTTCATACTTAGGTATGAGTATCAACCTAGGGCACCTATTGATGTCGGTCTTAACATTGAGCTTGATGCATCGAGGGATTTCTTGCGTAATATGAAGGAAATGCTGACCGAAGCTTGGGATTCTATCAGTTGTGCTCAGGATTAGGGCATGGTTTTATATTGATAGAGGACGCTCACCTCGGTTTTTTGAACCAAGAGCTTTGGTTTATTTAAAAGTTCCTAAAGATTCTCAGACTTTGTCAACAGGAAAATGCTTGAATTTATCTCCTAGATATTATGGTCCATTTCGAGTTATAAATCGGATTGACACGGTTGCGTATGAACTAAAACTACCTCCACATGTTAGAGTTCATCCAATCTTTCATATCAGTAGATTGAAAGGGAAACTTGGAGGTGAGGATAACACAGTTACTCCTCAAGAACTCGTTGAAGTCGAGGATTTATCCTATGTTCAGGGAAATAGAGGATTCAACTTGGGAGTCGGTTGAGATTGTTCAACGTAGTTCTCCTTCTTTTCATTGCAAGAGTGAAATGTTTTGAGAGGGGAAGTATGTTATATGCACAATATGTGTGCATATACTAGGAGGCTAACCCACATTAGGCTTGTGAGCATGGGAGCATGGGAACAAGCTCTAGTGGAGCATGGGAACAAGCTCTAGTGGAGCATGGGTTAGGACTAACCTTAAGGGTTAAGGTTAGGGTCCGGCATCCAAGGGTCACACATGGAAAATGGAGAGTCAAGAGTCACTTGAGGGCTCTTCTATATAATAGGGGAATGGGTCACACACTCAAGGGAGGCTAAGGCTATGTTATCTTGAGGCTAGGTTATGATATGATGTTCTCTTGTATAGAGGATTATATCTAGTCACCTACCATTTCACACTATAGCTACATGATGTAGTCATGTAGCTATAGTGTATAGAGGATTATATCTAGTCACCTACCATTTCACACTATAGCTACATGATGCTGCTGGATTGGAGTCATACCTCTTGATGGTATGGGACATCAAGGTAAAGGTATGATGTACTTCATTATAATTCATGTGTGCATCCCTTGGGCTCGTGGATGAGTTTATGTCTGATTTATGCATGTTTATGCATAACAATTATCTAGAGAGATCTTAGGGTTTTAACAAGAACCTAATGAGAATGTTCAGCAGGAGAACAAAGTGAAAAGGACCTAGTACTGTTGATGACATTGTACTATACTTTTGAAAAGATCCTTCATGTTGCAATAATAAAATGTTTGATGTCTCAATTCTCTAGCAAGGACTATTTACTTTTCATTTTTTTAATATTTTAGTAGGATAATTAATATGGTTATATGTCAATGGCTTAAATATGTCAATGGCTTAAATATGTTCATTCCATTCATCTACTTTTTTAAATAAAGTGGATAGACATGCATATACTTTTCTAAATTTAGGGAAAAGCCATGCATCTACTTTTCTAAATTTAGTGGATAACCATGCAAATTAGCTTTTTGTTTTTTGCTTTGTGTATCTATAAATTTGACCCCTACCTTTTACTCTAATCCTCACTACCAAATCTTGTTTCCTCCCTCTCCCTCTTGTTGCCTCCCTCTCCCTCTCATTGTATTTCTCTCCCTCACTATCGCTCTCTTCCTTACAACCCTCACGACCATCAATTACCTTTGTTCATATCTAATGGCTTCTTCTAATGGCCCTATCTATTCTCTGAAGGAAACCCTGGAAAGGGTTTACAAAGATTTATGTAACAAAATGGGCGGAGATGCAACATAACATCTCAGAATCATGACAGAGGCCCGCAATCTTTAGACAAAGATGCTAGCGGATGACCCTATTGATTTTGGGGATTTTTTTGTGTAGAACATGAAGATTGGAAGCGCCATCGGCACTTGGCGAAGTTTCGGCTATATTGTTGAAGAGACGGAGGAGCCCCTAAGGGAGGAGTTAAAGAATAGAGTAGCCGAAAAAAGTGTATATGTGTAGGATCCATAGGTAGTTATAGTATGTTATCAATTTTAAACAATGCTAGATTGCAGTAGCCCATGTAATAACCTTTTTTTTGAATAAAGTGGTCTCAACTATAGATCGCCTTGTCTTTTGTATTAATTACCTTGGCAAATTTCAGGTTTGTTGTTGTTTTGATTAATTATGTCAAATTATTGGTTTATTGTCTGTTTTGAATAGCAATAATATGTTGTTATCTCTCTCACTCCCTCTTCCTCTAAAATAATTAGGCCATGATCTCAATCATAATTGAAAAATTATTAACCTTAATAAATTTACCTTCTTCGTTGCTTCTTATGCAAGGCATAGTAGATATCGTGTACGTATAATCTTGAAATTATTCACCTTGTTAATTGTACTCACATGCAATGATATGCCGTCACATGCAAAGGCTTTAAATGATATGAAATCACGTGCAAAGGGCATGGAGTACCATGCAATGACATGCACATATCGAAACATCCACATGTACTAACATCTGGATGAAGAGATTATGTATAAGGAGGGTGGGACAAGCTGAGAGAGAGAGAGAGGGAGGGTGGGAGAGAGAAAGGGAGGGAGAGAGAGAGGGAGGGTGGGAGAGTAAAAGGGAGGGAGGGAGGGGAGAGGGAGGGAGGGTTAGAGAAGGAGAGAGAGGGAAGGTGGGAGAGTGAAAGGGAGGGAAGAGAGAGGGGGAGGGAAGACATTGGGAGAAGGAGAGAGAGGGTAGTGTGGGATGGGTGGTGGTGGGACAAGGAGAGAGAGAGAGGGAAGAGGGTGGGAGAAGGAGAGGATGGAGGGTGGGAGAGAACGAAAGGGAGGGAGAGAGAGGAGAGAGAGGGAGGGTGGGAGAAGGAGAGAGAGGGAGGGTGGGAGAGAGAAAGGGAGGGAGGGAGAGGAGAGAGAAAGGAGAGAGAGGGAGGGTGGGAGAGTGAAAGGGAGCGAAGAGAGAGGGGGAGGGAATAGGGTGGAAGAAGGAGAGAGAGGGTAGTACAGGCTGGGTGGTGGTGGGACAAGGAGAGAGAGGGAGGGAGGGAGAGTGAAAGGGAGGGAGAGAGAGGAGAGGGAGGGAAAGTGGGATAAGGAGAGAGAGGGTGGGAGAGATAGAGAGAGTTAGGAAAGAGAGAGAGTGAGATAGGGAGGGCACAGAGAGTGAGATAGGGAGGGCACAGAGAGTGAGAAAAGATAAGAATAGAGAGAGTGACATGGAAAGGATATAGAGAGTTAGCAAAGAGAGAAGGATAGAGACTGAGAGAGAAAGAGTGAAAGGGAGGGAAGAGAGAGAGGGGGAGGGAAGAGGGTGGGAGAAGGAGAGAGAGGGTGGTGTGGGCTAGGCTCTGGCCTGGGCGGTGGTGGTGGAAATAGAGAGAGATAGTTCAAGTAGAGAGAGAAGATAGCCAAAAAAAACTGCCTCCACCAAGCTCCCTAAAAAATCACGCTCTTCACCATCTCCCATGGATCACCACTCCGGGACCCTACCCAAAGATTCGCACCGCTAAACTGCTTCTCCAAAAGCATGATTTTGTTTGCATTCCACCTAATCGGGTATCCCCTAAGATATTGTAACGTTCCCCCCTTCCAAAATAGGGGAAACGCTTAAGATAGTCCACTAAGTCTTATCTTGGAGAAAATTTCCTACTCATCGACACCTTGACCATGCAGAGATTCAAGGATACGATTCATAGGTAAGACCTAGTTCTATCCCGTAGGGGGAGCGTGGTCTTCTAAAATAGAATTTCCCGAGAACCTATTTATCTAACATAGGGCTTTCACTTAATATGTTGCAAAGCTACCCGACTACTCGGGTCTACCCGTTCGTAGGATGGTGCCGTCGGGGCATTCCATCCTCCCACTTTCCACCCTACTCACGCGTGAATTTGTTTTCTAATTAATCCTACCACACTGTTTGACATAAATAAATATGTTCCTTAATTAAAACCCTTTTCACAAGGTTTGTTAAAACAGCCTTTTTTCATAGTACAATAATGCCAAAGACAAGATTTATAAAAAAAAAGTTTATACATGAATCAATTCCATACAAGCCAAACGGGCTCTCTTATTCTTTTCCTTTATACTGCCGATGATCTAGAATTTGGCCTTCCCGTCTCTACATGCTGGGCAAAACCCTACGGGACCATACACCTGACCGTTGGCGAGGACTCAAGCCAGCTTGTCGCCCTCTCAGGCTCCATCGTTCTATCCTCCCGCCCCTCAGAGGGATGTCTACACACTAGGGTGGGCTAATTCACCGCACTAGCTTGGGCCCTCAGAACTAGGCAGCATCGCAATCACTCGCCCTCAATCGGCAAACCTCATTCTCCCAATGGTATGAGGGATACCATGGGCCAACTCCGGGCCTTACTAACGTCTTTGGCGTCCGGCTATACAAGCACAAGAACAGGGCAGTGTCAAGGCAGGGAGAGTTGTACCTCTACCTTAATTTAACCAAGATAACAATCCATTTACTCAAATAAACCATAGGACTAGAATCCATGTTACCTTCTTAAGAAAACAATCCTTTTCACAAAGATTTGAGCATTTCAACTTAAGATTGTGATAAGACATCCTTTATTAAGGCATATGTTATTGTTTAAAAGATTACAAACTTTAACTAGTAAATCAATCAAATAGATCACTATTAACAATTAATAGAGAAGCCGAGGCCATACCTCAACCCCTAAGAATGATATATAATTGAATATATATATATATATATATATATATATATATATATATATATATATATATATACACACACACACACACCTTATAGAAATTTGTCGTTTATCATTGTCTTTTCTCGTTAATAAGAGTTTCAGAACTTGATATATGAGAATAGAGAGTCTTCTAATACCTTCTCTTACGATTGAAATCATCCGATCATCCCCCAAGCTTTGTCTTCTCTTACTTGTACTCTGACTTTCCTCTCTTTTGAAGGTCTATGGCAAAATAGCCTTCTCTTTGTAGGGCTACAGCATACTATTCTTTCTTTAAAAGAAAAGCTATGGAGTTTTGGTCTCTTCCTCCGAAAGACCATAGCAATCTAACCTTCTCTTCTAAGAGATTAGATAGGAATGAAGGGATATATACATCTCAAGTTCTAGGATTACCTTGAGGCTACTTGCTGCCTCCTTTACAGTTTTCATTGTGTAGAGACCCTGACAGAATCAGCAAATTGTTTTGGCCATAACTCTCTGACAAAAACTCAGAATATGGTTGTATAACCAATCTCAGAAGAACCGGAAGGCATCTAGTCTACAAGCTTGCACGGGTAGAATAGGTAAAAACGTCTGTATATAGGGCTCCACAAATGCGCCATCTTTAGAAACGCATTGCTTTTCCACATTTTTAGTGTGCATGGACTCTAAATATGTAAAAGTACTCTAAATATGACCTCCTATCACCTAAATTCGCCACAAATGTCCGTATATAGGGCTCCACAAATGCGCCATCTTTAGAAACGCATTGCTTTTCCACATTTTTAGTGTGCATGGACTCTAAATATGTAAAAGTACTCTAAATATGACCTCCTATCACCTAAATTCGAATTTCTATTTTTGGAGATACTTATCTCTTAATAGAACTATTCTTTTCTTCTTATTTCTTTTAGGGTTTTCGGAGCTAACATTTTTATTATAACACTTTCCTAATGTTTCTAGTCTTATTGTCTCACTCTTTTCTAAGTACACTCTCTTTCCTTATTGAAATCTATATTAAAAGAGACATACATACATGGCTTGGGAGGGACCTTACAATCTCCCCCACTTTCTTCTTTTATCTACACTGTTCCGAGTCCCTTATTTCATTTGTTTGGCTTGTTTTGTTGTGCCTCCAAAAGGTCTATTATTCTAAAGTTAATTGGCCTTATTATCCTAAGTTCATGCATCCATATACCTCTCATATGCTATGAACCTTCGAATTCCTTATTCTATACCCCCATGTAATATGGTACTTAACAAATTGTCATGGAAAAACATAAGGGAATCAATCCTTTACGTAATCTAACCTATGATAGTAATTGCATAATCTTAGTATCATCTTCTAGAATACCTCTATTCATCATGTACATTACTTCACATGAATCTTGCACCAATCCTCTTCTATTTACTCGTAGAAATACTTGCTGAATTCGATTATCTCAATTCTGCTATCCCTATTTCTTGACCTAATTTCTTGCTCTAGCTCATGATTCCTTATAGCAAGGGGTGGGCTTCACGTTCCTCTTGAATTAGGGGATCTCTTCTTGACTAACATGGAAGGACTCATGTCCCTCTCGACACTTTCCATATTAAAAAAAAACTTTATTAGAGTCTCTGGCTATAATTATGGCTTCTGGAATAGAGGATGGTTTCACATTCTTGATGAGGTTATTCAAAGGTAGATTAAGCTTCCAAATGAATCGATGGAGAAGAGTTACCTCATCCACTCTCTGGAGCAAATCGGAGAAGTTTAACAAAAATTTGGTGGCATTCTTTTAGGGTCTTCCCTTCTTGGGTTAGCTCCAAAAATTCATTCATTTTGTCCTCTCGAAATCCTAGAGGACAAAACCTTTCTCGAAGATGTACTTTCATGGCATCCCATCACTGATTCTGGTTCCAGTGGTTAGATTGACTACAGTGCTTCCAACTAATTTGGCATTTCTTACGATTTTTAGACGTGAGCAAGGGTGAACTTGCTTCTTTCATTGTATCCATTAAAGTTCAAAACTATTAAATACTTATCATAGCACCACATTTGAAGGCAGTCAGGATTAATACATCTAAGATCATTTTTAAAAAAATTACACATATGGTGCCTTGGGATTGACACATCCAAAGATTATAAGGATTAACACGTCTGAGATGATTAGTTTTCTAAAAATTACACATCTAGTATCTTGGGATTAACACATCTAAGAGCATGATCCTCTAGGAATTACACATCTGGAGTTAGACTCATGTTTGTCTGAGATGGGTTCAAGATCTTGGATGATCGTCCTAGTATAAAGAATCCAATGGATGGCATTCACACGTCAACTATTCAAACCTTAATGGAGTTATAATCTTAATAATTTATAATATGCAAGTTAATGAGATATATCCTGAAAATTTCTCTAAACAAAGTTTCGGTCTATCCTTCTAGTCATTCAGTCTCTCACTAGTTTCTTAATTTGATCGCCCTATGTTTTTCCTCAAAAGGTTTCCTCCCCAATCTTATTTCTCAAATTTATTGTACAAATATCTTGCGTGTGCACCCCCAAGATACAAGCACAATTTCATAGGATGATTGTCTCAACATGTGAGGGCATTCAAACCACTTCTATGGCCAGTAGAGATGATTGATTCGTCCTCATATGATAAACAATCACTTGTTTTAATCCCTTGATAGTTAACCTTTAAAAAACAAATCCTAGGAACTAAAGTTGTCTTTGATACCACTTGTAAGGTTCCCCCCTTCCAAAAAAGGAGGGAAACACTTAAGATAGTCCACTAAGTCTTATCTTGGAGAAAATTTCCTACTCACATAGACACCTTGACCACACAGAGATTCAAGGATACGATTCATAGGTAAGACCTAGTTCTATCTTGCAGGGGGAGCGTGGTCTTCTAAAATAGAATTGCCCGAGAACCTATTTATCTAACGTAGGGCTTTCACTTAATATGTTGGAAAGCTTACCCAACTAATCGGGTCCACCCGTCCGTAGGATGGTGCCGTCGGGGCATTCCATCCTCCCACTTTCCACCCTACTCATGCGTCAATTTGTTATCTAATTAATCCTACCACACTATTTGACATAAATAAATATGTTCCTTAATTAAAACCCTTTTCACAAGGTTTGTTAAAGTAGCCTTTTTTCACAATACAATAATGCCAAAGATAAGATTTATTAAAAAAAAAGTTTATACATGAATCAATTCCATACAAGCCAAATGGGCTCTCTTATTCTTTTCCTTTATACTACCGATGATCTAGAATTCGGCCTTCCAGCCTCTACATGGTGGGTAAAACCCTACGAAACCATACACCTCATCGTCGGCCGCCGCTGACGAGGACTCAAGCCGGCGACCTGTCGCTCTCTCAGGCCCCATCGCCGCTCGATCCTCTCGCCCCTCAGAGGGATGTCTACGCACTAGGGTGGGCTAATTCACGGCACTAGCCTGGGCCCTTAGAACTAGGCAGTATTACAAAATCACTCACCCTCAATCGACGAACCTCATTCTCCCAATGGTATGAGGGATACCATGGACCAACTCTGGGCCTTTCTAACGTCTCCGCCGTCTGGCTATACAAGCACAAAAACGGGGCAGTGTCAAGGTAAGGAGAGTTGTACCTGTACCTTAATTTAACCAAGATAACAATCCATTTACTCAAATAAACCATAGGACTAGAATCCATGTTACCTTCTTAAGAAAACAATCCTTTTCACAAAGATTTGAGCATTTCAACTTAAGATTGTGTGATAAGACATTCTTTATTAAGGCATATGCTGTTGTTTAAAAGATTTGAGCATTTCAACTTAAGATTGTGTGATAAGACATTCTTTATTAAGGCATATGCTGTTGTTTAAAAGAATACAAACTTTAACTAATAAATCAATCAAATAGATCACTATTAAAAATTAATAGAGAAGCCGGGGCCATACCTCAACCCCTAAGTGATATATAACTGAAAAACAATATATATATATATATATATATATATATATATATATACCTTATAGAAATTTATTGTTTATCATTGTCTTTGCTCGTTAATAAGAGTTTCAGAACTTGATATATGAGAATAGAGAGTCTTCTAATACCTTGATATATCGTTAATAAGAGTCTTCTAATACCTTGATATATCGTTAATAAGAGTTTCATAACTTGATATATGAGAATAGAGAGTCTTCTAATACCTTCTCTTACGATTGAAATCATCCGATCATCCCCCAAGCTTTGTCTCCTCTTACTCGTACTCTGACTTTTCTCTCTTTTGAAGGTCTATGGTTAAATAGCCTTTTCTTTGCAGCAGGGCTACGGCATACTATTCTTTCTTTAAAAGAAAAGCTATGGAGTTTTGGTCTCTTCCTCTGAAAGACCATAGCAATCTAACCTTCTCTTCTAAGAGATTAGATAGGAATGAAGGGATATATACATCTCAAGTTCTAGGATTACCTTGAGGCTACTTGCTGCCCTCTTTACAGTTTTCCCTGTGTAGAGACCCTGACAGAATCAGCAAATTGTTTCGGCCATAACTCTCTGATAAAAACTCAAAATATGGTCGTATAACCAGTCAAAAGAACCGGAAGGCATCTAGTCTACAAGCTTGCATGGCTTAATAGGTAAAAACGTCTGTATATAGCCACAAACGTGCCATCTTTAGAAATGCCCCATCTTTACAAATGCGCCATATTTAGAAACGCATTGGTTTTTCACATTTTTAGTGTGCATGGACTCTAAATATGTAAAAGTACTGTAAATATGACCTCCTATCATCTAAATTCAAATTTCTATTTTTGGAGATACTTATCTCTTAATAGAACTATTCTTGTCTTCTTATTTCTTTTAGAATTTTTGGAGCTAATATTTTTATTATAACACTTTCCTAATGTTTCTAGCCTTATTGTCTCACTCTTTTCTAAGTACACTCTCTTTCCTTATTGAAATCTATATTAAAAGAGACACATACATACATGGCTTGGGAGGGACCTTACAATCTCCCCCACTTAAAAGATTCAAGATGTCCTTGTTTCACGAGCTGGGGTAGTCTAAGTAAATCCTCCTGTTCTTTCAAGGTGGTGTGCCCACTAGGTAGAAATCTTCTTTTATCTAAACAATGTTCCGAGTCCCTTACTTCATGTGTTTGGCTTGTTTTGTTGTGCCTCCAAAAGGTCTATTATTCTAAAGTTAATTGGCCTTATTATCCTAAGTTCATGCATCCATATACCTCTCATATGCTATGAACCTTCGAATTCCTTATTCTATACCCCCATGTTATATGGTACTTAACAAATTGTCATGGAAAAACGTAAGGGAATCAATCCTTTACGTAATCTAACCTATGATAGTAATTGCATAATCTTAGTATCATCTTCTAGAATACCTCTATTGATCATGTACATTACTTCACATGAATCTTGCAACAATCCTCTTCTATTTACTTATAGAAATACTTGCTGAATTCGGTTATCTTTAACCCTGCTATCCCTATTTCTTGACCTAATTTTTTCTCTAGCTCATGATTCCTTATAGCCAGGGGTGGTGGGCTTGACATTCCTCTTGAATTAGGGGACCTGTTCTTAATTAATATGGAAGGACTCATGTCCCTCTCAACACTTTCAATATAAAAAAAACTTTATCATAGTCTCTGGCTATAATTATGGCTTCTAGAATAGAGGATGGTTTCACATTCTTGATGAGGTTATTCAAAGGTAGATTAAGCTTCCAAATGAATCGATGGAGACGAGTTACCTCATCCACTCTGGAGCAAATCGGAGAAGTTTTAACAAAAGTTTAACAAAAGGTAGATTAAGCTTCCAAATGAATCAATGGAGAAGAGTTACCTCATCCACTCTGGAGCAAATCAGAGAAGTTTAACAAAAGTTTGGTGGCATTCTTTTAGGGTCTTCTTTTCTTGGGTTAGCTCCAAAAATTCATTCATTTTATTCTCTCAAAATCCTAGAGGACAAAACCTTTCTCGAATGTGTACTTTCATGGCATCCCATCACTGATTCTCGTTCCAGTGGTTAGATTGCTAACAGTGCTTCCAACTAATTTGGCATTTCTTATGATTTTTAGACGCGAGCAAGGGTGAACTTGCGTCTTTCATTGTATCCATTAAAGTTCAAAACTATCAAATACTTATCATAGCACCACATTTGAAGGCAGTCACGATTAATACATCTGAGATCTTCATTTTTTTGAGAATTACACATATGGTGCCTTGGGATTGACACATCCAAAGATTATCAGGATTAACATGCCTGAGATGATTAGTTTTCTGAAAATTACACATCTTGTATCTTTAGAGGATTAGCACATCTAAGAGCATGATCCTCTAGGAATTACACATATGGAGTTGTCTGAGATGGGTTCAAGATCTTGGATGATCGTCCTAGTGTAAAGCATCCAATGGATGGTATTCACACGTCAACTATTCAAACCTTAATGGAGTTATAATCTTAATAATTTATAATATGCAAGTTAATGAGATATATCCTGAAAATTTCTCTAAACAAAGTTTCCGTCTATCCTTCTAGTCATTCAATCTCTCACTAGTTTCTTAATTTGATCACCCTATGTTTTTCCTCAAAAGGCTTCCTCCCCAATCTATTTCTCAAATTTATTGTACAAATATCTTGCTTGTGCACCCCCAAGATACAAGCACAATTTCATAGGATGATTGTCTCAACATGTGAGGACATTCAAACCACTTCTATGGCCAGTAGAGATGATTGATTCGTCCTCATATGATAAACAATCACTTGTTTTAATCCCTCGATAGTAGTTAACCTTTAAAAAACAAATCCTAGGAACTAAGATTGGCTCTGATACCACTTATAAGGTTCCCCCTTCCAAAATAGGGGAAACACTTAAGATAGTCCACTAAGTCTTATCTTGGAGAAAATTTCCTACTCATCGACACCTTGACCATGCAAAGATTCAAGGATACGATTCATAGGTAAGACCTAGTTCTATCTCGCAGGGGGAGCGTGGTCTTCTAAAATAGAATTGCCCGAGAACCTATTTATCTAACGTAGGGCTTTCACTTAATATGTTGGAAAGCTTACCCGACTAATCGAGTCCACCCGTCCGTAGGATGGTGCCGTCGAGGCATTCCATCCTCCCACTTTCCACCCTACTCACGCGTCAATTTGTTATCTAATTAATTCTACCACACTGTTTGACATAAAGAAACATGTTCCTTAATTAGAACCCTTTTCACAAGGTTTGTTAAAACAGCCTTTTTCACAGTACAATAATGCCAAAGACAAGATTTATAAAAAAAAGGTTTATACATGAATCAATTCCATACAAGCCAAATGGGCTCTCTTATTCTTTTCCTTTATACTGCCGTTGATCTAGAATTTGGCCTCAATCAAAGGGTAAAGTGTGGTTTACATGTCTCTACTTAATTCGTCTCTCCCTTTGTATTGTGTTGACCACCTGTAGTTAAAGGAATAGTGGGTGGAAGCCTTAATCTCCTACCTTGTTTCTTGTGTGGCTGGTTTTTTGCGACATAATCTGGATGATGTAATGAGTTATCTTCCTCAAGATTTATAACTGTGGGTTTCTGCCACTGGATAACAGTAATGTTATCACAAAAAAGTTTGGTTGCACGTGCATTAGTGTGCCATTCACTGCTTCCCCCACCAATCTGCTAATGCTTGATGGACTTGGAGCTTTTGATGTTTTGGCCTACTCCCATCAACTTTGTTTTGTAGGGCCTGGTTAGTGATTTTTACCTTGCATGAATGCATGCTTCTTTGTGGATTACAAGAGGGCATTATCAAGGTCTAAAACAACTGCATCATATAAAGAGATGGTTACCATGAAACCCTCTCATGCTAACTAACTTGCATGTTTTATTTTTGCTAGATTGGTGGTCAGCATACGCGGCACACAAGCATCGTCAACATTCTACAATAGGAAATTAAGTTAATTGCAAGATCCAACTTCATTCTATAACCAAATAGTTAAATTGACAATTTAGATTCAAAATACAAGCTATTCTTTTCGAGAACCAAGAAAATAATACTTACCCCTACAAGATGTTTCCTCCAATGGGGATATCTAGTATGCCACCAACTAAGCCAACAATCCATGGCTGGTAAGTTTGCATCAGTGACTTAACCGTTCATCCACCATGATCTAATGTGTTTGTATTTTAAAAGTGCCTCTTTCTCACTCAATGCACAACACCACTGATGACGACATAGTCGCTTGTGCTCTTGAAAATTCCTGACTACATATTGTACTGTATGGATGTTCAAGATTTGTTCCCAATGAAAAAGACATGAATGCTCATGAACTTCCAATATATTCTCTGGTCCATGATTATAGACTGTCCTAACTACCCTCCAGTTGGCTCCATCCTCATCAGCCACTATGAAGCCAAAAAAATCTGGCTTGGAGAAGCCTTTTTGGACCACAACATTGTTAATCATCTCCCAGAAAAATACTTGTGCCACTGTGTCCTCCTCTTTCATTTCACAAGTTGCAATTGTCATAAGCTCTTGCAGGTTGCATGCCATCATACGACAATTGGAAATATACTAAAAAAAGATCAAATTTTTTCAAGAACTTTATAAGACCAAACTCTACCTTCTTGGATTGTATACATGTGCAGCCATTGGTATCCATTCTTGCACACGCTTGACATGATCAAAACAAACCCAAGCCTTTCTCAAATCCCTATCTCCTATTTGGCACATACGGTTCACCAGATCTAAACCCAATGCATTCCCTGTGGTTGACATCTTAAACATATAACACCGATCTGACTCAGCTTGCCCAAGAAAATGACTACCATGGAAGAACTCAAAATCACATTGTCTCTTCAATTCTAGGATACTTGACTCTACCGCTTGCACTGAATTGTTGATCCTAGAAGCACGCACCATCCTCTTGAATCTACAAGATAATTGGACAAATTAACAAACTATGTAAACATTCATTCACAAGAATTACCAAACAATCAAAATCAAAATGGAAAGAACATTACCTTTGACATTGAATTAGGGGATGCATGTGTTCCAATAATAGTGACAACTCCATGTTGCTAATATTTGATTCATTCTTCGTATGCTTCTTGACAACTGCATCCAATACGAGTTGTTTGGTGATATCCATTTGTACCTTCTTTGGAACACTTGTAGCAACCTCTGAAACTGCCTCTTGCACAAGTTCTCTTATCTTTTGTAATGCATGCCTTGATGTGTCCCTTTTCACCTCATGTCCTTGATGTATCATGAATCTCGACATATGTGAATCATCAGGCATACAATAGTACACCATAGCACTACACATTCTTTTATATACAGGTTTGTTCTGGTAGTAGAAACAAGCTAGTGATCCATATCCATCCGTTGTTAAGCCCAGAGAGGGAAGTTTCTATGTGAGCTTGCCTATTATGTGAAAAATTACAAAGTTCCAATAAATACTCTTATAAATCAAAGTTTACTAAAATTAAGCCAAGATAATAAGCTTACCAATCCATGATGTTGTATTCGGTGTGTCATTCATAGTTTTGCTTCCACACAAGGCATAAGTGCACTCCAATAAGCCTCCACAAGAACTCTTTCGTACAACTCCAGGAAACTTCACATGACTCTTAGTAGGTTCACCCAATAATGGCCATCATGTGCTTGCTCCATTCCTTACATTGGAGAGGTTGAAGGACCATGTACATTCAGCAACTCAAAAGCCACATTACCATTACAGATTTGAGGAATCTCTTCTACTTTCTCAATATGTGTGCTTGCTAATAACAATCTACGAAGAACACCAACATGAAATTCCTCAGACAATAGGTATTTGACCACACTCTTCTGAAGTGGTGTACGTGTGGGAGAATCTCCTCTTGTAAGGTCAATAATGACTTCTTTTGGGGTGCTTGCTGTAGTGTTGCCTGACTCTCCTATTATTGGAATAACAAGATATTCTATTGTTATATCTTTATCAAAGATATAACATGGTTCCTCTCTAGTGGGTCTAGCTGAGGCTGGATAGGTATAAGATGATTTACACCATCATCTTGTGGTTTTGATTGCAAAAACTTTCAATCCAGAGCGAGGACATAATATTCCATCAAAAACATCAGCTTTAGTAATATAATAACGACCCTGTATAGTTCTAACAATAGGATCACTCTCCAAACCTCCCACAAAAATGTGAAAAGAAGTGCTCTCCATGGCAAGAAAAGCTCTTAGAAAACCAACTCAGAAACACACAAGCTCTCAAAAAATCAACTCACAAACATACAACAAACTAATGACAATGAATTCAAAATCTAAACACGAATTCTATACATATTAGATTTTTTTTTAAAAATATACTCATTTAAAAAAATGATCATTATAAATAATGCCATTAATACACAAAATCTAAAATTTGTTTTCAATAATTATACTATACAATAAATGCTGCAAAACTACCTCTCATTTAATGATTATCCCATAACTAACTCTTATATAATGATTATTCCATAACTAACTCTCATATAATGATTATTCCATAACTAACTCTCATATAATGATTGCATAACCTTTATATCTCTGCTGTGATCCCAATTTAAGCTATAACCTATTTGTCATCTCTTTATGATTCCATCCATTTTTATTTCAAATAAAGAGTACATCCTTGTATTTCCCAACAATGCATGGGAGAATTTGAAAAGATTCAAAATGCAACATCTGGGCATGTCTATCATCATCATGGTCATTGTCATCATCATAATAAGGGTCTCTCCTTTAGGTTTTACCACAATTTTTATGTAGTTTGGGAGGGTTAGTAGCCTTCCAAATGTTCTTATGTGCTTACAACGTAAAAACAACGTACAAATTTATAATTGAAGCTATAAATGTCATGCTTAGCATGTTTGTGTAAGTATGAAAAACATCAAGCATTTTCAAAATACCATAACTTTGAAGTATGGATCTATTTTTTGTTTTTATGTCTTTTATGCTTAGCAAAAAGTAAAACATTCGTTAGCAACCCATCCATGTACATGTTCGAAAATTGAGTATTAGAACATTAGCAAGAAAAATGTTATGGAAAAACATTTGCTTGGTTAAAACATGCTCTTTTTATTTTATTAGTTAAAAAATCTTGATGTAAGGATTACAAAAGCATAAAAGACTCTCTGTGGGTGGGTTGTCCCTAGTTGGCGACCCCCACCTCCCACTAAGGGCGACGGTTGCCCTTAGTGAGGGGGTGACTAAGGGTGATCCCCCCCACTTAAGGGTGACCATCGCCCTTAAGTGGGTGGGTTGCCCCTAGTTGGCGACCCCCACCCCCACTAAAGGCGATTGTCGCCCTTAGTGGGGGTGACTAAGGGCGATGGTCCCCACTCCCCCACTAAAGGCGATTGTCGCCCTTAGTGGGGGTGACTAAGGGCGATGGTCACCACTCCCCACGACTAAGGGAGATGGTCACCACTCCCCACCACTAAGGGAGATGGTCACCCTTAGTGGGGGGTGGACAAGGGCAACCGTCGCCCGTAGTCACCCCCGTCCCCTACTAAGGGCGACCATCGCCCTTAGTGGACACCCCCACTAAGGGCGATGGTGCCCAGTAAGGGCGACGGTTGTCCTTAGTGGGGGGTGTCCACTAAGGGCGATGGGGTGACTAAGTGGGGGGCACACGTGCCTCCCCCTCCCCCTCTATTAAATGCTTGAAGCCTCTCCCCCGCCCCCTAAACAAAACGCCCCCCCCTCTGCAACGCAACAACCCTCTCCCCCCGCCCCCCCTCTGCAACGCGATAACCCTCTCCCCCCGCCCCTAAAGCAATGCGGCAGTGCCCTCTCCCCTCTCCCCCCTTAAAGCAAAATGCCCTCTCCCCCCCCTTAAAAGCAAAACACCCTCTCCCCCCCTTAAAGCAAAACACCCTCTCCCTCCCCTCCTCCCCCTCCCCTCCTTAAAAGAAAAACTCTCATAGACTCTTGCCCTCTCTCTCTCACAGACTCTCTCCCTCCCTAAATCCTAAAAGGATAGCCCTCTCTCTCTCTCTCTCTCTCTTGGAACTTCCCTTCTCTCTCTCTCTCTCTCTCTCTCTCTCTCTCTCTCTCTCTCTCTCTCTCTCTCTCTCTGTGTCTCCCCCCTTAAAGCAATGCGGCAGTGCCCTCTCCCCTCTCCCCCCTTAAAGCAAAATGCCCTCTCCCCCCCCTCTGCAACGCGACAACCCTCTCCCCCCCGCCCCTAAAGCAATGCGGCAGTGCCCTCTCCCCTCTCCCCCCTTAAAGCAAAATGCCCTCTCCCCCCCCTTAAAAGCAAAACACCCTCTCCCCCCCTTAAAGCAAAACACCCTCTCCCTCTCCCTCCTCCCCCTCCCCTCCTTAAAAGAAAAACTCTCATAGACTCTTGCCCTCTCTCTCTCACACACTCTCTCCCTCCCTAAATCCTAAAAGGATAGCCCTCTCTCTCTCTCTCTCTCTCTCTCTCTCTCTTGGAACTTCCCTTCTCTCTCTCTCTCTCTCTCTCTCTCTCTCTCTCTCTCTGTGTGTGTCTCTCTCTCACCAACCCTTTCTTCACTCTCTTTTTTCCTCTCTCTCTCTATACCTTTTCCTCTCCTCTCTTTTCTTCATTGTTTCTTCTCTTCTTCTTTGTTTGTTCCTTCTTTCTCTTCTTTCAAAACCCTAATTTTTTAATTTAATCTTTTTTTCTCTATTTATATGACCTCTATTTATATCTATTGCTTTTTTGCTCTATTTTTATCTTTTGCTTTCTTGTATCTTTTAGGACTCTTTCTTCCTTATTTAATCTCCTTTTATTCGTGTTACTTATTCATCCTCATGGCGTCTCCATAATTTCAAAGAGGGACATAAGTATCCTTGATATTCAGTGATACCAAGGGTGGATACTGTCCATGGAATTGCTTTGCCGCTTGGTCATGGCGTGTCAATAGAAGATGTTGAGGTGGGAGAAGTTTCTCTTCCTTTTCCCCTTGAAGATGGTGATATCAACAAGTTAAATCAAACCAAAGGATACATCATTGTGTGGCCAGCTAGAGATTGTGTAAGGCTTATTTTATCTCTCTCCACCTTTTTAATTATGCTTTTTTTTAGTGATTTTTTTGAGAGCAATCTATCTTGTATATGTTGCTGTGTTTAGATTGTTACAAACACATCAAAGGAAACCCCACAACCAAAGCATGGAAAACGTGTAAAGAGCACACCTACTAGGCAAGCAAGCCAAGAAGTGACAAGTACCAAGAAGAGGAAGATGATGATTGGAGTCGTCCTTGAAGAAATCCAAGTCGAGTTGCCGCAGTCTTCAAAGAAAGGTGATTCTTCAAAAACCATTAAAGAAACTAAGGAAGTAAGAGAGGTGGATGGGGGAATTGAAAAAGAAGGCGAGAATGAAGAGGGTTTCATGGTGACTCCTGCAACTCGCTTCTTGCGATTAGAACTCCTACAAGACAGTCTTAACAGAGTGAAGGTAATTGTTAACCACTTTTTATCAAATCTTACATAAGGTGTATTGGCCAAGCATAACGTGTGTGTGTGTGCATTGTAGGTGGTGAAATCCACTCCTTTGCCACCTATTCCCTTGTGCACACTTGTGCCTAACCCCTCTATACGAAGAATACAGTTTAGGTACAAGAAGTTGGCAAGGAAATTTTATACGAATGGTTATGTTGCCGATAATAGATGCAGGTTCATTTTCTCCATCTCCTCATCCCATAATCCTGTTAGAGAAGCGACTCAAGATGATGTTATTGCATGGGATGACATCTGGTGATTGAAAAATGAGGAGTTTGAGAATATGATCAAAGGCACAGAGGGAAAATTCATGAGCAACAAGATGTTGTATGTGTGGGATGGCAATCATCGAGTTGTGGCATGGATGGATGAGATTAAAAAATGTGATTCTTTTAATGTTGCAGTTTAATTATGGTGTTGTGTTGCAGAGACTAGTGCAAGTTAATTGGGACGAGAAACCAAACTGTTTGATAGAGGATATGCTATATAGTTTAATTATGGTTTTAATGTTGCAGTTTAATTATGGTGTTGTGTTGCAGAGACTAGTGCAAGTTAATTGGGACGAGAAACCAAACTGTTTGATAGAGGATATGCTATATAGTTTGGCAGCAGCTAGCTTTTTGCCAAATGATCACAAAGCACAGATTTTGGATATTTTGATTGATGGCGATTTGCAGAGACTGAAGGATTCACAAATCCCTAAAAGTACGTAATAATTACTTTTCCTATCTTCTTGATATTTATAAAGTACTCTATTTTGTTTGAATAACAATTTCAATGGAAATGTAGCAAATGCAAGTTTATTTAGGGAGTGGCTTTGAAGAGAAGTCATATGGCATGAGATTGGAGCGCAGGTTGTAGCCATCCTTGTAGAAATATCAAAAAAGTACAGGGAAATGTTTTCAGATACATTCCTAGATGACCTCATCGATCTTAAGAGAATGTATTTTGGGAAGCTGTTCGAGGACATGGTGGGATCCCTAAAGAAACAAGGTGTGGTAGCTTCGAACCCTGTTGGGGCTACTAAGCGTGCTGTGTTTAGGTGCGTAACATTCCATGAAGCGTACTTACTACTTGGTTGTACTCTTATATTTGTAAACTAAACAGATATAATAATGTGTAGAAGGATTTGTAAGTGCCATGCAGAGGGATCTATTGCAATCCAAAACATGAAAGCACAATGTATACATAGTAGCAACTTCGAGACCTTTGGGATGCAGAGATATACAGGAGATGCCCATTGTTCTTTGACATTCCAAGTGGAAAATTTCCCAAGACCGAGAAGGAGATGTATACTCGGGCTTGTAAAGCAAAGCAATCAACCATGGTATGAACTATATAATTAGATATTTCACTTTAATTTAAATATTATTTCTTATATCTTTTCGAATGGTGAATTGTATTGTGAAGCCTAGAAGTCTACGTGATAAATCACATGTTCAAGGCAAAGGTAAAGGTCTTATGAAAGATGAAGAGGATGATGATGATGAAGGGGTAAAAGTGCCAAAAAAGGATGCAACAAAGGGAAAGGGAAAAGGATCACTACAGGAAGAGGATGACTCTGATACCTCTCCATCAGAATATGACGAAGGCGATTCTGATGACAGCACTCGCAAGATCGAGGCAATCCCAAAAGTTGAAGAAGTTGGTCAACACAGGCATGGCACTCTTTTACTTGTGGTTAATTGGTATTATTGTTACATTGTTTGCATACTAACATAGATTAAGTTATGGATTCAGGTAAGCTTGGCAAGAGGTGAAGCGGCAAATGCACCATTGTGACCAATTAATCCACCTAGCCTGGGTGATCGGACTCCAATCTAAATGAAGTTTTTAGGTATGATTTTACTCATTGGTAATGATAATGTAAAGTATTTGTGTGGTGCATACACTTTGTAAGAGTGTCACGTTGTACCACGATAGTAGTCCTTGGTGCTCCCACCAGCGAACATCAAAGTGCTAGTTCCTCTATCATCGTTATAGAAGCCCCGATGTTAACAGGTGTAATAATCAATTGTGACTACATGTGAAATGATTGTAAAGGTGTGTCTTTTATATCCTGTAACAATTGACGTATAACTCTACTCAACATGGTGTGGTAGGACATCATTCTACAAAGATGATGGCATGTGTTGGGGATCCTTTGAAGATAGGCCGTGTACTTCTAAACCAGCAGTGTTCACCGGAGCTAGAACATGTCTTTGATATGTTGTTGAAGGCCAACGTGGCATATAGGACCTTTATTATTAAAGGTCTCAATACAAACACAGTGTGTGATTGTATTGTAGTGAGGTTGCCCATAGGAGGTTCTGTTTATGGTTACCCCGATGACATTGTCCCACCCATGGAATCTCTGCACATGTGAGTGATGAGATTATTTTCCCTTCATTAAGACCTTGTGTGCTGTTGTGCATACGTTGCGTGTGTGTATGTCATGCTTACATTTTTTGTGTATGTCATTCTAATTAATGCCACATAGATATTGCTTCAGATTTGTGAGACCATCTTACATGACAATGGATCTATTATTTTCATCGGTACTATGTATCAAGTGGCAACCATTATAGCTCACACCGAGCATTTTGGCTTCTCCTTCGACACCTTGGTGAATGTGTGATGTACAATGCAGATTGGAAGGGTCTTTGGACAAGAGGTAATCAACATTAACCATAGAGGTTGCCATTGAGTATCACTTTTTGCTACAAAAAATCATCTCATACTCTTGTGCAGATATATACCCTCATCGTTGGACAAAATCATACACAATCTTTCTCACCTGCTACCTTTATGAGCATAGTTGGACAAAATCATACACAATCTTTCTCACCTGATTATATCATTGATCCTTGCAACATGATGCACTAGGGCAGATGCCCAGATGGGACATCATGATGAGGTATGGAGTTAAATCTTCATCATGTGTAGGTTACATTTTTTGGTGGAATTAAGAGAGATGTTTTCTTTGGAGGTGGATCTCAGTGTAGATATGACTTTTGGAATAGCTTGCTGAGTCGTCATGTAAAGTAAGGGCAAGTGTTAATAGAGCTTTATTCTGGATGTGGACATTGTGCTATGGTAGTACAAAAATTAGACATGAACATTGTTTGTATTGATCCTGAAGAGGATGTAGTGGAGGGTGTCTTGATGAAGATTTCATCGTAGTGCAATAAACATATTTATTTGTGAATATTCAAGTGATTGGGTCATGATCTTATTTGTAGCAATTGTTTATAATTGTATCATAATCTTATTTTTCGTATTAAAAAGAGAAAAAGAGGACGAGAGCAACACACGTTGGGGTTTTGCAATAAGAGATCATTCCCCTCTGCAAAACGATGTTTATATACGTACAAACTAATAAAGAATCAACATTTCTATATTGTGTGGATGAATAGCATTTGTAGACTTCAAGATCTATATGCAAAACATAAGTTAAGTAAGCTTTGTTGAGAAATGAGAAAAAAAAATAGAGAGAGAGTGAGTAAAGAGAAGGGCTGCAAAACATAAGTTAAGTAAGCTTTGTTGAGAAATGAGAAAAAAAATAGAGAGAGAGTGAGTAAAGAGAAGGGCAGAAAGAGTGAGTGAAAGAGAAAGAGAGAGAGGGAGTGAGAGCAGAGAGAAGGGAAGAGAGGGAAGAGAGAGGGAGAATAAAGAGACTGAGTAAAGAAAGGGACTGAAAGAAAGAGAGAAGGGTCGAGAGGAAAGATAGAGAGAGTGAGCCAAAAAAAGGACTGAAAGAGTGAGAGAGAGAGAGAGAGAGAGAGAGAGAGAGAGAGAGAGAGAGAGAGAGAGAGAGAGAGAGAGAGAGAGAGAGAGAGAGAGAGAGAGAGAGAGCGCAAAGAGAAGGGTAGAGAGAGAGAGAGAGAGAGGGAGGAGAGAGTGAGAAAAGAGAAGGACTGAAGAGTTATTAAAGAGAAGGATAGAGAGAGAGAGAGAAGAAGGAGAGCCAGGAGAAGGATAGGAGGTAAGAGAAGAATAGTGAGAGATAAGGAGATACGAAAGAGAGAAGGATAGAGAGAGATAGAGGGATAAAGAGAGAGAGAGAGAGAGAGAGAGAGAGAGAGAGAGAGAGAGAGAGAGAGAAGAATAGGAGGTAAGAGAAGAATAGTGAGAGCCAGGAGAAGGATAGGAGGTAAGAGAAGAATAGTGAGAGATAAGGAGATACAAAAGAGAGAAGGATAGAGAGAGAGAGAGAGAGAGAGAGAGAGAGAGAGAGAGAGAGAGAAGAAGAAGAAGAGCCAGGAGAAGGATAGAGAGAGAGGGGAGAGGAGTATATAGAGAGCGAGAGGGGGAAGGAGGAAAGGAGATAAGAGAAGGATAGAGAGGGAGGGTGGGAGAGTGAAAGGGAAGGAGAGAAATGGACGGTGGTAATAGAAGAGAGAGAGAGTGTTAGCAAAGAGAGACAAGGATAGAGAGAGTGAGAGGGAGGGTGGGAGAGGGAAAGGGAGGGATGAGAGAGGGGGAGGGAAGAGGGTGGGAGAAGGAGAGAGAGGGTGGTGTGGGCTATATACTAGGCTAAGCTCCCTCCAAATCTCCCTCCACCAAGCTCGCTTGGTGACCATCCGTGATGGTGAATATAGTGAAGCGTAAATTGAAACCATTTCAAATCTCAAGTCATTGATTTATAATTGTGAAGCTTATTGAAGAATCAAATTTTCAATATCCAAAGCATTAAGCCCCATGAATGCAATATGTTCTATTGACATTGGCTTATTTCTCCTCTATCCTAACTGTCATCCTCCTATGCTACCACATGAGTAATTGCCTCAATGCACTGACTTCAAGGATTCCACCACCACACGAGGTGGCCTTTTGAAACCCACAAACAAGCTTGCCAATGTGAGTGCTCCATGCCTTGGGTAGACCAAATAGCTAAGCTTCCTTGATTTGCAAAGTAGGGACCATGAGCCTCCAAAATGTGATGAAATAAAAATAACAACATATGCACCTTGGTTATTTTCAATAAGAATCACTGAACAACATGAAAACATAAAAAATTGGAGATATTAACATATAGTGTGTTACGCTACTTGATGTCCATGCTTCCACCATGTACTTGTAAACATGTACTTGTAAAATGTGGCCAAAGCTTCTTTAAAGTTGTTGGCATCTTCTTTCTTGAATTTCATTTTCTGTAGAAGTGTACACATCCAAGACATAATTGTTGTTTGGATTCAGATCAAAGGTCACTGCTTTAGCAAAATGCTTGAATATATGCGAGTGAACTATGTGCTTAGGCTCACTACTGAGTTCAAGGACATTGTAAATTGTTCCCTTGATTTTCTGACACTAAAAGGACACGGTAGTGGAGTTACCCTTTTGTTTTACAACACGGGCTTAAAACCTACATCTATTTATTTGTAGATCATTGCCTACTTAAACCAACTTTATCACAAACACCTTGAGCTTTAGTTGGAGGCATACCAAACAACAAGCGGGCGGGAAAGAGCGAGACAAAGTTCGAGCAAATCCCGTCCTTTCAAACATAATGTACATTGCATTTGGTCCATTGTATCTCATATGAAAAAGATTGGCAAAAATTTTGTGTGTGTGCGTGTGTGCATGTGTGCATGTGTGTGTGAGTGAACTTAAGTCCTACTCAGGGCTGAGTAGGACTTAATGTATGGTGAAAGTATGACATGGGTATGCACAACTGCTGGGGACTGTTTGCTAGCATGAAGTAGTATGTGGTTGCACACCATTTCACAATTGTTGCAAGTATTTTCACATTCATCGAGGCGATTGACACTGTGGTTTGGGCAGTCCTATGTTTTGTTGGCCTGCTTGAGCACCCTTTGGCCAATTAGGTATGCACATTTACCGACCTAAAACCTTCAAGCTAGAAACCTTGAGCTGGAAATTTTTCATGTATCATACTTTATATATTTATCTAAGAATAATAAAAAATACAAGGAAAAAACAATTTTGGGCAATGTATTCTGAATAGATATTTTTTGCATCGCCTCCTCTATAATCCGTTTTTCTACATTCTTTGGGAAAGTACTTTAAAAAGAGTTCCTAATATGGGTATATTCTCCTTTACATGCCCATGAGCTCCTTGCCTTCTCTAACTTTCCTTGGGAAAAGTACATGGGAAAGAGTATCAAACATGGGTTACATTTTCTTTACATTTACATGACTTTTTGTGGCTTCATGTAAAGAAGGCTAGCCCAAAGACTTTCGCTAGCGAAAGTACTTCGAACAACTTTTTAAAATTGCCTTAATTTTCATATTTAATGTCAAAATATAGTCATTCACAACCACTCAAATCGAAGGGAAAGTGCTATTTGACCTCATTTCTTAGGATAAATATTATAAAAAGAATGAAATAGTATGCCAAATCTATAAAATAGAGATTTGAAGTTTTTATTTAGATAAGTTACTTTCTGTATTTTCTTAAACAATGTACTGATACTAGATTCTAAATATTTGAGAATTATGTCCTGAGACATACTCATGTTTTCCATGTCCTCCATAATTTCCTTCGAAAAAGTACCTATGGGATGATCTCTAACATGGGCATGATCTCCTTTAAATGTTCCTATATTCAAGTGTCATAATAATCCAATCTCTCACATGCGACCCTCAAATGTAAAGTTCTTATTATCTTGAGTTGTGCTTGCATTAGTTTGTTTTGTAGCCTCTTCATGGTGGTTTTCTTGGAATGCAAAAATACCTTACTAAGTTACATGCTTATATTTCTCAAATAAACATGTTTGTGTAAGCATGTGAAAATTTTCAAAAAATAAGAAAGGGAAAAAGAAAGATTCAATAAGTTTTTTATGTTATGCAAAATGTTTCATTAATTCTATTAAGATTAGGGTTTTGTATATGCTTTCTATTAGGGTTAAGATGAGGGTTACTAATACTTTTTTTTCTTTATTTGGTTTGATTTTGTAGGTTATCCACACATACAAGCCTCATAAAGTAAGAGATCTCTCCCTTTTATGTTTTCTCTCTTATGCTTTTACATGTTATAGTGTTTGTAAGTTTTAAGATTTGTTATTTTTTCTCCGCTCTATGGATAGCATAGCTTCTCTCAAGAGGTGGCCATATTCTTTAGCCTCATGTATGAGTCTAGTGCATAAAGCTTATGCGTTAGGAGTGCGTTAGCAATATGCATAAGCCTCATACATAAGGGTAGTGCATAAACCTCATGCATGAGACTTATGCATTACCAAATGCATAAGCCTTATGCATTTGGTAATGCATGAGGCTTATACATAAGGTTTATGCATGAGGCTTATACATAAGGTTTATGCATGAGACTTGTGCATAAAGCCTCATGTATAAAAAGACCATATTAGGGAGTTTGGGGAATTCCAATTCCCATTTTGCAAGATCAAAAAATGGGGGGCATGGTAAATCCTTTTAATATTTTGTCAAAAACCCCTCATGTGACATATCATTGGAAAGCTCTTCAAGAGTAAGTTCTGAATCCACATTCTCTAACAAATTTTGAGTTGGTATACTCAAGATACACCAAAAAGTAGATTGAGAAGAAAATTCTCAAAGTACTGGGATTTTTCCAAATTCTCTAATATGGTCTTTAAAGCTTATGCATTAGCAAATAAGCCTCTATGCATAGCCTTAGACATAAGCTTATGCATGAGGCTTATGCACAAGCATCATGTATAATGCCATATGCATAAAGCTTATGCATATGGCTAATGCATAAGCCGGGTACATAAGCTTTATGCATGAGGTTTTATGCATAAGCTGCATACATGAGGCTTATGTATAAGCCTCATGCATAAACCTTATGCATAAGCCACTACATACGAGGCTTATGTATTAGGCTCATGTATAAACCTTATGCATAAGCTACATACATGCGGCTTATGTATTAGGCTTATCTATATGGATAATACTATAAGCCTCATGTATGCGGTGGCTTATGCATAAGGTTTATGCATGAGGCTTATGCATAGCTTTATGTAGTCTAGGAATGCATAGCCTCGTGCAAGCTATGAATGCTATGCATAAGCCTTATACACAGTATGCATAAGGCCTATACATGAGCCTTATACTATGCATAAGGCTTATGCATTAGCTGAGTGCTACCTAGGCAAGCGGGTCTACCGGAATGCATTAGAAGCTCCCATTACATGTTGGGTGCTACCTAAGCATGCTGGTAGCTTCCAATGCATGCCAATAACCGAGAGCTACCAGGATACACCGAGAGCACCCAATGCATGCCAGGTGCTACCTAAGCTAGGAATGCTAGTAGCTTCTAATGCTGGGGGTAACTATTACCGACATGCACCGGGAGCACCCACGGGTGTTACCTATGCATGCCGGTAGCTTCCAATGCATGCCGGGTGTTACCTATGCATGCCGGTAGCTTCCAATGCATGCCGGTAGCTACCGACATGCACCGGGACGACTCAATGCATGTCGGATGCTACCTAGGCATGTCGAGTGATTCTAATGCATGCTGATAGATACCTACATACACCAAAAGCATGCAATGCATACTGGGTGCTACATAGGCATATTGGTAGCTTCCAATACATGCCAATAACTATCGACATGCATGCTAGGTGCTACCTAAGTATGCTAGTAGGTACCGGCATGCACCATGACATTATCTTTGTGTACAAAGAGAAAAGAGAGAAGCTTAGGGCTTCTTGAATGGTGGTAGAGAGGAGCTTGGAGCTTTCACGATGAAGGTAGATTCAAGGTTCCCTCTGCTAGAGAGCATACTACTACACATAGGCATGGTAGAGTCCAAGCTCACTTGCACCTCCCTCCCCGACATACATGGTCCCACCACGTTTATTTGCTTATAGTTCTTCAGCTTTAAAATTGAATTGTAGAATAAAAATCAAGATTAGAAAATCAATCGACTCATGGTTTTCCAAATCAATATAGCCTTGCACATCTGGATCAAAACCAATGGATTATAGGTTATCATGGATTATCTCATCTAGCTCTTTTGCAATCATGAATTTTTGGCATATATTATGCAACGATATTATTTATGATACAAAGCTTATATGGATACATAGACAAGAATTTTTTTTAATGACCTCCTCTTAAATTTATAGTAGTCAAAGGTTGTGACTATGTGTGTTTTTCAGGTCCTTAGCCCTAAACCTATGTTCTACCTATATCACCTTATCCTAGGCATATTTTTTCTTTAATTCTATGATTTACAAGATTTTTTTATTTTTTTGAGATTTTATTAGCTACTATCTACTATTTGAAATATGTTTTTACATATGTATTAGTGATAAAAAGATGATAAAAATAAAAACAATTCTCATAAAATATGAAAATATTTCAAAGTTAAGAAAAATAGTCTCCTAAAAGTTGATGTTTTACATCAAAGTTGATGCAAAACATCAACTTTTCCATGTAACTTGATGTTTTGCATCAAAGTTGATGCAAAACATCAACTCTACCACAAAACTTGATGTTTTGTATCAATTTTCAAATGCTCTGGAGGAGAAGAAAGTGGAGGTCGATTTTCATAAACGGCTTGTTTTAGCGATTCTGTTCACGATACCATGCTTAGACGACCTATTCCATAAATTTTAAGTACCAATACAACTATGTTTTGATGCGATATGCAGACATCACAAAATTTATGGAATAGGTTATCTGAGCATGGCAAAGCAGACGGAATCACTAAAATAGACTGTTTGTGAAAATCAATCTTCGATTCTCTAACTTTCTTCTTTGAAGCGTCTGAAACTTGATGCAAAACATCAAGTTTTGTGGTAGAGTTGATGTTTTGCATCAACTTTGATGCAAAACATTAAGTTTTTGTTGGAAAGTTGATGTTTTGCATCAACGCGATGCAAAACATCAACTTTTCCACACAACTTGATGTTTTGCATCAAAGTTGATGCAAAACATCAAGTTTTGTGGGAAAGTTTATGTTTTGCGTACGTTGATGCAAAACATCAAGTTTTTAAAAAAAGTTGATCTTTTGCGTAGAAAGTTGATGTTTTGTATCAAGTTGATGAAAAACATCAACTCTTAGCAGGAAGTTATTACTCAGCATTAAGTTGGCCGCAAATGTTGTAGCTAAAACATCCTTACCATGTGTAGTAACCAGTAGAATTGGAACTGAAGTCCTTGCGTGATATTTTACAAAAAAGGATTTTGGAAAGTATAAACTTTTGTTTCTTAAAGCAAGCTTTTTCATGCTTTATAAACTCATTTTAACCTCTTTTTGTCACATCAAGCACACATCTTCTTTAAAAATGAGTGTGTAATTATTTTTCAAAATTAGACAACTTTTAAATAGCTTATTCATGATATTTTAAAATTCATCTGTACGTAACGAGCTCTTTTAAAAAAAAGTGTATATTATCAATTAAGAAATTGTGATACTCAAGAGCTTCAAAATGGATTTTAATACTACTCTCATCAAAAGCCAAAATAGGGTTTTATAATTAAGGTATCAAGATAATGCTTTTGTAATAATTGAAAATAAAGATAATAAACATTATCTCTATTTTGGCATGTTATTGGAAAACTTATTGTTACATTTTCAATTATAATCTCAAAAAGTAAGCAAAACGAAGTCTTTTTTTTTTCATGTCAATTTTTGTAAGAAACATGTAAAGTGTCCAAAATATTATCATTTTTTGGCATTATTGTACACATGCGTAGATGACTTTTTAAAAAGAGGTAAAAAAATTGAACTTTTTTTATGAAATCTTTGAAAGATGCCAAGTGTTTCTCGCAACAGTGTTATAGGCTATACATAGGGTATTCATAGGGTATGTATAGGCTATGCATAGGGGCCATAGCCTATGCAATGGGTTAATGCATAGCCTATTAACCTAACCCTAATCCCTGGCACCCAAGGGTGCAAAAACTTGAAGAGAAGAAGCATAAACAAGGAATGGAAAAAGAGGGCTTACCTCTTCTTTGGGAATCTATATGAGCCACCCCGTGGCCTAAACCCTTGGTGGTTGTTCACTTGAATAGACCTACAAAAATTTATCATAATAAATCAAAAAGTTAGTTCATTTTAACATATTATGCAAAAGCCTATGCATAAACCTATTGCATAAGACTTATGCATAAGGGCTTACGCAATAGGCCATGCATAAGGCTTATGCATAGCCTATTACATAAGCCTATGCATAAGGCTTATGCATAAGCCTATTGCATAAGGGCTTATGCAATAAGCTATTGCATAAGGGCTTATGCATAGTCTATTGCATAAGGCATATTGCAATAGGCTTATGCATAAACCTATTGCCTAAGCCTTATGCATAAGGACTTATGCATAGGCTATTGCATAAGGCCTATTACAGAAGGCTTATGCAATAGGCTTATGCATAGGCTATTGCATAAGTCTTATTGCATATCCTATTGCATAAGGCTATACATAAGTTTATACATAAGGCTTATTGCATAGGCTATGCATAGCCTATTGCATAAGGCTATGCATAAGGCTTATTGCAATAGGCTATGCAATAAGCCTATTGCATAAGCTATGCACAAGGAGATGAATAGGGCTTATTGCATAGCCTATTGACCTAACTCTAATCCCCGGCACCCAAGGGTCCAAAAATACAAAGAGAAGAAGCATTTAAAAAAATGAAAAAAGAGGGCTTACCTCTTTAATGAGATGCCGTTTTATGAGAGGATTGGCCTAAACCCTTGTTCACTTGAATAAACCTACAAAAAAGAAACTTTAGTGAATAAAAAAGTTAGTTCTCATTAACACATTAGCAAGTAAGGAGAACAAGAGGAAAAAGAGGCGAGTATCCTAAACCCTACTCCTAATGCAATGAAATAAATTAGTTTATGTTAAGTCTAAACCCTAGCTCTATGCATAGAAATATTAATAGATAGCTTTGATGGAGATCTCCATCAAAGCTCTCTATTAGATCTCTATGCACTAGCTAGGGTTAGGGCAAGGGAGAGGAAAGAGAGGGGAAGAGAGAAAGAGGAAGGAAAGATAGGGAAAGGGGAAGAAAAGCTCACATAGAGCTATGGCATAACTAATGAATCTGATGCATTTCTCTACCTTTGGATCCAACTTTATTCTCACTTCATTAGGAACATGTACATATGCAATACACTCAAACAATTTCAAGTGAGACACATCCGATCTTATGCCTGTAAACTTCTGTTCAGGAGTCATACCATGAACAGCTGCAGAGTGAATGTCCTGTTCATAATGTACATAGAAGTTGCTACTGCTTCTGCCTAAAAGTAATGTGGCATATTCTTTTCAACCATCAAGGCAAGTGCCAGTTTTGCAATGTGCCTATTTTTCCTTTCTGCAACACCATTCTATTACAGAGTGTACCTGCACGTAAACTACCTCTTAATTCCCTGCTTTCTCAGGAAATCATTGAACTCATTGGAGAAATATTCTCCCCCACCATCTGATCTTAGGCATTTTATTTGCATGCCTTTTTTAAATCTCTGAAAGTGAGCAAACACCTCATTTTTTCCTTCTCAACCAAGGCTTTAAATCTCTGAAAGTGAGCAAACACCTCATTTTTTCCTTCATGAAGTAAACCCACACTTTCCTAGTGTGGTCATCAATGAATGTAACATAGTACCTACAACCTGCAATTATTGCAGTCTTGGTCGGTCCCCATACATCTGAATGTATGACAAAAATTTGTTATGTGTGTGATCGATGTAAGGGCCAATATATGTGACAACGTCATATAACAATTGAGCATGTCCAGACATATGGTCTTCATGAGGCATTGGCATGACCAAGTGTAGATGATGACATGGAGGAGAACCATAGGAGAGTGCTAGGTAACATGCCACACCATTCGGTGACATATCAGGTAGAGTGCGGATGGAAAGCATGGCTGAGACTCATCTTCCCCAACAAATGAATGAGGTGCCTCCACCATTTCCACATGAGGAGGAAGAAAATCTAATCATGGACGACATGGTGAATGAATTCTTTGGACCTGATATCATAAATGATAGTGAGCAAGCTCCAATGTCACAAGAGGAAGAAACCTTGCATAGAGAGGCAAGCACCCGTTTATATAAGGGATGTTTGTACTCCACATTGAGAAAACTTGGAGCTATTAAACTTGCAAACAACTTATGGATGGAGTGATGCAAGTGTCACCAGTCTTCTTCTGTAAGACTGCCTCATTCTATTCTCTCAAATAGAAAATGGATCATGTCCTATATACTCTCCTTGTGCTAATATTTTTACATATGATTTCTTATGTTATGTTGTAGGCTTCTCAAGAAGATTCTTCCCCCTCAAAATATATTACCGAACTCATGAGATGGGTGTCGTAAAATGCTCTCTATGCTAGGTATGGATTACATAAAAATACACACATGTCCCAATGATTGCATGCTATTTAGAGGGGTTAATAAAGATGCAACACAATGTCTACAATGGATTACATAAAAATACACACATGTCCCAATGATTGCATGCTATTTAGAGGGGTTAATAAAGATGCAACACAATGTCTACAATGTGGGGAGAGCTACTATAGGGATGATTTGCAAGGAGATAAAGTTTCCTGAAAGGTTTTGAGACACTTCCCTATCATTTCTCACATCCAAAACATGTTTAAATGTGAGGGGATTGCAGAATTCATGACATGGAATGCTACTCATTGCTTAACTGATGGCATCATGAGGATCGTAGAGCTGATTCACTGACATGCCAACATGTGGAGCATCAATGGCCAAAGTTTAAAGATGAGTCTTGTCACTTACGTCTTGGCTTGGCCATGGATGGGTGGCAATCAAGAAAGGTCATATCATGCTTTCTCGCCTTGTACTACCAGGCAAGTATAAGGCGGCGAACATGGATGTGTACCTTGAGCCTTGATTGAGGAGCTTGAGACACTATGGCGAGGTATCAAAGTACATGACGTTTCAAGGCCAATAAATAGGCATGAGGCAGAGGTGAAAGGAGTTTTTCTTTGGACAATGCATGGCTATCCCAGGTTCTCGGAGTGCTCAAGTACTTACTTTAACCAGATAACTTTAAGCTTTAACCTTTAAACTTTAAGTTCATATATCTATCTCAATAATCTCGATTTTAAAATAGGTTTGGCAACCTCCGAGCATCATGCATGTCCGATTTATGGACCATCACTTGTTTCAGAAAGACCCTCTACACTTAAGAAGGTGGTGTATGACAAACATCATCGATTTTTCCCTCCTTCACATCCCAAGTATGTGCCACATGAGGTCTCACCACTTGTGATGAGAGGTAGAGATTGCTTTGAGGCATGGAGAAGCACCACCAAATGGGATGTCTAGACACTCAATCTTCTTTCGACTTCCATATTGGTGTGACATGAAGATCAATCATCTCTTAGATTCCATGCATATCTTCAAGAATGTGGCAACAAATATTTGGGACCATTTAATTGGTAAAAGAGATACAAAGGGTGCAAGGGATGACTTACAAAAAATTGGATGCCTTCAAGGTGCATGGCCGATTGAAAGTGAGAGTGGCAACATGGTCCTATCAAAGGCACCATCGATATTAACCAAGAAGGAGCACAATAAGGTGAAAAGTATGATTGTCTCTTTTCATTCACTAACAGGAGTAAGGCATTCGTTGAAGGGTGCCTTCAAAAAGACCAAAAAGAAATGAGAGGTACAATTATATGGCCTCAAGACACATAATTGGCACAAGATATTACAGGTATATAAATATTTGCTTATTCATTTTCTCTTTGTGGTACATAATTTGTAGGCTCATATACTAACTTCCATTTTTTTTCTATGCATAGTTTATTCTTCCAATTTCTATAGTTGGTTGTGAAGACAAGAAGGTGAGAGAGAGGCTATTTACAAAATGGGAAGCTTGGTGAGGTATGAATCTTCTCTTCAATTCACTAGCTAAGTTATATTGCTTATTTGGTATTCTCATGCGCTCACAAGTTATGTATTGGTAAATACTACACATGATTGCTATGTATGTAGGTACATATCCTTAAAGGAGATATATCCTATATCCATTGACACAGCTTGTCTCAATACTATTGAGGTAGTGTGAGAGATTTTGAAACATGGGAAAGGAAAGCAAAGATATTGTTGTTGTGCAACAATAAAGACATAAAGTAAAGCACCTTGGGAGTTAAAACAAGGTCTAGTTCTATAAAGCTTACTTCACAAGTGAAAACTCTATTGCTTAATCATTACTGATAACTCTTCTTTGTCTAAGGTAGCTTCTTTTGACTTTGTATTTGTTTTGTGTGTGATAAAAATCATGGTTGGTAGTAAGCCAATTGCTAATAAGAACATTCATGCCATACACCATATAAAACAAGCACTCCTTAGGTGCATGTCATGCAGTAGCTCTTTAACTACCTATGTAAGTATTTTTCAACTCACAAATCTTTAAGTAGCTATTATATTGTTAATATGTTTATAAATTTTTAACTTTTTGTACTTCTGTATCTTCGTAGAACCAAGGGATTCCACCTCAAGAAGACAATGAGCATGGAGATTTGATGAAGAGGAGGATGAATAACCCAACCAAAGATGAAGATGAATAACCCAACCAAAGATGAAGAGCATACTACATTAAGGAGTGACCTACTTGATCTACATTCTCCTTTTATTTTATCTAAGTAAACTTCTAAGCTAGGTGAAGACTTTCTTAAGTTAAAAAAATATGGTCTCCTATAAGCTCGAGGGTTTCTTATGATGACTAGTACTAACCTAAAATTAGGATGAATGGCAAGCACCATTTCCTTTATTCATCTTTGCTCCATGATGTATCACTAGCACATATTCTCATGAGGGAGAAAAAACCCATTTTTACAACTTAATACATATTATGTTAAAACAAACTTTCTATGGGATGCTCTCCAATTGAGTGGGGAGGTCATTATTCAAAAACTCCATAAAGAACATATGTTCTTAAAACGAGTTTTTGTCTATGGGATGCCCTCCATAGAGCACATGTGTTCTTAAAAAGAGTTTTTGTCCGATCACAAGATCTACTGTAAGCCTTGGGGGTTCCTTAGAGCAGGTTCAGACAAACCCAACAAGACAAGATTTGCTAATACTAATGCTATTCATTAGCTAGTGGTCCACATGAGGGGTTGTTAGCTAATGATCCTATCTTGTGGTGGATTTGGATGGGAAAGAACTCTTCTTAGTTGACTTGTACAAGCAAGATAAGTCAAATAGCTTGAGTAGACTTTGTTTGAAATGGGCCAAGGAGGCTAAAATAGTGTGTTACACATGGTGGGTTGGGAAACAAGATTCTATGAAGAGACAACGAGGAGTCTCCCTAGAAGGGAGAAACATTAGACGCACATTGCTCCAATATATAATTATAATCTTGATAGGCTACCTTAATAGTAAGGGGTTTTATATGTATATTTTTCCATAGGAATTAACGAAAGCTCTCACATTCCCTTCACCATCAACCTTTTCTCGTGTTTTATCACGCCCACATGCGTGCGTGCGTGCGCTGCAAAACCTTTGATTAAACCCTTTCCTATAATATTGTGAGAGGTTAATTAATGTATTATTATACATAATGGATTATTCCCGCCTGACTTTAGGTAAAAATGAACAGTAGTTGGGGTGAATTGGGTTTGTTGGATTTCCCATCAATTGCTTGGATACGTAGACAGCGCTTGTTTTACATGGTGATTCCTGTCCATATCTGACTCAGTGCCCATCATCTTCTTTCACCAGCTGATTCCTTATTGTTTCAAACTTCAAGTCTATAAGCTTATACTCGGAAATTGGGATTATAGATAAATGAAACCATCTAGTTAAAAGATTCTCTCTCTCTCTCTCTCTCTCTCTCTCTCTCTCTCTCACACACACACACACACACACTCTCTCTCTCTCTCTCTCTCTCTCACACACACACACACACACACACACACACTCTCTCTCTCTCTCTCTCTCTCTCTCTCACACACACACACACACACACACAAATTTCAATGACTTTCATTTATTTTTTCCACCTGTTTTGTCCATTCCATGAGAATCTCCCCAGATTTTGCAACTTGCAAGTAACCATGATAAATATCATGCAATACCAATTCACATCGACTTGGTAATTGTGTTGAAAACTAGGCCATGCTAATTAATCCTGACGACATAAATTTTCATCCTTTTGACTTACCCCAGCATGTTAATGTATGCATAATGCATTCCTAACCCTGATTGAATAGTATGGTTGATTAGAGGTTGGACCTTATATAGTTTGCAAACATTTTGTAAAGTGAAGCTAGTACATAGTCTCTGATCAAATTTTGGATCCCCACCACGAACAACCGCACTACATTATTAATATTATTCAAATGTTTCAAGTGTTCAATAATCTCCCAACTCCTCTCTTAAACCCTAATTAATGTAGTCTTCATTACTAGAGTCCACCTCCTGCCTCACTTTCAAGACATGCTCGGAAGTACACTATATTTGCCCACTCAAAGCACAGCCTTTTCTTCACGCCTTTCATGAGTCCCTCTCTGGCTAGCGTGTCACATGATCCAGCTGATGCATCATCTTCTTTTCTTTACACATGCTTCACAGCGTCTCAAGCTAGCACAAACCAGCCTTGGTTGATGCTTCCATGGCCGCCTCTATATTGTTTTTACTGTAGGAGTAAAGTTGTTTCTTGGCCTCCTTAGCACTTGATCTTTTGTTATTAGTTTCTTTAGGTTTTGGCATAAATTGTAAAGGTTTTATATGCCTAGGGCAACCAATAAGGTCTGCTTGTGGGCATTCTAGGACAAAACTTAGATACAGCTCTAGTATAATATTGGAGCTATAGTTGATGCAATTTGATCAAAATGATAGAGTTAATTGAGGTGAAGGAGAGCTTGCAAAATGGGCAAGCTTGGTGAAGAGACAAAGGCTGCTATGAAAACTCTGATCAAAATCACATTATCAAGGTGTATATAAGGTTTAAGGGATCAACAAAAATGGTTATATTTCTAGGGTTGATATTGCTTCAAGTGCTACGTCCCATACCAGGGCCTTCTTCATCACAGGATGCTTCTACTCCAGCAGTTCAAAATGGGCCAGAAAACGCATTGCCTGCAAGCACATTTGGGGGTCATATAGGAGGGCCTTTGCCTAGCGCCCCTTCAGTTGGTCCTTTATCTGATTCATTCCATCCAAGCATAGCAGTTATCATAGGGGTGTTGAGCACAATGTTCTCATTAACTTTCCTCATACTCCTCTATGCAAAGCATTGCAAGAGGACCCCTGTGAGCGTGTATGGAGGACCAGACCATGACATGGTGGTAGGCACCCCAGCTGCTGCTCTAGCCAATGCTCTCTTCACAGACCGTGACTCTGGCCTTGATAGGGCTGTGGTGGAGGCGCTTCCCATGTTCTCCTTTGGTGCTCTCAAAGGCATGAAGGAGGGCCTTGAATGTGCAGTCTGCTTGTCTAGATTTGAGAGCCCAGAGATACTCCGCTTGCTCCCCAGATGCAAGCATGCTTTCCACCTTCACTGCGTTGATGTGTGGCTTAATAACCACTCCACTTGCCCTCTGTGCAGGCATCGTGTTGATGCACACGATGCCCTTGTTGTGGACGATTTCTTATCAGCTCTCAAGCCTGCAAGCGAGCCCGGATCATTCAGAAACTCCTTATCAGAGCTTAGCGGAAACCTTGACAGAGCTTTTGAGTTCTATGTGCAACGTGAGGCTGATACCTGTAGTGCTGCCGAGTTAGCAGGTTGCTGGCATGGCAGTGGTAGCAGCTGGCGGAAGGATGGATTGATTGGCAGCGAGAGGACGCTGGGAAGCTCGAGGAGAGATAACTTTAGCGGCCAACTAATCGGAGCCAGCGAAAGAAAGGAGGGGTCGGCAAGAGTGGTGAGAAGCGGCGCCCAGCTGAGCGCCGCTGCAGCGCCGGCGCAGCTAAATTTGGGAGGTGATCCTGAGCAGCTGCATCATTTGGAGTACTTTGATGAGCATCTTGCTAGGCGGCTCGGCCATCGGATCATAGTATCGGATGTGGTGTTTCAGCACAGATGGAGCGATTTCCTACCGTCCGATGTGCCGTTCTTCAATGCAAATATGGTGCACTTGAGGGAGCAAAGTATGTCGTCTCTGCCGGTAAGCTCAGAGCTAGCCAAAGCGCAAGGCGCAGGCGGTGACAGCTTTTCAGCAAAAGAGGACGTGGAAATGGGTTTAAATATGCCGCACGAAAGAAGCACTGTGATGGGTGGTAGTGCCAGGATGTCTAACAGCAAGGTGGCGGATGTAGAGGCGGCGCAGGCGCAGCTGCAAGCAGCGGCTTCGGCTGAGATAACAAAGTCGGCGAGAAAGCAAGTGTCTATGGAGCGCAAGGAGAGGCAGATCAAAGCGAACAAAGGGGAGAGGAGGTGGACGGCCGGAGTACAGCAGAGGTGCATGTCGGAGATGTCGGGGCTGCAGAGGGTGCAGCAGGTGGCGGCCGGCAAGCAGCTATTGGCGGGATCGGAAGCAGTGGCTGAGGTGGAGGATGAAACGACCAGGCGCTGGTTTGCGACGGCGCGCAGGACGCTCAAGTGGCTGGTGGGTTCTAATGCGGGGGCTCGACCAACGTCAACGGCGGGTACCGCCAATCCGGCAACTGATTGATCATTGACAAAGGCGGCGCCACCAGCATTACCGCCATTCTGCACACACCCACGCGCGAGCGCACGCACGCAATCTCTCATAAAGAGGTATATGAGCCTCCTTCAAAAGGCTTCCTCTCACACTCTGTCTGTCTCTGTGCCTGTCTTTGCCTTGTTTTCTTCAAAGCGAAATGCAATTTGGCCAAAGCCTGTCTTGCAAGATCACCTCGGTGCAAGAGCTATTCTATGTCTTTCTTTTAATTGGACAAAAAATTATTCAACAGGCAACTAGAAAGGTACTAATTTACATTAAGATGAAGCTATTGTTGGTTGTCTATATATAACCACAGAAGACCCATGGCTCCCTTTCCACCCTTGATGAAGAAAGAGGAAGACCAAAATATACCCCAACCTTGGAGCATGTCACACTAGATCCATGTGTAGTAAGTTGTGCAAGGATTGTCCTCTTCCTAGGGAATATTGTGTTTAGCATTTTTTTTTGATACCATGAATATTTGTGTGAGAATTATGAGGGTTTTACTTCGAGTTTGTATTAGTATTCATCTGTTATGTAGTAACATAGAAATATATTTATACTACATATCCACACACTCATGTGGGGAAGAGTCTCAGGGATATATGTAGGATATCATGTGCATTCACCAAAAGGGGTTTAAATTTTCATGAACTCATATATAATTTACATACGTGAAAGCCTTTTTTAATTCAAACAAAAAAAATGATAAGTTTGTTTTAAAAAAAAGGAGCAATTTTATTATCTCAGCAAGGGGTGGAGAGTTAGCATGCTTCCTCCCCAAAATTCCATTTCAAAAATCATAAGACCAAGGAAAGTATCTCTCTTTGGAAACAACATAGCACATTGAGATTACATATTTGAGTTTAGAAATTCTAGCTAAAATTTTGCCTTAATATCAGCCTGCATCTGTTGTGTTTGGCTATTTAGGTTGAGCCACAACAAAGGCATTGGTTGAGAAAATAACAATTTAAAAAACATAGCGGAGGCTTAGGATGGATCTTGCAAGCTTGCAAAGAAAGCCATGAGTTGGTAGTGATGACTAGCATAAAGGTGGTGGGGTAGTTGAAGCAATGGTAGCAAAGGAGTGAGAGGACTTGTAACATAGCCATGGTAGCAAAGGAGTGAGAGGAAAACATAACCACGGTCAACCTAGCATAGCAAGATAACCGCAAAACAATTGGGGGGAGGATGCATGGTAAGATGGACTTGAAACCTATGTCCTGGACATGGCTTTTAAATTGGTATTTAGACATTTGAAAAAGTCATTTTCCCTCATTTTCTCCCGCATTTAGTACGTTTGAAAAGCCTGAAAACAAAAAACAGTTACAAGTAGCTCGTGGTGCACTCATTTTGCCACCTCTCCCATGTCTCTCTCTCTCTCTCTCTCTCTCTCTCTCTCTCTCTCTCTCTCTCTCTCTCTCTCTCTCTCTCTCTCTCTCTCTCTCTCTCTCTCGCGTGCGCAAGATCTCTCTTTCACTTACCCACTTTGTCTCTTTCCATCTCCTCTGTATCCTAAACCTGCTATGCTGCCTTGTTGTTTACCTCTCTCTCTCTGCCTATTGTAGGCCCCTTATTGTTCTTTCACCGACACACACACATACGCATGGACCTTTCACCCATCATAGATTCCCAAGCATTTAGAGGCAGATGTAGAAGTTCAGCCTGTGTAGAGGGCTGCGAGTCATGACCAATGCAATCAAGTATTATCATGCATAGAAGAAGCAAGAACAACGTGCAAGGATGAAGTCTAAGGTACAAGAAGAATAGGAGCACAATGCAAGTCATGGTGCAAACGAGCAGAACCGTCAAAAAATATGCAACGACATTGTTCATTACTTTAATTAGCGGACCAAGGGTCTATACGAGAAGATGAGGTTTGATATATTATCTCACATTCTCCAACGTCGCTCCATGAAGGAAATTTCCAGCAGTTTTCCACTATGGAACCATACTAGTATAATAGAGGGTATATGAAATACGCTTAAAGCAGTGAAAGTGCCTAGAAACTCTGAGGAGCTATTTCTTAAAAGGTCTATTCCAATGATTCTTATGAATGGCACCAGTACAAATACATCCTCTCTTAACATTGCAAATGCTTCAAGGCAGTTGAAAATACATGGACGTAATTTCTATGTAGCTAGAGAGCGTTTGCAAACCCCTGTTGATGGTATTTTTTCGCTATCTTCATGCCATTGGAAAGCCCGTGCAGTAGGCATAATCAATGATGAGGTGAAAGAGCTTGTTTTCAATTTTTGGTTAAGCCATATTACTTGTGTTTCACCCACAACAAAAAGGATGTATGTTGCAAGCGCCTTGGTAGAAAATCCTATGTTAAGCATCTGACACACCTTCTTGATCAATCTCAGGTAACAGCAACAACCCATGCTCCAACATCTATACTAATTTGGTGTGCTTTTATACATTACATATTCCTTCAGTATAGATTTAGTTTACTAGATTAGATGTTTCCAACCGGTATACAAACAAATGCCAAATTCTCTACTCTTCTACGATTCTATCATCCTTGTATGTGTGTTGTTTCCTTCTTTTATCATGTGTCTCTGTGTATTATGTCTGACTATCAGATTTTCAATCAGTTTACCTATAGCTCTTGGACTACTTGGGAAAGTTTAGGACTAGAAAATCTAGCAAATAAAAAGAAACCATCCTCTCTCACAAGGCAGGGCATGGTTCTAAACGGTTTTCAACTTGGGGCGGCAATATGCAAAACCAAGAAAATCGATGTAAAACTAGTAAGAGATTGGTGTTAAACTAGTAAGATACCTAAAAAAAACAAGCTGTATACACTTAGTCTATAGCAAAAACAAGCTTAACAGGCTTTTCAATAGTATCATATGACTGCTCTCAAACCAATAAGTACAGTAGTAGAGTCTTTTGGGAGATCAAGTTGGGTGATATAGATAGAGATGAGGCATGGAATGTCAAGGCTGTAACAAACACAAGATCCCTACATTTAGTCTCTGCATACTTTTAGCACGATCCAATAGCATTGTGGATGAGTCTGTTATCATGTTATTGTAGTAATTGTATGGAACACTTATGGCGTAGATGCAGCAATTAGTCTCATATTCATAGCTAGGACTACATTGCCCTTGAACCATTGGTAGATGGCACTGAAGAGACAATGTTGACATTGATGTTAAACATCGCAAACATTGAGGAGGTGACCTACGAAGGGCACCATGATACCCTTAGTGATGTCCTTCTTGTAGGAGATAATTTTGAGGTGATAGCTGAAAAAGGAAATCCAGAGAATGCAGACTTCTACATCTTGAAATGCACAAAGGAGAAAGAGATCTGCAAGAGAGCTACAAAGGACGGATGGGGGGAATGCCATTGCACGAGATTGTTTTATTGTGAAAGGGTTCTTCTATGCACCTAAAGACAAGCAAACCTACGAGTTGTGGGATGACAAGTCGGAGGCATTGATAGTGACACATCTTGTATAAGAAATTTAATTTCCAATGGACCCACACCTAGTTAACAAAAACATGTTTGTCCTATCCCCTAAGGTACATGAAGCTATGTACAATACTCTACCATTCAATTTTTAGCATGATTGTTAGATACAAAGCTATGTAAAATAGTATGCCATCAAATTGTGTGCATACTTGACATGTTTCTAATGAAAAAAAAAAAGAGACAACAATATTCAATATCAATGGAATTTTAGCTGATGTATTCATATATTCCTCAAAATATACATGTTTGTCGCTCTTTGTGTATATATACATGGGCTAATTTCAGGGGCAATGGTGACGAGGTGTCTGTGTGATGAATGTGAACGTGAATGTGAATGTGTTTGTGATTGGCCTTAGATGAAGGCTCTCTTCCATTCTTGACATTTCTTCCCAAAATCTTTCCTCTGCTTGCCTGATAGCCTCCTGTTCTTGCCTCCAGGCCTCCAGCTCAACTTGTCTCCTGGAATCCCCACCCTTCATCCACCTCAGCTATGCATCTTTCAAATTTGTCGATAGCCGCTTGGTGCGCTTGAACTTCCCTTTGGTGTTGTTCTTCTTGCTTACGCCTACGCTCTTCGGCTTCCCTTGCGAAATCTCTTGCCCATCTTATCTCTTCTTCTACACGCTCATGTACCGCCAAAATAAATTTTTGTACAGATTTTATCCTAAATTGTTTAACATACAATTGATTATATTTGTGAAGATTAAGTTCCTGTGCACAGCACAAAGGAAAATGTTTTGTTAGAAACCTCATAGCTATATTAGATGATGGAGATGTAGATTGTAAACATCACTTACATCACTAGCATAATCGACGGTTGTGACTGTGCGGCAGTAGCCTTTGGTTGCCTCCGGTTGTTGTTATGCCTCCCGTTCTGGTTGTGCGCGGCATCTTATTGTGGGCTAGCCCCGTGCCCCTACTCTTCTCTAAGTCCCAGAGCGGGTGTCCAGCATGGGTGTTCTCTAAGTCCAAGAGCGAGTGTCCGTGTCGTGACCAGCATGGGTGTTCTCAACTGGCCTTGCAAGAGGATGGAGGGGCAGGACCGTCAAGATCTCTAGCATGTGACAATCGCTAACAAAAACATGTGCTAATAAACAGTCATATCTGTATCTCAATCTATTGAGTGTATTGAAATCCCTAGGCATTATTATAAGCCTATGGGCAAGGGCTGGAGGAAATATGCATCTTCAAAAAACATAATGATCCAGTCTTTAGTAATTTCCCAAAGACACAAAATTGCAGATGCTTGCCATCGCATGCCAATACTCCAGTGTTCACAAATTTCATGCACAAGCCTCTAAAATGGTAGCCTAGCTATTGCAGGTTGCATATGTTGCTAAATCTGTCGAAGCTCTTGCAAAACTATCGTGTGGGCTTGATATTTTCTCCTCCTACCTTGCACTTGAAGTGACTTCATAGGCCTTTCACTCGTATCTAACCTTCGAGCAGTTCACTTGGTATGTGCCATCTAATAAATAAACTTAGTAAGATGACAACCAAAAAAATATTTGGAGTCAGTACCAAGCGATAATGGACAAGCGGGATGCCCACTCACAAAAATAATCGCTTAGTACTGACCCCCGCTAACAAGATCTTATTGTATAGTCTGTGAGCAACATGACTTGAAGGGGAGTTAGTACTAAGAAATATGGGGCCATCAAGATGCCAACGAGCCTCTTATTGATTGATACTGACCCCACACTACAAGGAAAAGCGATCGTAGGTGCATTTTAACAACGTGGTTTAAAATATTACGGGCACGTTTATAAGCGCATCTAAAATCGTGTGTATCGATAGGTGTCTATACGCGCATCTATTTGCGCATCTATATGTGCATCTATATCAATATAGTTGTGCATATAGACGCGCTTATAGCCTCCATATAGACACGCTTATAGACGCACTTATAGTCTCCATTATAGACGCGCTCTGGAATTTTAAAAAAAATCCAAAGAGCTGCCTGTGCAGATGTACATCTGCATTTTCTACACATGCAGTTGTATTTTTTGCATAGGCAGCTCTCTGGTTTAAGGTTTTGCTTACTTGTACATAGACGAATCAAGATCAGCACTACCAGTTTTGGCCTAGAGAGAGAAAATCTTCTCGAGAGTGGTAATTCAGTTTTTAAATATTTTTGGATGGAAAAATATCTCTTCTTATTAAAATAAGTTCCCTCGAAACAGAAGTTCAAAAAGATTTTCAGAAGGTGCATTAGAAATCAAACTTGTATAATTTATCCAAGAGGCCTTATCCTAGGGGTCCAGATTTTCGACAAATTTTAAATTAAGGTTCCTATGGACCAATAAGATTCATCCAAATGTAGGGAGGAGATAAATGGAAGAATAAAAGGAAAATCCCCCAAAAATAAGTAAATACTCACATAAGATGAAGAGTTGACTAAGGACAAGGTTAATAGTTAAAAAAGAGAGATATTTAGAAGAAATGATATATTTTTGACACCTCAGTATGGGGGAATTCCCCTCATGAAGGAGGTGCCTATTTCACATGTGTGGGAGAGTTTTCAACTCCCAAATAATGAGATATTTTTATCTCTCCTTTCTCCTAATTCAACTAGATCCAAAAAGTTGACTAAACTGACCCAACAATGGTCAAAAATTGACCAAACTGATCTGGAAAATTCTAGAATCAGTTGGCTTGGTTAGAAGCTCACTTTTTCCTATAAATAGAAGCCTTCCCCTTTATTGAAGCTTAATAGTGTTTTTGCACTGTTACCCTCTTTCTCCCAAGAGCCAAAAACCGTGAATTTACTCACAATTCATTAGTTTTTGACCTTCCCTTTTCTAAAGATTGGTGGCCACTCTTGTTTCAAACAAGAGTAGATCCCTCAAACCATCAAGCCTTTTTTATGATTTTTATCTTCTCTAAAATGAATATGATGTTATGCCTCATTGAAAAAAGACATTCCCCTCTCTTCTTTAGTAAATCCAACCATTCTTTATCCTAGATGAATGATTCATGGATAAAATCAAGTTTTTCATAATGTTTTCCTTTGATAATTAGAAAATGTTTACATTAGAATGATTTAAATACTCTTGGTGAACTTCTAATTAATTTTAGAGAGTTAAAAATTAAAAAATGGTCAGCCATACAAAGGAGGTTATGGCAAAATTTTCTAAAATTGTGAAAAATAAGTTTTACTTTTTTTTATTTCAAAAAGAGTAATTCCCATCGTATATGTATTCTTAAAGTGTTATTTTTCATCCTAGGTATAGAAAAATGCTTACCAAAAATATTTTATTAAAAAAAAGTGTTACTTTATTTAGAATTAAATTCTATGCATAGAAGGAAGCATATTGAAATTTTTATTTTGATCATAAATGATTTGTATGCATAAACATATGCATAAAAGATATTTTTTATATTAAAAGCGTGATTTTCATCAGAAATGATTTTTGCATAAATGGATGCATAAAAGAAATTCTTTTATATTAAAAGAGTGATTTTCATCATAAATGATTTGTATGCATAAACATATGCATAAAAGATTTTTTTAATATTAAAAATGTGATTTTCATCAAAAATGATTTTTATGCATAAATGGATGCATAAAAGAAATTCTTTTATATTAAAAGAGTGATTTCCATCATAAATGATTTGTATGCATAAACATATGCATAAAAGATATTTTTTTATATATTAAAAGTGTGATTTTTATCATAAATGATTTTTATGCATAAATGTATGCATAAAAGAAATTCTTTTATATTAAAAGAGTGATTTTCATCATAAATGATTTGTATGCATGAACATATGCATAAAAGATTTTTTTATATTAAAAGTGTGAATTTCATCATAAATGATTTCTATGCATAAATGGATGCATAAAAGGAATTCTTTCATATTAAAAGAGTGATTTTCATCATAAATGATTTTTATGATGATAAAAGTGTGACTTTCATCAGAATTGGATTTTATGCATAAATAGATGCATATAGAATTTTTATAATTAAATAAGGGTTCTCTTTAATCCTCTGTTTGATTTCCGTAAAAATTGGAAAAATGAATGAGTAGATAATCTGTGAGAGGAAATTCTACCGTTTCATATTCACTAAGATGGTAATGAGAAAATTTAAATAAACTATCGAAGTCAGAGATCGAGATAAATGATTATTTTATTCCTCATAGGAATTCATGTTTAGTTTAGAAATCTATAAGCAAATATTCAATGAACGAAATTTTAGAAAAAGAGAAATTGAAATATTACCTTTCAAGAAAGATAGTTTAGGAAGAACCTTTCCAGACTCAAACTCTGATTCAGACTATTGACCAAGACCTAATTCCTTCGTCTCGTCAGTTTTAATCAATGATGTGCCTAGTTCCAGGAAAAATGCACTCAAATCATCCACCGAATCTGAAACTAAGTTAAGACTTTTGATTTTGATCTGAGGATCAAGTTAACATAATTCGAGGAATTCTGTTTGGAATTCAAACCTGGATCTAGAAGTATTGGGATACGGATTTAAGATTTATTAATGGTATTCAAACAAAATCAAAATTGAAAACTTGCATAGAAACCCTATTTTTTTAAAGGACTGTCTTACACCAGAATGCTGGAGGGAGCATTTGGCATACGTGTTTATCTAAGGGAAGTTCGGTTGCAATAGCTGGCGGGGAGTGTTCAAGGGACAGCTCATGCAGCAAAAACTTGCCTAGGTCTTGACCAGCCTGGGTATGGTGAAAAATGGTGTGCTTCCAGTACGATGGGTGAGGGCTGACGAAGCGGTCCCTGAGTGAATTGCCAGGACACCTAAGGAGGATCCTGGAGGGTTCTGACCAGGCGATGCACGGGCTCGCAGTGCTTAGGACACCCATGCGTATGTCGTGGAAGATATATATATATGTATGTTGACAGAATGATTATTGTAATTTGTTACTGGATCTCGTTGCTGACAAGCTGGTCCCAACGGAGAGTCCAGAGTGGTATTGTTTTTGTGAAACAAGGGATTAAATGGAAATTTTGAGTTATGAAATCTGTGACCATATCTGTTTTGTCAATGGATTATTTTTATATTAAAGTTTTAAAGAGGAGTGTGTGCGTATCTGTTTTCTAAAGCTAAAGTTAAGAAAGGCATTCAATTATGGGTGGGTGAGTACTTGTTTGGTTCTACCGATTCCAGTGGTAGGGTGGTGGCTAACCCATGGGCCGGATGGGGTTAGGCTGGAATCAGTGGAGTTTTAATAATCAAACTGAAAAATCGTTAAGAGAGCATCCAAAGAGAAATAATGAGGTATGATGTGAAATGATGTGTAATATGGGATGACTCACCTTGGCGAATTGTTAAGGGAGCATCCAAAGAGAAATGATGAGGAATGATATGGAAAGATAGGAATTTTGTTTGGATATTATATTTGCATGTGAAACCTATTTTTTAAAGATTGTTTTACGTCAAGAATGCTGGGGAAGCATTTTGACTATCTTATGGAATGAGGTCGTGGGGACCTAAGTGGAAAATGTTGCAGCTGACGAAGAGTCGAAGAAGGATGTCTCGCGTGGCAAGGTCGGTCGAGGTCTTGACAGCCTCGGTTCAGTTAAAATGGTGAGCTTCGAGTATGGTGGATGAGGGGCCAAGGAAGTGGCCTATGAGTGAAGCGCTAGGTCACCTACAAAAAGGAGCCTAGCGTTTTGTCCCTCTTTATTATAGGTTATGTTTTGTCCCGGGTACCAGGGAAAAGAGTTCCCAGGCCCCCTAGCCAGCACTCAAGAAAAAATTAAATAGACACACCATTGACGCACCTAATATGAAATTGCCTTTTTCTCAGATTCAACTATTTTCAAAAATAAAATTGCAATAAAACCACAGTGTTTCCATCATAATCCTCAGTATTCCAATTCTAGGGTCCAAATTCCAACTTTTCCACTTTCCAACCATAAAATCCAAATTCCAATCATTCCTTCCTCGGTGTACCTATGGCATCATTGGCACAACCAGAACACTCACCACCTGGTCAGTCCCTCTAGGCTCACCTAGTACTTCACTCAGGGGCCTTTTCAATAGTTCCTAGGTCATAGTACCAAGGAGTATAATCTCTTTTTTTCATAAATTCCATATGGACTCTCCGTTGAAGATCAGCTAGATCAACCAACAAGATCCATTTACCAAAAAGAGCCATGGACCCATCCGTTGAAGACCAGCAAGGTCAACCAACTAGATCCATGCCTGTATTCAGAAAATAATTCCAACTCAATGTTCCATTTATTCTTTGATGCACACGTGGGTATCCCGGGTGACCCAGAGCTTGAACACCGTATGATCGATGGATTCCTATAATAAAATGCAATTCTGTTCAGGTTACGAATAGTTGAAGTAAGTCATGGGATAATTCTTGTTCTATCAAGAAAGAATCAACAGTTGTACCTTTTTTGATGGGGAAAAAAGCGTTGGTTTCTATGAACCAAGTGTAAAGATTGTTCCTCCTTCAAGTCGGTCATCCGAGTGAAGGATCGCCTAGACTCTTGACCCCATTAGATAAATTTTCGTTAGAAGATTTCCTAGAGGAATCGCCTATGCTTTCTGGGTGAGGAAAGTTTTTTCCGAGCTCGGTTTTGGAAGAGCCACCGAACTAGTCCCTTGCCCGGACATTCGGCGAGGCCACGAGTAGAAAGCTCTGCCCTGTGCATGAGGTTGCTACTTTTGTTGCCAGCACTCTAGAGTTCGGTAGAGAGGGCAAGGGTCTCACAGCTGGTATCAAAGCGTTTGGTTGAAGTTGATAAACCAAGAAGCAAGAAATGTCAAAAATTTATAAGTTACCAGTGATTGAAAGATTGTAATTGTGTGTTGAAATTCGTACGAGTTGATATTCAGAATGAAAATTCATAAATTGGAAATTGGGTTTTAGATGGAAGTACTGCATTTGTGTGGAATCCCCAACTTGCTTAAGGCCTAGATATGATGATATTTGCCTTATAACACCAAGGGCCATGAAAACTCGTATATACCATGGGTATAACTGCAGCTCTATACTAACAATATATGCGAGTGAATCTAAGACCTTGAAGTTATGAGCAAAAATGCTATCCTAGATGATGATTTCGAATGCTAGTTGATATGATTTTAGAATTTTGGTTGAAAATTGATGAATTGATTTGGATTTTGATTGAAGGATGATGATTTTGGAATTATGGTTGAAAGTAGATGAGTTGAATAATTCATGATGATGATGAATGGAGAGAATTCTAGTGATGATGTTAGTAGCTTGATAGACGATCAAGACTTTCAGCAGATCACTATAAGATTAGTGGATCATGCTGACAGATTGTTCGCAACTTAACCTTTGGCCAAGTGGACCCAACTGTGGAATGACAAATCGAGAACCTGTGTAACTGAAATTTCCCTGTGTTCAGATGTTAATTAGAAATTACTGGTCTGATGGACCATTATTGTGTTAAGGATATGAATGATCTGTTTTCTGATAAATGAGTTCTGTATATTTCTCCCTATAGAAAGGATCTTATCCCAGGATTTTGAGAGGGTTGACCAAACTTAAGGAATCCCAGAATCAGTTGGATCTAAAGTTTAACTCCTTTTGGATTTAAATTATAAAAATAATCTTTTCACCTGAGCATCTTGGTTAAGTTGGAAAAAGAGACTTGACAAAGAATTTTTGTATTGTTAGGATCATGGATCGAGGTCGTCGTGGTAGAAATGTTAGCCCCCCCCAACTCAATGAGGAAGAGCTCGACCCAGATGTTCGCAAAGCTCTTCATAGGTCTTAGCCTAGACCTTTCAAAGGTGAAGGGGAGCACTTGGGAGAAATAGTAGAGAAGTGGATCGAAGCTATGGAGGAGTACTTCGATGTGACAGGTTACAACGATAAAAGTAAGGTGGCTCTTGTGAGGCTGAAGATCGTATAGAGACGGCCACAGTAGCATGGAGAAACCACCGCAAGACAACCTGCTTGGATCAAAACACCCAGACGTGGGATGATCTCAAGGCATACCTCAGAAAGATATTTTGTCCTCCAGGCTTCTCGAAAACAAAGATGAATGAGTTTCTTGAGCTAACCCAAGGGAGCCAAACTATGGAGGAATATCACCAGGCATTCGCTCTCCTCCTCAAACACTCGCCTCACCTCTGGGATGAAGAACAGCTGATGGCCAGGTTCATTCAGGGAATGAACAAATCCTTGGATACCTTGGTGAAGAATGCTAAGCCAGTTTCTATGGCTGAAGCAGTGCGGATAGCGAAGGATTTCGCCAAGGCCTTTGTTGTCAAGGTCTCGCCAAAGCCAACACCCTCGTCCTTCAAAAGATTCCAAACCCCAGAAAGTGATTCCAACTTTCTGCCTCCTAAGAGACAGGTCCTAATCAAACCCAGGATACGAGAAGCTTCAAAATGGAAGGAAGGTCTTTTTCTCGGAACACAATTCCCTGGAACTCAACTTTAGAAGTTCCACCCGTGACGACCAGAGCTCAGCAACATGAATTAATGAAAGGAATTAGATGCTTTAACTACCAAGGATACGGTCATCGTAGCATGGAATGCCCAACTCCTTTTGGATCAAGGTTTTCATGACAAGGAAGTCAAGGACCAAGATTCCAAATTCCAGCTCCTTTCTTCCAGAGTAATCAAGGTCCCTCCCGTCTCAAAATCAGGGAAACCCTAGAGGTAGATTCCCTAACCAACTCTCAACTTCAATGCAAAGTAATGCAAGACCTCAGTCTCAGAATTGGCGAAGTCAAAGAGAGAGGTTCCCAAATCAGCCATCTACTTCCAAAGCAGTAATGCTGGAAGTAATAGAAGAAAAAAGAGATGTAAGAGATTATCCTCCAACTGCGAGATGAGGACATCTCGTGTTTTTTAAGTGGGGTAGGATGTAAGATTCCTCCTTCCAACTTTTGATGATGTAAAGATGTAAGAACCTCCCCTTTTAGTCTCTTGCAATCATCCCTCCCTTCAGAATGGAAAAAGATCTTATTTGACCTTGTTTTAGCCTAGAGAGAGAAACTATTCTAGAGAGAGGTCATAAAATTCTGAAATATTATTAGATAATTATTTTCTTGCAACCAAAAGGAAGTAATCCCGTGAAATAGAATTTTAATCAGAAATTTCTAAGTTGCATTAGATTTGGACAGTAGAGGTGAACCAACACAAGGAGTCCCCTAGTTCAAAGTACTAAGCCTTATTAAATTATTTTGAATTTAAAAATGTGATTTTCTTATCCAAAAAGGCTGGAAAATAAAATTAAAAGAAAAATAAAAAAACTCATCAATCCAGCCTAACCCCATCCAATCTCATGGGTTAGCCAACCACTGTATTGATGGGATCCATTATAAAAATTTGGTTATGTTTTGTCCCGGCGGGTAGTACCAGGGAAAAGAGTTCCCAGGCCCCCTAGTCGTCACTCAAGCAAAAATTAAATACCACTCAAGCAAAAATTAAATAGACACACCACTCACGTACCCAATATGAAATTGCCTTTTTCTTAGATTCAACTATTTCCAAATTAAAATTGCAATAAAACCACAATGTTTCCATCATAATCCTCATCAGTATTCTAGTTCCAAGGTCCAAATTCTAGTCATTCCTTCCTCGGTGTACCTATGGCATCATCGGCACAACCAGAATGCTCACCACCTGGTCAGTCCCTCTAGGCTCACCTAGTACTTCACTCAGGGGCCTTTTCAATAGTTCCTAGCTCATAGGAGTATAATCTCTTTTTTCCATAAAATCCATATGGACTCTCCTTTGAAGATCAGTTAGATCAACCAACAAGATCCATTTACCAAAAAGAGCCATGGACTCATCCGTTGAAGACCAACAAGGTCAACCAACCAGATCCATGCCTGTATTCAGAGAACAACTCCAACTTAATGTTCCATTTCTTCCTCGATGCACACGTGGGTATCCTGGGCGACCCAAAGCCCGAGCACGGTGTGGTCAGCACCCTCTAGGCTCCTTCGCAAGTGACCTAGCGCTTCACTCATAGGCCGCTTCCTTGGCCCCTCATCCACCATACCGAAAGCTCACCATTTTAATAACTAAACCGAGACTGGTCAAGACCTCGACCGACCTTGCCACGCGAGACGTCCTTCTTTGACTCTCCGTCTCACAGCTGTTACAACATTTTTCACTTAGGTCCCCAACAACCTCATTCCATAAGATAGTCAAAATGCTTCCCCAACATTCTTGACATAAAATAATCTTTTAAAAAATATGTTTCACATGCAAATACAGTTTCCAAACAAAATTCCTATTTTTCAATATCATTCCTCATCATTTCTCTTTAGATGCTCCCTTAACAATCCGCCAAGGTGAGTCATCCCATATTACACATCATTTCACATCATACCTCATTAGTTCTCTTTGGATGCTCTCTTAACGATCTGCCAGGGTGAGTCATCCCGTATTCCACATCACTTTACATCATTCCTCATTATTCACATCATCCCACATCAATCCACATCGCTCCACACATCAATCCACATCACTCCACATCATTCCACACATTCCACAAATCACTCCACAAACAAGATGGTCTCTTTTCGCTTTGAGCGAATCAAGTTTGATTATCAATTTTCCTTGATCTAGTTATTAGAATTTTTGTTCCAAAATCAACCAAGTTAAGAGTACAGTTACTCTACTTTTTATACTGACAAAACTTCCCACGTCTCCGCCATTACTTGGCTTAGTTAAAGATAAACTTTTTTCTCGGGCTTAATTCATTTAAGTTTGAGTTTCCGTTCACTTTTGGATCCTTAGTCCTTTCAAGAATTACAAATTCCTTTTCCAGGGAATCTTGGAATAAGTCAATCACAAGTATTTACATTCATCCAACTAAGCATGTTTTTGGTCTTTTTTTGGAAAATCCCTTTCCCATTCATAATGTACTTAAGATTCTATTTCTCAGAATCTAGATGTATACTTCATAATTCCAAAAGTTAAATATGTTCTTGTGATTCCTCTTTCTAATTAAAAATTTATCTACGTTTTCTCGATGCACCCCTATGAATATTTTCACATTCTTTTCTCTATTTTTCCAAAACAAAATATCATGAAAATCCCTCTTTTAGCATAAAATATTTATGCACACATACTAATTCATTTTTATCGAAATGAATTATATTCATAATCCCATTTGAAAAAATTAGAGAAGAATTGTACATGACCTCGTAATTTCTAAAATGAATAATGCTCAAAACTCCACTTTTGGCATAAAATTATGCATAAATTTAGTGAAGCACCAAAGCTTCACAATGGAGAGGCAAAGGTAGAGGGATGAAGGAAATACACTAAAATGAGAATTACACTAGCATGTAAATACACTAAGATAAAAATACAAAGGAATGGGGCTCTATTTATAGGTGTGGGATGCCACCAACCAAGCTCAACTGGGATCTAGAGGCTTCCTGCTTCAGTTTGATCCAATTTGGACACGTTTTGGATTAGTTATGCCCACTTTTTGATCTAGTTTGGAAGAGGAGAGATGAGAGATGAAATATCTAGCCACTTTATGATTTTTTTGAATAAAAAATGACCTCCTTGATGTGATTTCTAGGCGCCTCCTTAATGGCCTCCTCCCACCCCCCTGAGGTGTCACAAGGCCTCCCAAAAAGTCTCCTGTAAATATATGAAACTCATGATTATTGAATCTTCACCTCATGTGACCTTTCTTTACTATTTTCTTGTGGATAATTCCAAATTCAATTCTGTTCAAGTTACAAATAGTTGAAGTAAGCACGGGATAGTTCTTGTTCTATCGAGAAAGAATCAATGGATGTGCCTCTTTTGATGGGGAAAAAAGCGTTGGTTTCTATGAACCAAGTGTAAAGATTGTTCCTCCTTCAAGTCGGTCATCCAAGTGAAGGATCGCCTAGACACTTGACCCCGTTAGATAAATTTTTGTTTAGAAGATTTTTCTGGAGGAATCGCTTATGCTTTATGGGCGAGGAAAGTTTTTTTTGGGTTCAGTTTTGGAAGAGCCCCCAACTAGTCCCTTGCTCGGACATTCTGCAATGCCCCGAGTGGGAAGCTCTACCCTCCTGCGCGTGAGATTGCTACTTCCGTTGCCATCACTCTAGAGTTCAATGCGTAGAGAGGGCAGGGGTCTCACAGCTGGTATCAGAGCATTTAGTTGAAGTTGATAAACCAAGACGCAAGAAATGTCAAAAATTTATGAGTTACCAGTGAAAGATTGTAATTGTGTGTTGAAATTCGTACGAGTTGATATTCAGAATGGAAATTCATAAATTGAAAATTGGGTTTTAGATGGAAGTACCGCATTTGTGTGGAATCCCCAACTTGCTTAAGGCCTAGATATGATTACATTAACCTTATAACACCAAGGGCCATGAAAACTCGTATATACCATGGGTATAATTGCAGCTCTATACTAACAATATATGCGAGTGAATCTAAGACCTTGAAGTCATGAGCAAAAATGCTATCCTAGATGCTGGTTAATATGATTTTAGAATTCTGGTTGAAAATTGATGAATTGATTTGGATTCTGATTGACAGATGATGATTTTTGAATTCTAGTTGAAAGTAGATGAGTTGAATAATTCATGATGATGATGAATGGAGAGAATTCCAGTGATGATGTTAATAGCTTGATAGTAGACGATCAAGACTTTCAGCAGATCACTATAAGATTAGTGGATCATGCTGACAGATTGTTTGCAACTTGACCTTTGGCCCAGTGATCCAAATGTGGAATGACGAATCGGGAACCTGTGTAACTGAAATTTCCCTATAGAAAGGATCTTATCCCAGAATTCTTCGAACTTTCTACCTCCAAAGAGACAGCAAGGTCCTAATCAAACCCAGGATATGGGAAGCTTCAAAATGGAAGGAAGGTCTTTTCCTCGCAACATAATTCCCTGGAACTCAACTTTAGAAGTTCCACCCGTGAACGACCAGAGCTCAGCAACATGAATTAATGAAAGGAATTAGATGCTTTAGCTGCCAAGGATATGGTCATCGTAGCATGGAATACCCAACTCCTTTTGGATCAAGGTTTTCATGACAAGGAAGTCAAGGACCAAGATTCCAAATTCCAGCTCCTTCCTTCTAGAGTAATCAAGGTCCCTCCCGTCTCAAAATTAAGGAAACCCCAGAGGTAGATTCCCTAACCAACTCTCAGTTTCAATGCAAGACCTCAGTCTCAGAATTAGCGAAGTCAAAGAGAGAGGTTCCCAAATCAGCCATCTACTTCCAATGCAATAACGCTGGAAGTAATAGAAGAAGAAAGAGATGTAAGAGATTATCCTCCAGCTGCGAGATGAGGACATCTCACGTTTTTTAAGTGGGGTAGGATGTAAGATTCCTCCTTCCAACTTTTGAAGATGTAAAGATGTAAGAACCTCCCCTTCTGTCTCTTGTAATCATTCCCCCCTTCAGAATAGAAAAAGATCTTGTTTGACCCTATTTTAGCCTAGAGAGAGAAAATATTCTAGAGAGAGATAACTAAATTTTGAAATATTATTGGATAAATATTTTCTTGCAGCAACCAATGGGAAGTGATCACGTAAAAATAAAATTTTAATCAAAAATTTCTAAGTTGCATTAGATTTGGACAATAGGTGAACTGTTAAAACCCTAAGATCTCTCTAGATAATTGTTATGCATAAACATGCATAAATCCGGCATAAACTCATTAACCCGACCACCCCCGAGCCCAAGGGATGCACACATGAATTATAATGAAGTAAATCATACCTTTACCTTGATGTCCCATACCATTAAGAGATATAACTCCAATCCAGTAAGCATGTAGCTATAATGTGAAATGGTAGGTGAGTAATTATGATCCTCTACACAAGAGAGCATAACATAACCTAGCCTCAAGATAACATAGTCTTAGCCTCCCTTGAGTGTGCCCCATGCCCCTATTTTATAGGAGGGCCCTCAAGTGACTCTTGACTCTCCATTTCCCATGTGTGACCCTTGGATGCCTGACCCTAACCTTAACCCTTAAGGTTAGTCCTAACCCATGCTCCACTAGAGCTTGTTCCCATGCTCCCATGCTCACAAGCCTAATGTGGGTTAGCCTCCTAGTATATGCACACATAATGTGCATATAACATACTTCCCCTCTCTCAAAACATTGCACTCTTGCAATGAAAAGAAGGAGAATTGCACTGAACAATATCAACCGACTCCCAAGTCAAACCCTCTATTTCCATGTCTTTCTGCCTAATTTTGATCTCAGGGATTAGTCAACTATAAAGTTTTCTTTTCTTAAATTCAAGTACCTTATCAAGTTCACGTGGAACATAGGATAACTCTTTGACTTCAACGAGTTCTTGAGGAGTAATTGTGTTATCCTCACCTCCCGGTTTCCCTTTCAATCTATCGATATAAAAGATTGGATGAACTCTAACAATTGGAGGTAGTTTTAGTTCATACGCAAAAACCATGCCAATCCGATGTATAAATCAAAATGGACCACAATATCTAGGAGATGAATTCGAGCATTTTCCTATTGACAAAGTCTGAGAATCTTTAGGAACTTTTAAATAAACCAACGCTTCTGGTTCTAAAGACCAAATTGAGCGTCCTCTATCAACATAGAGCCGTACTCTATCCTAAGCACTCCTGATAGAATCCCGAGTTTCGATCAGCATTTCCTGCATATCATGCAAGAAATCCCTCGTCGATGCATCAAGCTCGATGTCCTTAAGATCGACATCAATAGGTGCCCTGGGTTGATAACCATACATAAGCATGAACGGACTAAAACCAATATCCGTATGTTTAAAACTGTTATAGGCAAATTCCATCATTGGAAGATATTTTTCCCAATTTGATGCTTTTCCAGAGACATATACACGAATCATATCCTCTACAATCTGATTCATATGCTCTGTTTACCTAATCAGACTACTGCGGATGATCAGAGGAATTCATACTCAAAGTAATTTCCTCGTTTGTAAACCATTCGGAATAAAGTAAGAAAACATGGCATTATAACAGCAGGAACCAAGGATTCATCGGTGCCCCAATGTACCCACATCTGCACATGGAATTATCGACGTCCCGAGTTATCCATATCAACATAAAGAGTCATCAACGTCTTGATGAGTCACATATGTTCATCCGTAAACCATCAGGTTGACTATATAAATCACCTAAAGTACGGAACTAGAGAAAGAAATGCCAACAAAGAAAAAATCCAAATTTTCTTAATTCGGACACAACAAGATAAACTCGTTGAACTCTAAAGAAAGAGACTTCAACAGTGAATATGCCGACGAGATTACACTCATCAAAGCATATAGGCTATAGATAAAAGAAGTTTATCTAAAGAATGACTACACTACAACTTTAAATGAATTCAGAAAATGAGATTGTCTTTGAATATTGAGGTCAACATGCTAAGTGATGTTAGCAAAGCAACAATCTTGAGCCCAAATTATCCCATAAGATAATATATGTGAGGGATCGCTAGCGTCCTATACCACCATGATACCACCCATACATACCTTATTAATTTGAAACTCCCTAGTATGCCGTCTAGGAAATATGAATAAAATCCTGTATAAAAGGAATAAGATGGCCTTATCCTAGACTTTCACATACTAAAGCATGTCTCTATATACCTAAGACCACATCAAGGAATAACTCTTATCCAGTACATCATTAGAAAAGAATTTTGAATTATTGGCGTCTTTCTAATGATGATAACTACCCAATAAACACACTAAAGCTAGGGTAGAAAAATAACTCACCTAGATACATAAGCAACTAGGTGTCCAAGTTGTGGAATATGTACAAAAGTACAAGCAATATACTCCAAAATAAAGTGCAAAAAACGAAGGCAAATGCTACCTTCAAAGCACATGCTATTATCCAAAAGATCAAAAGATCCTTATAAAACCATGGATAAAAGCATAAAAGCTCCTCGAATCCATAAAAACCATAGTTAATCATAAAAATGAATCCATACCATCTAATGGTCATTAATCATGCCAAAAGAAGCATTAAAATTGGTTGCCAACTCATCAATCCGGAGGACTATATGAACGTGGTGTCGTTCAAGCAAAACTCCAAAGTAAGCAAGTGAAACACATGTGTGTAGCACTCAATAAAAAACCCCTAGACACAAGTGATCTAGGCAAAACCTGATGAGTCCATATAAAACTTGGAAAACATCCAATAAAATCCACCAAAACAAACCGATCAACTAACCCATGATAGAATTTGACTTAGGCTTAGAAAATTAAGCATAGACCACACTTAAACAAGTGCAAAATAAATTATCATGAAAAAGTGTCAAAGGTGAAACACACTTTGAACGTAAATTATAGCCATCAAAAGAAATTAAGGAACATGTCCAAAAAAAATGGCTAAACAATGGTAAAAAAATCATGAAAACATCGTTTAAAATTAATCCAAATAGATATATCTACTAATACGAGGTATAATCGTATTGATAATATGTGAATAACCCACATCTATCTAATGTTAGCACGTGAAAATGTACTTCAACATTAAAATTAATCCAAATAGATATATCTACTAATACGAGGTATAATCGTATTAATAATATGTGAATAACCCACATCTATCTAATGTTAGCACGTGAAAATGTACTTCAATATTAAATAACCCTAAAAAATATTAAATTCTTGATAAAAAAGAATTATCATGATTTTTTTCTAATTTTTTCTAATTTAATAGGGCCTCAAAATATGATAATTTTGAATTCCACCAAACCTATCTTATGGCATTCCAAACCTATATTTTTCCAAAAAAAAAAAGTAGCAATTAGATTTGCGAAAATACCATTGATATTTTAAAATACCAATTTTCAGGTTTTTTAAAAGAAAATTTCTAATTTCACCTGAGAATCCCATCGTTCACAAAATTTCCAATTTCGCCTGACAATTCTCAAATCCAATGAAAATTTATAATTTAAATGGATTTTTTAATTTTCTCGATCAAAAAATATATTTTTAAATGAATTTGAATGGTCAGGGCGCCCGAATGGACACACCACATGCCAAACACCAACCTCACATTTTCCAAAAATTTAAAATAACCTTTGTCTAATTTTTCACTAATTTTTAGGAATTTTTTAAAATTTTTAATTTACCTCAAACGCATTTAGAATACGAATGGTTGAAAAATTTTAGAATCCCAATGGTTTTCCTGAAAAACGAAAAGCCAACAGTTTCGAGAAAATGAAAAGACAATGAAATATATATATATATATATATATATATCGGAATGTGAAAGGTCGAAAGTTTCTGGAATCCGAAAGGTCAAAAGATTTTCTGAAATTCGGAAAGCCAAAAGGTTTCGGGAAAGTGGAAAGCCAAAAGGTCTCCCGGAGAAGATGAAAAGCCAAAAAGCTTGAAGAGAAAATTTTAGAAAAAACCAGAGATTTTTTTCCTCAAATTTCATATTTTCTCCTATTTTTCCAAGCTTTGAAAAGCTTTTTTTTTTATAGATAAAAAACTCTTTTTCAAAAAATAAAAAAACAAAATTTAATTAAAGCTTTTAAGCTTTAATAACAAGCTTTGGAAAAAAAAATTTAGGGGAGGGGCGATTTTCACCCGCAGGCTGTGCTGCAGCCTCCCCCCCGCGTGCGCCAATTTGAGAGGGAGAGAGTACTCCCTCTCTCCTCTCTCCCCCACGTGCGCCAATTTGAGAGGGAGAGAGTACTCCCTCTCTCCTCTCCCCTCTCTCCTCTCCTTCTCCATACCATTCACTCTCCACCCCCTCCTTCTCTGTTAAGAGAGAGGAGGATTAAGCTTTAATTAATATTTTTAATTAAACTAAGCCTAATCATAATTAAATATTAATTATGATTAATATTTAATTAAAAAATCCCTTTTAAGAGAAGTTCACACGGGCGGGAGGAAAATAGACGAGAAAAATTAGATTTGAGAGGCGAAGAGGGTCCCACGCACATGGGAGAGCATTTCATGCATCAACATGCTATCCCCTACTGTATTTCAGCAGAAAATCGACAGAAATTTGATTGCATACCCGCGAAAAAACCCACAAAATTGTATAAAAAAATACATTTTTAACCATAAAAATGCTCAAAATTTTTCTTTAAAATTAAAAACAATTCCTTTAAAAATTCTAGAAATCTAGGGAATCCATTCTACCAAAAATATCCACAATAAAATATGTGGTATTTTTGTAAAAAATTTCCATTAATGCTTATTTTAAACCATAAAAAATAGAAAAAAATAGCATTAAACTCACAGAATTCTCCCGCTACGTCGATTCATCCATTGAATAGTAGTAACACGCGTTCCAATCGCCATATCAATGATCCACGTGCAAATCATCAACACAAATCAACAAAATAATATTTTTATTAGTAAATATTAAAATTTTCTTCAAAAAATACCCAAAAAAATATAATAAGTATGTAGGAGAGCCCTCAAGTGACTCTTGACTGTCCATTTCCCATGTGTGACCCTTGGATGCCTGAGTCTAACCTTAACCCTTAAGGTTAGTCCTAACCCATGCTCCACTAGAGCTTGTTTCCATGCTCCCATGCTCACAAGCCTAATGTGGGTTAGCCTCCTAGTATATGCACACATAATGTGCATATAACATGAACCAAGGAGTCCCCTAGTTCAAATTACTAAGCCTTATTAAATTACTTTGAATTTAAAAATTTGATTTCCTTATCCAAAAAGGTTAGAAAATAAAATTAATAGAAAAATGAAAAATTTTGGAATTATCCACAAGAAAATAGTAAAGAAAGGCTCACATGAGGTGAAGATTCAATAATCATGAGTTTCAGAAATTTAAAGGAGACTTTTGGGAGGCCTTGTGACACCTCACGAGGGTGGGAGGAGGCCATTAAGGTGGCGCCTAGAAATCACATCAAGGAGGTGATTTTTTATTCAAAAAAAATCTTAAAGTGGCTAAATATTTCATGTGTCATGCTAAAAGAGAGATTTTCATGATATTTTCTTTTGGAAAAATAGAGAAAAGGATGTGAAAATATTCATAGGGGTGCATCGAGAAAACGTAGATAAATTTTTAATTAGAAAGAGGAATCACGAATATATTTAACTTTTGGAATTGTGAAGTATACGTCTAGATTCTCAAGAAATAGAATCTTAAGTACATTATGAACGAAAAAAGTAGAGTAACTGTACTCTTAACCTAGTTGATTGTGATCAGTATAAAAAGTAGAGTAACTGTACTCTTAACCTAGTTGATTGTGGAACAAAAATTCTGATAACTAGATCAAGGAAAGTTGATAATCAAACCTGATTCGCTCAAAGTGAAAAGAGACCATCTTGTTTGTGGAGTGCTGTGGAATGTGTGGAATGATGTGGAGTGATGTGGATTGATAGGTGGATTGATGTGGATTGATGTGGATTGATGTGTGGATTGATGTGAAGGGACTGACCAAGTGGTGAGCGTTTTGGTTTGCCGATGATCTAGTTGGTTGACCTTGCTGATCTTCAACGGATGAGTCCATGGCTCTTTTTGGTAAATGGATCTTGTTGGTTGATTTAGCTGATCTTCAACGGAGAATCCATATGGATTTTATGGAAAAAAGAGATTATACTCGTGGGTACTATGAGCTAGGAACTATTGAAAATGCCCCTGAGTGAAGTACTAGGTGAGCCTAGAGGGACTGATCAGGTGGTAAGCGTTCTAGTTGTGCCGATGATGCCATAGGTACACCGAGGATTGAATGACTAGAATTCGGATTTTATGGTTAGAAAGTGGAAAAGTTAGAATTTGGACACTAGAACTGGAATACTGAGGATTACGATGGAAACACTGTGGTTTTATTGCAATTCTGTTTTTGGAAATAGTTGAATCTGAGAAAAAGGTAATTTCATATTGGGTGCATGAGTGGTGTGTCTATTTAATTTTTGCTTGAGTGCTGGCTAGGGGGTCTGGGAACTCTTTTTCCTGGTACCCGAGACAAACATAACCAAATTTTTAAAATGGATCCCATCAATACAGTGGTTGGGCGGTTGGCTAACCCATGGGATTGGATGGGATTAGGCTGGATCGATGGATTCCTATAATAAAATTCAATTCTGTTTAAGTTACAATAGTTGAAGTAAGTCACGGGATAATTCTTATTCTATGGAAAAGAATCAACTGTTGTGCCTCTTTTGATAGGGAAAAAAGCATTGGTTTCTATAAACGAAGTGTAAAGATTGTTCCTCCTTCAAGTCGGTCATCCGAGTGAAGGATCGCCTAGACTCTTGACCCCGTTAGATAAAATTTTGTTAGAAGATTTTCCTGGAGGAATCGCCTATGCTTTCTGGGGGAGGAAAGTTTTTTCCGCGTTCGGTTTTGGAAGAGCTGCCGGACTAGTCCCATTGCCCGGACATTCGTGGGCGAGGCCCCGAGTGGAAAGCTCTGCCCTGCATGTGAGGTTGCTACTTCTGTTGCCAGCACTCTAGAGTTCAATGCACAGAGAGAGCAGGAATCTCACAATGGAAGGAAAGGGCTCAACCAAGGATGTCATATATTTTGGAGAGGAGATGCACCAAGTCTCCACCCTTGGATATTTTCAGACATGGACTAAAAGCATACACAACAAGAGCCATGTTGTCTTCTCTATATCGAGCCACTTTTATCAATATTTGATGAGACACTCTCTTTTGTAAAAAATTTCTTGATATTGCTCTCTTGATATTTCTAATGCATGTACCTTATCACATAGAGATATCTGTAAAGATGTGCAGCATAAAGATGAACTTACAAAATTTTGAAACAAAAATGTACCTTCATGCAATCCATACCCAATTGGTGTTAATGCATCAATAGAGAGACCTGATGTTCTCATTATTTTAAAAATATAATCCCTCAAAACAATGTGCTTTGTTTTAATTGTATTATTCATCATTGCATAATATTTATCAAAGCTGTCAACTTTTGGTGGGCTAATCAAAGTCCAATATAATTTGTGTTGCAGACCTTGAGAATCAGACACTTTCACCTTCATTGTCACCTCTTGTGCAAAACCATCATAATCATGGCTCTACTTTGATTACGCATTTGTGGGCAAAGTTGCACATAGCCTCAAGGCTATATGTTGGAAGAACAAAGGAATATAAGGCCCAGCCATATTCATTTGTCCTATTCTAGGTTAACAAGCTCATCTTTTCTATACTTGAGTTTTTACTAAAGCCTTAATCCAAGGAAAGCCAAACATTCCCTTTAAAAGTTTACATCGCTTTTCCCGACCATTTACTTTCCTCTTCTTCTACCCATTTACCAATGCTTTAAGAACAGCCCATTTCACATCTTTTTTCCAAAATCCTGGTTAAATTTTATCCAACCTTTAAATAAATGCATGCACATTACACCTTTTGAGAAAACCTTAAAAGCTTTTTGGTAGGAGAAACCAATTGCAGTCTATGATTATCATTAATTAGTTGGTTTGATGTAAAATGATTCTTTCATGCACTTATGTAAAAAACCAATTGCCATCTATGATCATCATTATTTAGTTGGTTTCACGTAAAATGGTTCTTTCATGCACTATTATGAGCCAATTTTTGAAACATGGAGTTCCATCAGAGCAGAAAACACATGTGCTTGCCACCCAAGCTCCAGCATATCCAAAGAAAACATTCGACTGCAATTGTGGAGGGAAACCCACTCAGCTTAAAGAATGACCTACCACACTTAGTAACACCTCATACCACTGCCTTAAACCTCAACCAAAATTGAAAACAAAAACAAAACATAACCAAGATAGCACCCACACAAAAACGTTCTGTTGTTACCATTCAAATAACCACCAGATGCACTTGTCAATTGGCCTTGCCTCTAGCCTAGATCTGGGTAGCAACTTCCCACTTTCGCTTGTCACACGACAGTTCTGAAAAAAAGGTTCTGTCCAGAAAACTTATTTAAGTGGGAATGATTGTTGCCTAAGAAGAAAATGAACTCAAACTCATTGAGTACAAGATTTAGCTTATTTTCAGGCATTGACCATGCTGTTCAGCGGCCAGCCGAGAATATACATCACCCAGATAAAAAAAAGTTCCTCTCGGCTGTAACTTCCTCTCAGCTGTCCAAAAAGCCTCCACCACTGCATGCCAATGGCAACTTTGTACAAGAAATCCCAAGCCACCACCTGAGAATCTCCCATCTTTACACACCTCCAATCGTTTGTTCTCCATACCACCATAGCTATTATTATAGCATGCAGATGAAGGCCCTGAATCGATAGAAAAAAGCAAGCATGCAGCCCCGTGCTTCTTGCATTGTTAACCTGCTAATGACCTCCCGTATGCATTTTAGTTCCCACCAAATGTCAAAATTTCAAATCACCAACTTGACATAAACTACACTGTTGATATTGTTGCCAGACAATTCAGCATCAAAATAACTCCCACTTTCGGCATCCAAACTTAGTCTTGATGCCCCCCTTCTCCCACAGCTGTAGCTGATTTATATCCTTTCTTTGATTTGATTCCTGGGGAGCTTCACACCCTAGAACTTCAAAAGGTATACTGCACAATTTTACCTATTTTCAGTTGTAATGACGCTACTTTACCATCTTCCAAAGTATGACACCAGAATAATAAGTCATGTTCTCAGCCACGCCCAAACATCCACTCCCACCACATAGTTGAATACTCCAGCTCTCCAGCAGCATGTGAACACAACATACATACCATATCAGGCAATTCCCACTACCACCTTAAGTAGTCAAACCAACCATAAATACCACCCATTCTGTACTTCCAACTCTGATGTTCTGAACCGCACTTGAATATTTAGCTCCTCACCAAGGCATGGGAGCACAATCATTCTCAATGCAAAAGCATGTGAGCACAACTATTGTAATGTGGTCTTGCCCGCCAAGATTTGGTCAACCAATGCTTGTGGCAGACTTCCATTTGACTGCATCCAGCAGGAAAATAAACCATTCAAAAAAAGCTCTAAATCTTAAGTTGCCCTGTGCTAAACTGTAACAAGACAGTTAAATCAAATAAAATAGCTTTGGCTTATCTTTGGTCCAATTGGGATGCTTACCTGAAAATGCCGCATATGAAGTATTGGCTCACAACCTAGGTCGGCGACTGAAATCCCAGCTATATTGCTTGTGTCAAATCTCTGAGCTTGTTGCAAATCGAGTACATGTTCCATCGGTGTGGCCACAAGGCGGCAAACTCTGAATAGAGCATCCAGAGAGTTCATCTATAACAGCATGCACAAGTCAAATTTCAACCAAGAACACACTTCAAATAACCTCTCCAACTGTCAATTATCCCTTTCTTTGAAGAACTAAATCAAATAAAATGCAGATATCTTCTTGGACTTTACCTTCATGTAGGGGCATGAAGCACACCCACCACTAACAGAACAACCTTCGCCGGATGAAACTCCAGGAACAATGGAAAGTTTTGAAAGACTGCTTTCTAGTAATGAATTCGAAGGTACTGCAGCTATGGCATCTGAGGAGACAGGGAATACAATTTCAACCTCAACCTTGCCTTCCTTGCCTTTTGATCTCCCATCAATCAATAATTTCCGAACTGTTCCGACAATTGCCGTGACCATACCTGCCTCTGTACCCAAAATAAACTGAAGCCTGTCATTGAAATTTCGGTTTACTGCCTCCTGCACATGGCAAGTTATGAAGTCTAAAATATTCTGCGTAGAGCCCACAACTCCCATGCCTCTCTGCTTGGCCTCCATGGCTAGTGCAAACATTTCACCAGGTACCTCAAAGTGAGCAGTCAAGAAAGCATCACAGTAAGCTTTCCGAACCCTGGAAACAACGTCATGCCCAAACAGATCATGCACAATGCAGGCTCCATCCTGTACATCGAGAAAAGAAATAGAACTGTTATTCACAGGATTAAAAGAGTGTTCATGCGTGAGAGAGAGAGACACACCAAAAGTGCACTTACATGATAGTAATGCAGCCTAGGTAAAAGAGAGAGTATTGATTGCTTATTGTGCAAAGGATGTACTGCGGCAATGTCTTCATCTGACATATTTGCCATCTGTCGGAACATCTCTGCTAGATTTGCGCCCATATAAGAGTCTGGGCCGTACCATACGGTAACATCGGGAACCTGTGCAAATGCCTGGCCACAACAGGGAAAACCATGTAGATTAACTTTCACTTAGGTTAAAGGGTTAACTCACTTATGTTAATGGGATTTAAGATTGCAACAGGCTGCAGTTGGAAAGGTTCTAGAAGTAGAAAATGTACCTGCAAAACAGTCTGCACAACGTTCGAAGAAGTGCAAGTAATGGTGGGTACAATGGCATGTGCTCTAGCCTTAGTCTCTAAAGATGTATTGATATAGATGACATGAAGAGCAGGGGCATTTCCAGATGCCTCTTCAAGAAACTTTAAATATTTGTTGTTTTCTGCAGCTTCAGCCAAGGAGCAGCCGATATGTTCACTGGACATGCGGTAGACATCAACCTGATCCAAAGAACCAGTGCAATGTTTGTAGCTATAGACAGGAGAGAAGGGAAATTAAATCTATCAATTAAGGATGCTTTGAGGATGAAGAGTTACTTGTTCATGGCCGGCTCTGTCTAGTATGGCACGCACATTCTCCGACATGAAGTCTACACCCAGAACTGCGATGTGCTTACAGCCAGCATCTGACATCTTGACAGCTCGGTCTGCCATTACCAAAGAGTCAGAGATATGGATATGTGGCCAGGCCTCTTTGGCAGCAGCAAGAACTCCTTGCACTTCAGGATCCATGTAAAAATGTGCGACAACACCGATTTTCTTCTGCTGTAAAACTTCAGCCAATTCTTGTACTTTTGACCGATCTGGTAGCAAATATTTTATCTGCCAAACAAGAAAAGGAAAGGGAAGTTATATCATCACTTGCTAGAAGAATCAGTTCAAAAAATCCACCCTTCACCTACCTGTAGGCTCCATGAGTGCAATCTCTGTCCCATTACCATGAACCATTAGAGGATCCATCTCTAAGGAAGCACTAACTTACATGCAACGTGTGGCCTTGTATGTAACACACAGCTTTCAGAACATGAATGACCCACTTTAAGCCAAACATTCAAAATGTTTAAGAGCACTCCCAGGCTCACAGGCCATGTGGGCCACTTCTAAGATTTCACCTCCCGGCAAAACAATGCATTCAAACTACTAACTTCAAGAGAGTAATCACATATGCAACCATCAGCTAGAATGTACACCGGTTGTCGTTAGCCAGACCTGGTAGTGCTAATTGTTTTGCTATGTGAATTGCCAAACAGGACGTGAGCACAAGCTCAAGATACAAGGATAGTGAATGGACACCTTGTGCAGTGCTCACCAAGTTCACAGACAGGAATCTAGGAGGCAACGATAATCTTGAGAAAAAGAGGGAGAGAGAAAGTACTATTAAAGCATGGATTCCTTACCTATATGGACTCAAATTTTGTGAAAGCCATCAACACATCCTCCAATCCCCTAGCCCAAGTTATGACCAGGTGTAAAGACTCAATATCTTAAATCCCCAACCTTACTCCAACATGGCACTTAAAAAACTACAACAGACAACCATCATCTAAGTATATTACCTTGGACCCCCCTCTTCTTTCTGTCTTTCTCCCTGGACTCAACAAGGCTGGCTAGTCTCAGCAAACTGGTCAAGGATCTGATCTATAATCTTGGAGTGCATGGCATGCAGAGATGTGTCCATATTAAGAGCTACTATCTGGCATATCAGTAACTCACAGGAGCTATTCCGGCCAGATTAAAGTAAGGCACCAGGCTATAACCTTACCTTCTCCTTTATTCTATAGGACAGGCTCAACAAGACAAATTGATAAACATGAAATGAAGAACCAGTCTAACTTCCTTGAGTGGATATGCAGGTGCATCCCCAGGTGGACGATTTTGACTGGAGAATAACTTCTTCCTAGGACTTTCGAGAATGGAACTAGGCAGTCCATTCTCCTATTTTTCACATGTGTACAGCTTGCCCCAATGGCAGTTCACAGATCAAAGGACGACAAAGTGCAGCACATTCTCCTTATTATGACAACCCCATTAAGCCATTTCACACAAGGCAACTAAACATCTTCATCAGAACAAAACCTCTTTGTATAAATCAGCACAAAACCTGCTTATATAAGACAAGGCGCCTGTAATAATTATCCCCTGGAATGTGAAAGTAAACAACACTATAGCATTGACATCCACACTAAAACAAGGAAACGTAAGAAATTGGCACCTGTGATAACGCAAAGCTCCCTTGAGCAGACATTTTGTCTGCAGAAAGAAGCAAGGAAGGGAAGAGATCAAAGGCCCTCCTGCCTTCTGCCTTGGCGAGCTCCATCTCCGTCCGTTTCTGCATAGTGAGCAGCACGTTGTACCACGCGTTGGCCCTGGAAGCAGTAAACCCTAACCCTAATCCGGCCACGCTGTCCAACGAAATGTCTATCACCTCCTGCGGCCAAGCCATGTCTAGGGCTTGGATAAGGACGCCACAGAAACCCTTCGTTATCTCAGAATCACTATCTGCTTCGAAATGCATTCTGCCGTCTTGCCTTAACTCAGCCGTGATCCATACCTGCGCTGTGCACCCCATCACACGATTCTCTGTGATGCGCTGTGACTCCGAAAGCGGAGGAAGCCAGGCGCCATAGCTGAGGAGCCTTGCAGTGCGTTCTCTTGCATCAGCGATGGATTTTAGGTCAGAAATCAAGTTCACCAATCTGTCTTTCGGGGTGGCATCACTCTGCAGATCCGGATATGGAGCTTGCGGGACCGTGTCGAGGGCACAAAGGGGAGTTCTGAGGGCTCTGAGGTTTCTACTGCGGGGCAGAAACTTGCCTAGGGTTAGGGTTAGGGTTAGGGTTAGGGCTACGGTTGGCTGAGAGCAATTGAGGCTTTGCCGGGGTTTGCTGTGGAGGAAGAGGGGGTAACTACTGGCCAAGGAAGTGGCAGCGCCGGGAACCTCTCTCACGATGGGAGGAGGGGTGGAAACAGAGGAGGCCACGGCCATGGAGCAAGCTGCTTGAGGAATCCCTTCTGTGTTACAGATACTCGTTTCTGTGATGCAGATACTCGTTTCTGTGGTGATGACAAAAACAATGGTGAAAACCACAATGTTGAAATGCTTATCAAAATGGAACCTTCCTCAAGGCCTTCTATAAGGCGGCGGTCCTCCCTTCGAGACTTTGTGAACACGCTTGGGGCCATCTAAGGTGCCCTTCCTATCTACTTCTTGTCTCTAAAACTGGTTGTTCACATGCGCATTCTGTCGCACCATCTAATTTGCCCTTTCTCGGCTCGGTGGCTCTCGTAGTATTTGATGACATGGCTCTTGGCGAAGTTTTAGATGTGTTGCTGCCATGTGGTTCTGTAAGGATTCATATAGGGGTTTGACAAAGTCGCATGCGGTTCTGCAACAACGATCGATATAGGGGTTTGACAAAGTTGCATGTGGTTCTGTAACGATCGATACAGGGGTTTGAGAAAGTTGCATATGTTGCCATGTGGTTCTATAGGGATCGGTAAAGAGAGCCGTGCACATGTTGTCTGTGCTTTTGTAGGGTTTAATATATTGTTTGACAACGTTATGAATGTTCCCCCGAAGTCGTTTCGAAAAAATTCAGTGGTTTTTGGCAATTTTTGAGGTTGTTTTGTGCACCAAACATGCAAGTAAACTCTTCGTTACCACAAAACACCAAACATGCAAGCAAACTCTTGGTTGCCACAAAACACCAGCATGTACCCATTTTCTCAATGGCTACTCTCGGTGACACAACAAATCAATGCTTATAAAGCATGGATTAATTGAAAAATATTGAAAATTAAGGTGTCAATACCAGACAAGGTGTGTAATCACCTTTTAAGCTCGCTTCGCATCGATCTTTATACTTACAAGCTTTATTACAATCATAGGGCAAACCCAAAGATACCTCCTCTCAACTTCTATGACAACCTACACCACTTAAACATGAGTGCAAACTCCACAAGTTGCTTGCATACCTTCTCCCATGTCTTGTTTAGACAAAAATGGCTGAGAAAGTATGTAGGTGCTATGGGTTTCATGTTGACATATGCACATGTTTAATAAATCTCACTTAAAATCCAATAAGTTGGGTGACTTATTAAAAACATTCACGAAAATCTCTCATCTAATAAGCTATGAAAGTAATGTTGTTTGGGCATTAAGAGGGACTAACTTGAAGAGAAAGCTTAGAACATAGAATTAAGGGGAACTTTCCATTAAGAGGGTGAGGACAATGTGCTCTCTCTCTCTGCTTAGATCATAGAATCAAGGGGAACTTTGTGTTGAGAGGGTGAGGACAATGTGCTCTCTCTCTACTTAGATCATAGACTCAAGGGGAACTTTGTGTTGAGAGGGTGAGGACAATGTGCTCTCTCTTTGCTTAGATCATAGAATCAAGGGGAACTTTGTGTTGAGAGGGTGAGGACAATGTGCTCTCTCTCTCTCTCTCTCTCTCTCTCTCTCTCTCTCTCTCTCTCTCTCTCTCTCTCTCTCTCTCTCTCTCTCGTATTTAAGGGTTTATACAAAGTGGGAGAGCTTTCGCACCTTAAATTTTTTAAGAGTTGAAAGTTTGTTTCTCCTTTTCTAGGCCATCCATTTTTCATCCACATCCTGCACAATTTTAACCTAATGTGATTGAGTTGGAAATTTAATTTACACCACCAAATCAAGACATTATCACCACATTTGATGGAGCTTTTCTAAAGGACATCCTATAATAATGCTTTGCATAATTATTATTGCCACGCATAATGCAAAAGCATGTGTATGTCCTCCATTTGGTGGACCTTTTCTAAAGGACAACATATAATAATACTTTGCATAATTATTATTGCCACACATAATGAGTAAGCATGTGTATGTCCTCCATGGACCATGATGTAACACTATAAATTTATGGAGTATAAGTGATTTTTGGACCTTGTCCACATCATACAATCTATACAAAGGCAGTGCCTTACAAAAGAAAATGAGTATATTGTTGGACACTTCTATCCAAACTCCCCTAGTGAAAAAGAGGACAAGTGCGTGTCTTTAATTTTTTCCTTAAAAAATAGCAACCTTAGAAAGGGACACCAATGTGGAAAAGGACAAATGCAGTGTCTTTAATTCTTCCCTTTTGAAAAGTAGCAACCTTAGAAAGGGGCACCAATGTAGCAACCGTGGAAAAGAACAATGGTGACAATCCAAAGACCATTACAATCAAATTCCTTCTCCTTCGCCCATTGGCCCCTTAAATTATACTTAAACTGTACTATATTGTGACTTTTACAAAAAGAACTCATTCATCATCATTTCCATTTTGGTGTTCGATATCTCAATAACCAAATTCCTTCTCCTTGGTTCATTGCCCCCTTGAACTCTACTGTAGTGTGACTTCTACAAAAAGAACTCATTCACCATCATTTCCATTTTGATCTTCAATATCTCAACTAAATAAAGAAAATTTCTCTATGAGAATTATCAGCTCAAAGGATCTTTAGACTCTCAAAAACGATAATTAGAATTTAAGACATAACTTTTAACCTAACTCCATCTATTGTTATAACAAAGGCATTCAATCTAACTTTTAACCTAACTCCATTTACTCCTATGACAAAGTCATTCAACCTAACTTTTAACCTAACTCCATCTCCTCCTATGACAAAGGCATTTAACAAAAATAGATACAAATTGGACCTTCAAATTCCATCATGAAAATGGTTTTGCTTGAAGGTTCAAAAATTTGTGCATAGTGTCTGGGAGTTGCAAGAGGGGGGTCTTGACACAACCATGCTATTCAATGCAAGAAATTCTTCATGGACTCTCCACTTAGAATTAAAATAAATATCACAATTATTATATAATGCTATTTTGCACCTAAGTTTCTTTACATCCTATCTATGTGCACCTAAATCAATGTCCCATTATCATTTCACTTAAATACACATTGTAGGAATAAAGCCTTGAATATAATGATGCTAAACTATAAAGTTAAGCCTTCCTTCTCAAAAAAAAAGAAAGAAAGGAAAAGATAAGTAATAGCCCACCATTATTGGTGTGCACCTTGAAGGAATAAAAGTAATGGTCTTCTAGAATGGCTATTCCACTTTTTCAACAATAAGGCCTTGCTTTTCCAAAGGCAAGCTAAAGATTTTTGTCTGTTTATGAATTGCCTTTATTGAAGAATAATAGTAAAGCGTGCCTTCTAAAAAGTTCCTCATCACTCTAAAAAAGTTCATTCTTTGATCTTACACTTTTCTCGAGGAGATCACTCTAAAAAAGTTCATTCTTTGATCTTACTTTTTTCTAGCTCTCATCAAGATCCAAGTTCCCAACCAACCTTCTACCCATGTGTTTTGACTTCAAGAATCCAATTGGGTTATCATTATCATCACTCTTTTCTCTTATCACATCTAAGGTGTTTACAATTGCGTGGCCCATGCCATCTTTAGTTTTTTATCAAATTTTCATGAACTTCAACATTATAAAACCTTGTAAAGGTAGGTCTACTATGACTTTTATAGGTAATACTTTTCAAAACCTTGTAAATGATAGGTTTACTACTATGACTTTTATAGGTAATACTTTTTCAAAACACTTATGATTCCGAGTACAAAAGTGGTTGTAGTAGTAGCGTATATCTTAATAGTTATGTAACCATGTCACTGGCACAGAAGATGGATAGATAGATATACCACCTTTAGTATATACATGGGAGGCCAAGAACAAAGGGCATAAGCATATGGATAGTATAACAGAATTTGTGAGGGGAAAAATGGCATGTCCATCTTTTGTTGCAACCCTTGTCGTTCATAAACAAAAAATGCTCATTTTAGGATGGTGTCCATGTCGAAATTTAAAAGGCACATAAAAATAACTTTTAAATGCATTGTAACGCAGTAGTAACCCTTAATAATAAATCTACACAAATACAAACCGTAAGGCATGTCACAGCATAACATTTCAAACACCATCATAAGACACCACATGCAAAATACTTTTAAATGCATTGTAATGCAATAGTAACCCTTAATAATAAATCTACACAAATCCAAACCATTAGTCATGTCACAACATAACATTTCAAACACTATCATAAGACACTAATCAAGCCTATGGATGAATATAGTAATCCTACATGCATGAGAGCCAAAGCATTAGCAATCAAACAAGAGCTTGGTAAGATAATGAAAATCAATCAAATTTTTGAATTTCACTCTAAGCAAATGTTTGCTTCAATATACACTAGTGAACACCACACAAGGTTCCAACAACACACAATTCCAATCAAGTTCCCTAGACAAATAAAATTTAAAAGAGACACACACACACACACACACAAGGAGGGGGGGATGCATGCCTCCATTAGTTTTTAAGTCCATTGTAAGGTCTTGGCCTCTTCATTTCTTTAGGGCTTCCTTCTTTGCTGAGAGAGAGAGAGAGAGAGAGAGAGAGAGAGAGAGAGAGAGAGAGAGAGAGAGAGAGAGAGAGAGAGAGAGAGGCTCTAAATAACTAGTGTTAATTATATTGCACAACATATCAAAACTGGGATTACACCAGCAAAAATTTCATTTATTACATGATGAAAAATATATTACTATTCTCAAGACTCATTAAACCATTTCATAATTGTGTGTAACATCCATAACATAAGATAAACATATTACTATAGCCTCATTAAATGTTGGCGGGTGAACAGCCCCATAGTTCCCACCAACAACGGATGTGTGGTGGCCTCACCTTAGACATATAACATACTCAATTGTCTTTCATTGTTGTAACAACCTTTTATAATGGGTAGTACCTAGATGAGTAGAGATGGACAAAAAGGTAGTTCATAGGAGAGAAGAGGGACTTTTAGATGGGTTACTCGTGTTTATAACATAGAAGAGATATTACTTTTGAAAGGAATCAGAGAGAGAGAGTGATGTATTGAGCAATGAGCATGTTGCCATTTTGCTAATGAGACAGGTCTCTTTTTTCCCAAGAAAAATATCCTTTTATTAGTTAATAAAAAAGCAGCCACCACCACAAATGGCTAGATACAACCACACGAAGGGTTAAATACAAACTTGCCTCATTTAAGGGTGGGAAACAAATGATCAAAATGGGAAGGGACACTTCTCCTTGAGCTGACCGCTCTATGACAAGAAGGCTATCTCATACAGGGGGAGGGGGGGACAACCACACACGTGGTCTGTAATGCCACGTGGGGTCACCACCTATATCTGTGAGAAATGGGCCAGGCCTCCAAAGGCTCAAGAAAGCGTCCTGCCGCATCCGTATGCGGTTAGAACCTCCTTGTCACTTCCCCCATTGATCGTGGAGGGTGTGAATGATATCAAGCCATCTGCTCCTGCTGATGGACTCAGCCAACGAAGTGTGGGTACCCTTAATGGCCTTGTTGCATCTAGCTCGCCAAATGTGCCAGGCTGCATTGGTACTGTAAATCTCCCATCTCTGGCATGACCCTGGCCTGCCAGTCACCTGTAGGTGGGGCTGTGAGTGACTGAAACTGTTGCAATACAAAGGTGAGAGACCTGAAGGGCTAGCCCTCCCCCATCCTCCTCATAAGCCCTGACCATTCCAGCATCTATGGGGCCCAAGTAACAATGTCCCATGTAATGATCTAGGTTGATGCCCTCTATGTAGGTGAAGATGTGGAGAATCCACTGCCAAATCTGCTGGGCCTTTGGGCAATCCCAAAGACAATGTCGTTGAGACTCCTAAGAGTGGCCGCACCACGCTATTGGTCGACCTCCAATTGCCAGCCAAGTACCGACCGCCAAACTCCTGTGTGCCATCAACCAAAGAAAGACCGAAAGTTGTCCCAAAGCCTCTTCTAGAAATCTAAAAGGAAGCGCTATGATGAGAGGCCCTCTACCAATGTGCTGCTACTGGGGTGCCATCTATCTCTGGCATCTGGATCTTGCAGAGCTGAGCCGTGCTGTATATGCAAAGAAGGGGCATCCAGACCCGATCGTGGGGGTCATGCCAAGTCGACTCTTCTGGGTCCCATTGTATGCATGTGAGGGTTCGACACTCTCATACCCATAGCCGCCAGAATCTCTCCCTAGCCACCTTGGCCAGTGCTGGGTCTCCCATGACCGAAAACCAAGCACCCTCACCCTCTGTAAGGTGCAGCCATTGAATCCTCTAAAACGGAAGCTCGGATCTCTCGTTTGCCATGGGATCGAATAGAAAAAGTGAACAGACCACTTCCCTCATCTAGTCTGTGGATTGCCATGAGAATATCGTGTCTAGTAAAAACATGCCTAGCCATACTGGGGGGATCAGGTCTAGGATAGGAGTTAGCCACTCCTGAGGGATAGCGGAGTCGATGTCGATGTCGATGTTGTTGAGCTTATCTCTACCCCGGACCCCTGTCAAACCTCTCTCCTGTACCTCCGAGGGTAGCTGCATGTGTGTGTTCCTATCTCCAAGAGACCTAAGTCGATGTCGATGTTGAGCCCATCTCTACCCCGGACCCCTGTCAGACCTCTCTCCTGCACCTCTCGGGGTAGCTCTCCCAAGAGACCTAAGTTGATGTCGATGCTGAGTGTCACATAGGCTGTAATGCCTGTGAGACCGATGGCAGACCGGATGGCCATGTCCGGGGTTCAGTGGGAGAGGATGCCCATGTGGAGTCATGGGCGGCTAGGCTAGTGTGGACGGCAGGCCACACACTATATAGCCTGGAGGATGAGGGGCAATCCTCATTCTTCCTCTATGGCTGGGTGGTGAGCCAGAGGCCGTCCCCTCCTGTGGTAACGCCCGTATAGCGGTGTTACAGGTATCTAACACTGGTATTAGAGCGTCGGTTCGATTGGGTCGTCAGGGTCCGCGCGTGACCGGGGGACCGGAGCCCACTCAATGGTTTTCAACCATTCATCTTCTCATCCTTATCTCAACAATGGAGTGTGTGGAGGGAGGCGGCCGGAATTGAAAGGAAGACATTTTTGAAGGGAAGAACTCTCTCTCTCTCTCTCTCTCTCTCTCTCTCTCTCTCTCTCCCCCCGTCACACACAACAAAGCGAATTGCAGATAAGCATCTCGTTTTTTTTTCTCTGCGTTGAAGCTTGTCTGCGAAGCAAATTTCGTTTGGTAGAAAGAGGAAGTCGCCTAGTGCAACGTCTCTCTACTGTGTGTGGGGGAGGGGGGGCGAAGACCAGCCCCACGACTTGCTGTAGCAATGCAACGTTTGGTGTAAGCTCCGTCTCTCTACTGTGGGGGGGGCGAAGACACGACCTGCTGGAGCAATGCAACGTCGTTTAAGGGGGGGGCGAAGAGTCTGCGGCGGCGATGGCCAGCCGGGCGGCGGCCAGCCAACCAGCGCAGCAGGCGGCCACCAGATAAGAAGAAGAAAAAAAAATCATTTATTTTTTATATATTTTAATTATTCATTTTTAATAAAATTAAAAATGAAACTAAATTCAAATGGATCCTCTCTCTCGACTGGGGAGGGATAATCCCGACAAGGGATAACCGACTGTTTCAGGCACAGCCTCCCGAACAAATTTATTTTTCTTATGAGTTGCAGGCATTTTTTCTCTCGGATCGGAGCATCCCGGAGAAGCGGCGCTGTCTGGAGGCTCGCAGCGCAACACAAATCGACAGGCGACCCCGTAAAGGGGTGTGACTATTCTCTCTCCACCACTGCTCATTTTATTAGCGTTTTTTTTTTGTAATTTTCGAGTTCTCGCATTGTTTTTTGCAAGAATTAAAGATGTCCTGCTAGGCGTAGTGTGTCCCCACCGCCTTCTACTTCTCTAGGTTTTTCAGGTCTCTTGTCCTCGGTTGCGGGTTTGACCCCGACCGAATTGTCAGGCCGTACACGCCCGACCGTTTTCCGGTCCAGAGTGCGCTCGTCGATCACGCTTGATCCGCCAGCGCCCTCCTCGTCTATTGACCCCGCCTTAGGACCCAGCGAGCCCGCAGCGGCCGCATTAGCAGATGACCTCTTTCTGGCCGATGAGCCAGAGGACATGAACATCGACGTCGCCGAGGGGACCGAGGAGGACCTCTTGGAGTACGACGACGATGATTATGACCTATTGGACCTTGCCGCCGACATCCTGACAGAGACGGAGCTCTCTAGTGGACTGTTTAAATATCTTAATGCCAAACTGAACAATATGGGTAAAGTCTAGGCTGATTTAGTCACGATGCTACAGAGCATCTCCACACGGTTAGATGCACTGACAGCCGCCTCGGCTAGTACCCCGACTCCTCGTGGTAGCCGAGCTCTTGCGGCACGGGTGAGCATAGCCTCGCCAGTGGTTGCAGGCCGATGCGCCTGCGGGGCCGTCCGTAGAAGCGACAGCTTCGTCGTTATTAAAAGACTTAAAGTCGCCTAGTTTTGGTGGCGAGGAGAAGGAGAGAAACAAAGACTTGGTCAATATGTGTCTAGCGAAGTGGTCAGATTTGCACGCGCTGCGACAGCAGCCTAGCCGTATACAGCCCGTAGAGGCTAGCCTCTCATTAACCGACAAAGCGTACAAGTGGTGGATGCGTTTGACAACTCGTCTTGCCATTTGGACGGAGTTTGAAACGATGTTTCGAAAAGAATTTTTGCCTGGCTGGGAGTTATGGGACAAGTGCTTGATGGAAAACAAATCCCTAACTCAGTACATCTTAGACTATAGGGAGATAGTACTCAAGCTAAAGGGAATCGATGCATTCTAGACATTGCGAGGCTTTAAGAGAGGCCTCAAAGATGATTACCTTGAGTACGTAGAGCCCTTACAGCCTAAAGACTTAGCAGAAGCAATTAAGTATGCACAGATATTTGATGACATCAAGCGCCGTAGTGCGCGTGGTGGTTCGAGCAGGGCTGAGGGTAGTGAAAAGAGGAGGTCAGGTCTTAAAAGAAAAGGGTTCCGCAGTGATAAACAAGGGGATAGGACGGACCAGGAAGGACAGGGTGGTCATTGGTCTAAAAAACCACGACCATCCAGGAAGAAAAGAGACACCGAAATCCAAAAGAAAGAGCAATATATTAAAGCGCGAAAGGAAAATCGTTGCTTTAATTGCAATGATGTAGGGCACATGAAGGCTGAGTGTCCAAAGCCTAAAGCCAGCACGAGTGGCAACAACGAGCCCAAAAAAGATGGTAAATCTTCTAGGCAGTTGCATACAGTGCAAAGACTCCCTCTCAGTTCCGCAGAGTTCAGAGAGGTGACAGTGTGTCATTGTGATGAGCATCACGCTTGTTCAATGACACCAGTGATGTGGCAGCCTACTGTAGGTCCGCATGACATGGTGCGCATGTATGGCACCATAAGTGGCTGTAGAGTCACAGTTTTTATTGATGATGGAGCTAGCCACAACTTCTTGAACTACTTGTTAGTGAAGAAGTTGGGGTTGACTGAGACCCGGAGTGATCATGAGTATGCTGTTAGCCTAGCCAACGGATATGACAAAACGGTATGGAATACCGTAGTATTGGGGGTCCCATTATCGATGCAGGACTACGAGGCTCCGCTTGACTTTCAAGTCATGCACTTAGCCAGAGCAGACGTATATCTAGGCAGGGAGTGGCTGTATGGCTTGGGCCCTAGTATAGCTCGGAATTACTTACATAATACGCTATGTTTTGAGCATGGAGGTAGAGTCATTACCCTGCAGGGCGATCGTACTGTCCCCGCCACACCACTTATTTCCTCCATGGAGCTGTGTACAGCGGTCCGCAGAGCAGCAGAGACCAAATAGCAGAGGTATATGCTTGTTACCCTCTTTTGAATTCTGTTTCCGTAGATGAAACGATAAATGATGTTTGCGTAGACAAACAAGGAAAACAAAATAACCTTGGACGAGACCCACTGTTTGAAAACCCTGTTTGGCATGCATGTGATTCAAACAAGAAAAAATCCAAGGTGAATGAGACATTAAAGAAAAAGTACGTAGATACTTTAATGAATTTATTAGAGGAATTTCAGGATGTTTTTCCTGATGATTTACCACATGGTTTACCACCATCTAGAGAAGTAGACCATGGCATCGAAGTTATGCCAGGATCAAAACCTATAAGCAAACCTGCTTATAGATTAAGCCACTCCGAGGCACAGGAGGTGGAAAAACAATCGACGGAATATTTGAACAAAGGCTTTATTCGGCCTAGTTCAAGTCCGTTGGGCATCGCCTATTCTTCTGGTAAAGAAGAAAGACGGATCTATGCGGATGTGCATAGACTATAGAGCTCTTAATCAGATAACGATTAAGCACAAGTATCCGATGCCACGCATGGATGAGTTGTTTGATCAACTCTATGGATCTAGATATAGATCTATAGTTGGATCCACCATTGGTCTTTGAGGAGCTACTCCCTCCCCCTACCTAGACCTCATTCTCTTCCAACATTGGCTCTTCTAGGCATTTCAGGTCTATGGGTAGGTTTGGCCACCTCATTCTGGCCCAACTCATTATTAGCAGCCTCCGTCCGTCTTTGTAGAATTAAGAGCTCCATGTCCTGTAAGAACGTGGGATGATTAATAATTTGCTCTGTATCTTTCTTGGTGTAGAGGCGGTCCTCTACTTCCACAATTTCCCTACGTAGGTTATCTCCTTTGTTCTGGGTATCAAACCCTTCCTCCGCTCTTGGCTCTTCATTAATGGGCTCTAAATTTACCATTTTTGGTTCCTTGCCACGTGATTGAAATGGATTCACATTTTCCATTTCCTTTTATTTAGCCCTAGCTCTTCGAGTATCGAGCTCTTATTTCCTTAAGTTCAATTCTTGCAGTTTCCATTTCCTTTTGTTCAGCCCTTTTCAAATCTAATTCTACTTCCTCTGAGGTTGGGAAGAATACTTGACCTGTCCTGGCCGCGCTTTCCAAGTCTCTTCTCATCCTGGGGGCTCCACTGTTAGACAGCCTACAACTTAAAGGTTGGGTTGGTAATTCTTGCCTTAGACCTGGTCCAGCGCTAGTTGACGGGCATGTACCCCTGCAGATTGTGCTTCCTCATCGTTGCTAGTTTGGAGACCAAAAAATCCCCGAGCTATATTAATGACACCACTAGATCTTGTAGGGGAAGGTGGTTTCTCCTCTTCTCCAAACCCAGAGAATCATAGCCCTTCTTCCATGGATTCTTCACTACTTGTATTGACGATAGTCAGATTCCTTAAGACACTCAATTGAGTGCCTTGAACTAACACTCTTTTGATAGGAAGATCCTGGGTGATTCAATGCACTATCGTTTTTGGGAGTGAGGTCGTCTCCGATGAGTTTTCCAGACCTCAAGTACATGTGAATGTGATTTGATAAGCTAATTTGCTACCCCAAATGAATTTTGGTAAGGTACTGTCGATCTGATTTTATTTTATTTTTGTAGCCGTGAGACTGCCGATAGCAATTCATGCCGTTGAGATGTCAGAGATTCGTTCATGTCGTGAGATCTAAATTGTTCACGCCGTGAAATGGTAAGTAGTTCATGTCATGAACTAGTTTCTGCACTCTCACGTGCTCAAAGGTTACTTCGGAGTTTCAAGTCAGCATTGCCTTCATCTAAATTGATTGGTCTCGATTTTCTCAACTAAGGCACTTCCCTAACCTTAATCTGACAATACTACGTTCGTGAACTAAATCCGGTTACGCCTTGAAACTGCAGAAAACGGTTCATGTCATGAAATATTTAATAGTTCATGCCGTGAAAAGCTATGAAGTTCATGTCGTGAGATCTAATTGATTCACGCCATGAGATATTAGGGAATCGTTCACGTTGTGAGATCTACTTGGTTCACGCCATGAACTAGATAGTCTTTCACGCATGAAGTATTCTCTGCTAATTCATGGACTAAAATTTCATAGGACCCGTTGTGTCAAAGATGTCACGAAAAGGTGACCTATTTTTAGTAGGGTAATCCCGTGATTTTTTGGCACTGATTGCAAAAGGGATTCACGTCGTGAGATAGCAAGAAACAGTTCACGTCGTGAACCGTTTTCCTACACTCATGTGTGAAGTTCCCGCATCGACAAAGAGGAGTATGGGTGCAAATTACCTATCCAGATGCTCCAAAATGGTTATGCTAGTCGTAAGGAGTGTAATGCGAGTTCAAAACACAACCAATGGGTCCTTATTTTTGTAATTTTTGTGAATTTTTTTGAAGAAAAAAAATAGAGTATCACCCTATCACGTTCACCAATTTGGTGATATAAACATCAAAATTGAAAGGAAAAAACAGTGTAGCTTTCCTCTAGGGTCACCCCTGTACTCACCCACACAACAAAAACAACCAATTTCTCACAAACGTTCACTTCCACTCAAACCTTATCCATTCATTCCTTACACAATCACTACTAGAATGCAAAGGAAATGATGAAACTTGTATCGTGGGAGCTGAAACTCAAGGAGGATGGAAGAAACAAGGGTGTTTCCTCGGCAGCAGCACCAAAAATGTTATGGGCTACCACACCTCCAAAGAAGGAACTCTAAGCAGCATAGATCACAACCATTGTAGGGAACTTACCAATGCTTTGAGCTCGCATCCCTTGAGGTCTCCAAGCTCACTTCAAGAAGCTCGAATCCTCCAAGCTTCACCTCCACGCTGTCACCATAGAGTCGCTCACACCACCACACAAGGCAATCTCTCTCCTCACTTCTCTACACAAGCACACTCTCTCTCAAAACAAGGCAAGAACTCTCATAGCACAAAGGGGGATTGTGTCCATTCATTTATGAGAAAATACCTCATATACAATTGGCCCTTATTCACACTTGGGCGCCCAAAACTTACTAACTAAGGCCTTGGATGGCCAATATCTCATAATGTTACAACTTTTATAGTGCCTTTGCATGACACTTATTAATGTCCTCAAATGGAGGAGCTTAATTGTTAATCCCGATTGGGATGAAAAGCCGAGTATGTGAAGAAAGGGTTTATATGCCCAAGTTTTTCCCCCATTCTTTTAGTAAAAAAGAAATACAGGTCTATGCAGATATGTGTAGACTATCGTGCTCTTAATCAGATAACGATTAAGAACTAGTATACGATGCCCCACATTGATGAGTTGTTTGATCAACTCAACAATGCAAAGTATTTTTCTAAGATTGATATTAAATCAAGGTATCATTAGGTCAAGATTAGGGAACAAGATATTCCCACGACCGCGTTTAGGACTCGTTTTGGACATTACGAGTTCCTAGTCATGCCGTTCGGCTTGACGAATGCTCCAGCGACATTTATGGTGCTGATGGACAAGGTTTTATGTCCATATTTGGGAAATTTTTTATTTTTCCTTGACAACATACTTATATATAGTAAGTCAAAAGAACAACACTTACAATATTTGCGCTTAGTGTTCAAACTCCTTAGGGAAAATAAGCTATTTGGGAAGGAACCCAAGTCCAAATCCTTTGCTAAGGAAACCTACTATTTAAGGCCATATTGTCTCCACACGGAAGGTATGTGGATGGATCCTAACAAGATAGATGCCATTGTCAGATGGCCTGAACCTAGAAATCTCGAGCAACTGTAAATTTTTCTAAGTATGTCAGGGTTCTACTGAAAGTATGTAAAAGATTACATGAAGATCGCAGTCCCCTTAATCGATGAGTTGAGGACAAAAGATAAACTATTCCTTGGGGGGATCCTCAACTAAGAGTTTTGAGAAGCTCAAGGTGGCCATTGCGAGATGGCACCCAGTATTAAGCATTGTAGACCCCAATGAACCGTTTGTTTTTGGAGACGGACACTAGTGCGGAGGCCGTTGGGGTGGTTTTATTGCAAAGGAGATGCTATGTCGCATTTGAAAAAGTAAGAAGCTTAACCACGCCCAACGTAACTACTCGGCTTACGAGCAAGAGTTACTTGCTATTATTCATGCTCTAAAAAAGTGGCGACATTATTTATATGGTACTACATTTGAGGTTTGGATGGATCATGAAAGTCTCAAATGGATTTCAAGTCAAATTGAGTTAAAAGGTAGAAAAGCTCGGCGGGTAGAGATCCTATAGGAATTTGACCTTACACTCCGTTACCAAAGAGGTAAATTTAACGTAGTAGCCGATGCACTTGAGCTGCATGCTGATGGTGAATGGGTTGAGTTTCACCACCTTCAAGAGTGAACTCTTAGAGTCACTACGTGGGTTATGTGAGCATGATTCATCTTTTTCAGAGGTATGGCGCGCTAGACGCGGCCACACTTATACACACTAGCAGCCACCTACCTCGTCAGAAAGCAATACTAATAAAGAGAGATTAGTTGAGGTTTCTGTAGGGAGAGGAGTGAGAACACTAGTCTGGAGCAACTAGACGAGTCTCTTGGGTTATGTACCAAGCCGGAGAGTTCGGGGGTGTACCCTTCCCAACCATTTGATACTAATTCACTTGGGGGTGGACCCTTCGCAACCATTTGATACTAATTCACTTGGGGGTGATAAACTTAATCAGGGGGAAAAGTACATACACTATTCCATTGACAAGATGAGTACCTGCTCTACAAAGGGGTAGAGTTTGCGCACCAGCTAAATTGGTGATTTTTGGGCCCAAAATTCTTATTGAAAGTCACGATAGTCCCAGTGTTGGTCATACTGGGATATAGAAGACCTATTCACTAGTCAAAAGATAATTTTATTGGCCTAGTTTGTTTAAGGACGTCCAGGACTTTGTGTTGAAATGCAACAAGTGCTAGTCAATAAGCATGAGCATCTCAAGGTTAGAGGTTTGCTTTATCCACCACTGGATATTCCCAAAGGGCACTAGGAAAGTATGTCCATGGATTTTATCACTAGTCTACCTAGAACGAATCGAGGGAATGATTCCGTTTGGGTAGTGGTTGACAAATTGACCAAGATGGTCAAGTTTATACCTACTAAAAAGATAGTGAACACCTGAGTTAGCTAGGCTATTCATTAAACATCTCTACAAACTATATGGCATACCCACGCAGATATAGTCTTTGATAGAGATAGGAAGCTCAATAGCCACCTTTGGAGGGAAGTCTTCAAAAAGTTGGAAACTACTCCGAGCATGAGTACAATAGACCATCCCGAAGTGTGATGGTCAAACAGAAAGAGTCAACCAAGTGTTAGAAGGCATGCTCCGTGCATATGTTGGTAAAAAGCAATCCAATTGGGAGGAGTACCTGCCACATTTGGAGTTTGCTTATAACAGTTTGAAACATTTCGTGACTAGATTTAGTCCATTCATGTTGATGTATGGATTCCACCCCAAGATCTCCTATAGCCGTAGGGCTAGAGAAGGAGAAGTTGCAGCCTGTGAGGGAGTTCCTTGAAGACATGCAAGATATGTTGTAGGCAGCAAAAGATTGCATACATAGTGCATAAGATCGTACAAAGATGTATGCGAACAAGGGTCAAAGTGGCCTTTGAAGAAGGTGACTTTGTATATTTGAAATTCCCAGCGAAGTCGGAGACTTTAAAGATGGGAAAGTCCCTGCAAAGTCGGAGACTTTAAAGATGGGAAAGTGTGAAAATCTTTCACCTAGATATTGCAGTCCCTTTAAAATCCTAAAGAAGGTTGGTGGATTAGTGTACAAACTTGAGTTGCCAGAGAGATTTCAAGTTCATCATGTTTTTCATGTTAGTAGATTGCGCGACAAATTAAGGATAAACTGTTGATAATTAGGAGAATGTAGTTTCTCCAAGCATTTTGGTGGAGTTGATAGAACCACATTCTATTCCACCTGAACCCGAGAGGATTCTTGGATTTAGAGATCAAAAAACGCGGCATACTCTGTACCATGAGGCTCTTATTAAGTGGAGATCGCGAAGATGAGGTTTCTTCGTGGGAGCGCTTGAGTATGCTAGCCAAGAACTTTCCGGAGTTCATTTTCACGGACAAAATTCTTCTTAAGGGGGGAGTATTGTTACATAGCCCGTAGGCGACTACGTACAAGAGGCCTAACGACTCCGAGACTGTCACCAGAGTGTGGACAACAAGCGACGAGCCAGGGTTCAGGGGTGAGGATGCCCATGATGGAGTTCCGTGGGTGGTCGAGCATGTGTGGGTAAACAGGCCCCTATATTTGCTCGGCACTGGGGAGGATTCCCCATTACCTCTCAGGAGGCTGGGTGGTGATCAGGGGCTTCCCTCCTCTGCATATGTGATTACAATGGTGTAACAGTATCTAGTCTGAGTAGTCCTGCGTACATCTAGATCACCATTGAGTGTCCTGTAAGGTTTCCCCCCTTCCAAAATAGGGGAAACACTTAAGATAGTCCACTAAGTCTTAACTTGGAGAAAATTTCCTACCCATCGACACCTTGACCATGCAGAGATTCAAGGATACAATTCATAGGTAAGACCTAATTCTATCCCGCAGGGGAAGCGTGGTCTTCTAAAAATCAAATTACCCATAGGGTAATAAATTGGGCAACTACAAGACTTGATTTCTAGAGGCAACGCTTTTTTCCTCATCCATGCAAGGCACAGCCGCTGGCCTAGTCTTCTAGAATAGAATTGCCCGAGAACCTATTTATCTAACGTAGGGCTTTCACACTTAATATGTTGGAAAGCTACCCGACTAATCGGGTCCACCCATCCATAGGATGGTGCCGTCGGGGCATTCCATCCTCCCACTTTCCACCCTACTCACGCATCAATTTGTTTTCTAATTAATCCTACCACACTCTTTGACATAAATAAACATGTTCCTTAATTAAGGCCCTTTTCACAAGGTTTATTAAAACAGCCTTTTTCCACAATACAATAATGCCAAAGACAAGATTTATAAAAACAAAGTTTAAACATGGATCAATTTCATACAAGCCAAACCGGCTCTCTTATTCTTTTCCTTTATATCGCCGAATGATCTAGAATTCGGTCTTCCAGCCTCTACATGCTGGGCAAAACCCTATGGGACCATACACCTCATCGTTGGTCACTGGCAAGGACTCAAGCCGCCTGTCGCCCTCTCAGGCTCCATCGCTCGATCCTCCCGCCCCTCAGAGGGATGTCTGCGCACTAGGGTGGACTAATTCACCGCACTAGCATGGGCCCTCAGAACTAGGCAGCATCACAATCACTCGCCTCAATCGGCGAACCTCATTCTCCCAATGGTATGAGGGATACCATGGGCCAACTCCGGGCCTTACTAACGTCTCCGCCGTCTGGCTATACAAGCACAAGAACAGGGCAGCGTCAAGGCAGGGAGAAGTTATACCTGTACCTTAATTTAACCAAGATAACAATCCATTTACTCAACTAAACCATAGGACTAGAATCCATGTTACCTTCTTAAGAAAACAATCCTTTTCACAAAGATTTTAGCATTTCAACTTGAGATTGCGATAAGACATTCTTTATTAAGGCATATGTTGTTGTTTAAAAGAATACAAACTTTAAATAGTAAATCAATCAAATAGATCACTATTAACAATCAATAGAGAATCCGGGGCCATACCTCAACCCCTAAGAATGATATATAATTGAAAAACAAAATATGTATATACCTTATAGAAATTTGTCGTTTATCGTTGCCTTTGCTCGTTAACAAGAGCTTTAGAACTTGACATAAGAGAATGGAGTAATACCTTGTCTTACGATTGAAATCATCCAATTATCCCCAAGCTTTATCTCCTATTACTCGTACTGTGACTCTTCTATCTTTCTAAGGTCTATGGCAAAATAGCCCTCTTACAGGACTACGGCATACTATTCTTTCTCTAAAAGAAAAGCTATGGAGTTTTGGTCTCTTCCTCTAAAAGACTATAGTAATATAAGCTTCTTTTCTAAGATATTAGATAAGAATGAAGGGATATATACATCTTAAACTCTAGGATTACCTTGAGGCTACTTGCTGCCTTCGCACAGTTTTCTGTGTGTAGAGACCCTGACAGAAACAGCAAATTGTTTCGGCCATAACTCTCTGATCAAAACTCAAAATATGGTCATATAACCAGTCAAAAGAATAGGAAGGCATCTAGTCTACAAGCCATCGCGAGTAGAATAGGCAAAAACGTCTCTATATAGCCACAAACACGCCATCTTTAGAAATGTGTTGTTTTTCTACATTTTTAGTATGCATGGACTCTAAATGTGTAAAAGTACTCTAAATATGACCTCTTATCACCTAAATTCGAATTTCTATTTTTGGGGATACTTATCTCTTAATAGAACTATTCTTATGTTCTTATTTCTTTTAGGATTTTTGGAGCTAATATTTTTATTCTAACACTTTCCTAATGTTTCTAGCCTTATTGTCTCACTCTTCTCTAAGTGCACTCTCTTTCCTTATTAAAATCTATATTAAAAGAGACACATACATATTCGTTCATTTTATTCTCTCGAAATCCTAGAGGACAAAACCTTTCACGAAGATGTACTTTCATGGCATCTCATAACTGATTCTAGTTCCAGTTGTGGTTAGATTGACAATAGTGCTTCCAACTAATTCGGCATTTCTTACGATTTTTAGACGAGCAAGGGTGAACTTGCTTCTTTCATTGAATCCATGAAAAGCTCAAAACTATCAAATACTTATCATAGCGCCACATCTAAAGGCACTCTGGATTAATATATCTGAGATCTTTATTTTTTGAGAATTACACATCTGGTGCCTTGGGATTGCCACATCCAAAGATTATCAGGATTAAAATGTCTGAGATGATTAGTTTTCTGAAAATTACACATCTAGTATCTTGGGATTAACACATCTAAGAGCATGATTCTCTGGGAATTACACATCCGATGTTAGACCCCATGTTTGTCTGAGATGGGTTCAAGATCTTGGATGATCGTCCTAGTATAAAGCATCCAATGGATGGCATTCACACGTCAACTATTCAAATCTTAATGGAGTTATAATCTTAATAATTTATAATATGCAAGTTAATGAGATATATCCTAAAAATTTCTCTAAACAAAGTTTCGGTCTATCCTTCTAGTCATTCAGTCTCTCACTAGTTTCTTAATTTGATCACCCTATGTTTTTCCTCACAAAAGGTTTTCTCCCCAATCTTATTTCTCAAGTTTATTGTACAAATATCTTGCGTGTGCACCCCCAAGATACAAGCACAATTTCATAGGATGATTATCTCAACATGTGAGGATATTCAAATTATTTCTATGGCCAGTAGAGATGATTGATTCGTCCTCATATAATAAACAATCACTTGTTTTAATCCCTTGATAGTTAACCTTTGAACTAAGATTGGCTCTGATACCATTTGTAAGGTTCCCCCCCTTCCAAAATAGGGGAAACACTTAAGATAGTCCACTAAGTCTTAACTTGGAGAAAATTTCCTACTCATTGACACCTTGACCATGCAGAGATTCAAGGATACGATTCATAGGTAAGACCTAATTCTATCCCGCAGGGGGAGCGTGGTCTTCTAAAAATCAAATTACCCATAGGGTAATTGATCATAAATTGGGCAACTACAAGACTTGATTTCTAGAGGCAACGCTTTTTTTCTCATCCATGCAAGGCACAGCCCGCTGGCCTAGTCTTCTAGAATAGAATTGCCCGAAAACCTATTTATCTAACGTAGGGCTTTCACTTAATATGTTGGAAAGCTACCCGACTAATCGGGTCCACCCGTTCATAGGATGGTGCCGTCGGGGCATTCCATCCTCCCACTTTCCACCCTACTCACGCGTCAATTTGTTTTCTAATTAATCCTACCACACTCTTTGACATAAATAAACATGTTCCTTAATTAAGGTCCTTTTCACAAACAGCCTTTTTCCACAATACAATAATGCCCAAGACAAGATTTATAAAAACAAAGTTTAAACATGGATCAATTTCATACAAGCCAAACCGGCTCTCTTATTCTTTTCCTTTATACCGCCGATGATCTAGAATTCGGTCTTCTAGCCTCTACATGCTGGGCAAAACCCTACGGGACCATACACCTCATCGTCGGTTGTTGCTGGCAAGGACTCAAGCCGCTTGTCGCCCTCTCAGGCTCCATCGCTCGATCCTCCCGCCCCTCAGAGGGACGTCTGCGCACTAGGGTGGGCTAATTCACCGCACTAGCCTGGGCCCTCAGAACTAGGCAGCATCACAATCACTCGCCTCAATCGACGAACCTCATTCTCCCAATGGTATGAGGGATACCATGGGCCAACTCCGGGCCTTACTAACGTCTCCGCCGTCTGGCTATACAAGCACAAGAACGGGGCAACGTCAAGGCAGGGAGAAGTTATACCTGTACCTTAATTTAACCAAGATAACAATCTATTTACTCAACTAAACCATAGGACTAGAATCCATGTTACCTTCTTAAGAAAACAATCCTTTTCACAAAGATTTTAGCATTTCAACTTGAGATTGCGATAAGACATTCTTTATTAAGGCATATGCTGTTGTTTAAAAGAATACAAACTTTAAATAGTAAATCAATCAAATAGATCACTATTAACAATCAATAGAGAAGCCGGGGCCATACCTCAACCCCTAAGAATGATATATAATTGAAAAACAAAATATGTATATACCTTATAGAAATTTGTCGTTTATCGTTGCCTTTGCTCGTTAACAAGAGCTTTAGAACTTGACATAAGAGAATGGAGTCTTCTAATACCTTGTCTTACGATTGAAATCATCCAATTATCCCCAAGATTTATCTCCTCTTACTCGTACTATGACTTCTATCTTTCTAAGGTCTATGACAAAATAGCCTTCTCTTAGAGGACTACGGCATACTATTCTTTCTCTGAAAGAAAAGCTATGGAGTTTTGGTCTCTTCCTCTAAAAGACTATAGCAATATAAGCTTCTTTTCTAAGATATTAGATAAGAATGAAGGGATATATCATCTCAAGCTCTAGGATTACCTTGAGGCTACTTGCTGCCTTCTCACAGTTTTCTCTGTGTAGAGACCCTGACAGAAACAACAAATTGTTTCGGCCATAACTCTCTGATCAAAACTCAAAATATGGTCATATAACCAGTCAAAAGAACAAAAAGGCATCTGGTCTACAAGCCATCGCGGGTAGAATAGGTAAAAAAGTCTCTATATAGCCACAAACACGCCATCTTTAGAAACGTGTTGTTTTTCTACATTTTTAGTATGCATGGACTCTAAATGTGTAAAAGTACTCTAAATATGACCTCATCACCTAAATTCGAATTTCTATTTTTGGGGATACTTATCTCTTAATAGAACTATTCTTATGTTCTTATTTCTTTTAGGATTTTTGGAGCAAATATTTTTATTATAACACTTTCCTAATGTTTCTAGCCTTATTGTCTCACTCTTCTCTAAGTGTACTCTCTTTCCTTATTGAAATCTATATTAAAAGAGACACATACATACGTGACTTGGGAGGGACCTTACATGTCCTCAAAAAGCCTTGGTTCTCTTGCACCAGGAGTAACCACTGATAGAATGCCAAGCTCCTCATCAAGGCTCTATTTAGAGCCAATAGAGTCACCATCCACATAAGAGTGTCATGCTGACAGATTAGGCACAAAAGCTTGATCTACCTTTTTCTTCCCTTTGCATATACATGTGTACCTGCACTTATAATACCATGAGATAATGCAACCTGCTTGACCATGGTAGATCCACTCTTAGAGGACTCTCTAGGTCCACTAAGTACCTATGATTGCTGCCTACATGTGGGATATTTATTATAACCCTACCACTCATGAGATGTGAGTAAATAGAGATGTTATTTTTGTTGAGATGAGTAGCTAGTATTCACTAATGAAGGCAAGTAAAGATGTAGACGTAAGAAGTAATGATGTTGCCCCACATGTAGAGCAACAATCATAGATGCTTAGTAGACCTAGAGAGTCCTTTAGCTGAATATCTGCAATGACATCTACACAAACATGGCTATCTTTATCTTAGGCATGTTAACATCCGAAGTAAACATCCTACCATTTCTATTACCCTTTACAACCAAGCAGTACTGATTTTTGAAGTCTTCCACAAAACACCCTTGAGGATTGAACCTTACTTGTAGACCTTGATTAACTGTCTATCCAACAGAAACTATGTTCTTTGTAATATTCAAAACTTGCTAAGTACTTCATTTTGCCATCTTACATAAGCAATGTACTTTACTAATGGGATGCACAATATTATTACCTATTTTCACAATGGGATGCGTAGTATCATTACCTATTATATTCTCCATTTTCTACATATCTCTAAACCATTCGCTATGACTGGTCATGTGGTTAGAGGTGCCAAAATCCACATACCAAATATCTCTCGATCCTAACACATCTCCTTTCTCATAGAACTGAGCATGTGCTGCATCACAAACAACTAGTCAATTTTGTCATCACCATGCTTACTTGATGATGCATAGTTGCCTTGTTGTAACTTTTCACTTTTGATATCATTTTACTTTTTATAAAAGTCATTTGCCATGTGCCTTGGTTTTCCATAATGAAGTTTCAGAGGATGAACCTCCCCCGAATATTTATCTCCTCAATGACATGGATGAGGAGAGTAATCAATTCCTGAAAATCAAGAAAATTCTCTGCAATGGAGGTCTAAAAATAGTTGTATTCTTTGACAAGACCATTTAAGGTCATCATTGACTACTAATGGTGATCTAATAAAAGTAAGGACATCTATAAGACCTTTAGTCATCATGTATACTCAGCTTCCCTCTGGTCATATTATGTAGCTCTTGCTTTAGCTACATCTTCTAAGCTTGAGTGTTTGTGTGCCGTACATCTTCACACAAGATGTCCCAAGCCTCCTTAGGCATTTATATATCTTGTATATACATAATCATAGAGTCTATCACATTGACTGACTCTATGATTATGCAGCTTCCCTTTGGTAATATTATGAAGCTTCTACTTTAGCTACATCTTCCGAGCTTGAGTGTTTGTGCTTCAGCAAGGTGTCCCAAGCCTCCTTAGGGTGTTTGTGCATCCTATATATGCACAATCATAGAGTCTATCACACTCACAACCAATATAGCACAACCAATCTCGCTCTTTCATGCCATGCTTATATGCCTACACCTATACTGATGAGGGGTGTCATTTTCTTCACTAATCTTTGGCTCCTTTTTATCACATGTGATGAACTCCCAATATCATTTTCCCAAAAGGAAATTGGTCATTCTGAACTTCTATGCTTGGAAGTTATTATTGTCGAGCTTCTCGTTCAGAATCTGGGATAAGCTGTCAGACATGATTACCTACACAACTTTCTAAATAATGCTTACAAAAACATCTTCCTTTACAGTAAGCAATTGTGCAATCTCCAACACAAATGTACTATAAACTTGTTTTACTATAACTATATATAAACCAGTCACATAAACATACATCTACTAATGCCTATAACACTTAGATCCTCTACATAGACTATCTTACAGCTAAATTTATGTCGCAACTTTGCCCAAGCCAAAAATCAGGCATACACTCTCAAAATCAACACTTCCCAGAGTGCCTATAGAAAACTTGTAGATCCAAAAAAGGATGCCCAAAATGCGATCAAAATGCAAAACGCCCAATATGTGAGTAGGGGACACTCTAGAGATTAGTCCAAATGGGACTATCCAAAATAAGTTTGAACAAGAGCCAGGAGTACCTATTGCTATTTATAGTGCAAAAAAGACTTACTTATATGAACTAAAGAACTCATCTACATGCCTATAACAATGCATAAATGAAATCTAGCAATATTAGAGTACACCGGACATGATATACATAGTTACACTACATACACCACATGGATATAACTCAATGTGTAGATAGTCAGAATCCATTAAGTAAAGATAATAGTCCATTCCAGGGCACACTATCTAACCTCTATTTCCTACTTTGGCCACATCACAATTATAGCCATAAGTCGTGACCATCTCCTTTACAAGACCTGTCATTACTCCCTGAGAGCACTTAACGGTCGTGGTGGTGACTAAGCTTCGCTCCCTCAAATTGTTGTTCACCTATGCCCCCTCCCTTCGTAAGGTTCAGCCCCGCACCCCCTCCTTCATGTTTTCTACTCCACCCCTCTCTGTGCGGTCCTGCACAGCCCCTCCTCTCTTCGCCGCCCCCCCCCCCTTTGCGTAGAGCAGCCCCCCCCTCCATTTGCTTTTCAGCGCCGCCCCCCTCCTCATGCATTTTAGCCTCCCCTCCCTTGCGCGTTTCAGCCCCCTCTCCCCCCTCAGGCTACTTTCGTGTATCTATGCCCCCCCTCTCTAGTTGTTTTTTCTTTTCTTTTCTTTTTTTCTTTCTTTTTTTTCCCCTTTTTTTTTTTGCGTAGGCTCCTCCTCTTTGCCCTTTGCTCCTAATCCCCTACCTTGCCCATCTTCCTTTTCAGCTTTCAGCCCTTTCTCCCCTCCCATGTAGGTTGAGTTTTTAGTTTCTTCGGGGTTTTTCGCTCATTTCAATAAGCTTTGGTCTATTCTGGTCTTCACCCTCAAGACTCCATGCCAGTCGCTCCGTCATCCCCGACTGAGGCTGTCGTTGCTTGAATTTCCTTTTCTAAAGAGGATCTTCAGATTCTTGAATGTTGCCTCATTAGAGGCCTCCACCTTGGTTTGCAAAATTGTCGGTAGCCGCCTTGCACGTGGACAGCTCATGGATCTTTTACAGATTCCATCTCTTTGTATCTGTGTTGCCTCGCTAGATATTATACCGCATTGTATATCTCTTCCTAGTCTAACAATGCATGGAGTATTCAGGACTTCCAGGTTAATGCTTCATTTGTAGGCGGATGGGTCCATAGCTTGCCCTCGACGGCAGTCCAGGAGACCACCTCCGGTGGTCCCTCCCCCCATTTCTTGTTTAGATCCTCACCAGGGATAGGGAGAGAGACATGTTCTCAGGCAGTAGGAAAACATTATGCCTCGACTATAAATGACCCTGATGTGCTGCCACCACCGGCGAGTGGCAATGGTTGGTGGCCCGTGGCTGCTAGGCTGACCACGAGAGTTGAGCGCCATCATCGCATGTGCCATGCTAGCAAAGCTCAGGAGGATTCAATTTTGTTAGAGAATGGTTTTGAGCACTTATTTTAGCACCTTCCCGTTGGTGACGTGCCCTCACTAATCACGGAGCGGGCCTCTCTGGCTCCTCCAATGTGGCGGCCGATCCCTTGTCGAGATCCCCCCAAACTTAAGTGCTTAGTGAGGCTAGCAGGGGGCCGGTACACCTCTCTGAGCCACTGGCAGGCCCCTCCCCACAGCCTACCTCTCCAATGGATCTCTCACAGCAGCACCTCTCTCCAGCCTCTTCGCCCATCCTTGCCACCTCCTCCATCTCCTCCCCCCCCTCCTCCATCCCTTGACACCGACTGTGTCCACTCTACCCCGTCCTCATCAGCACTCCCTCCCCCCCCATCCGCCTCTCTAGAGCACTCACGTCGCCCCCCAACATCCCCCAACCCACAGCGGAGACAGTCGACGAGCTTCGTCCACCGCTTGATTCACCGCTTTTTTGAGCCGATTGAGATGACCATTGCTGCCTCCCTGGTGAGAGCACTCCTGCCAGAGTCCCTAGGTGGGGCCCCTAAGATCTTGGGGCAGCCTTATAGTTTCTTCTGCTGTCTGTCGGTGGAAGGGACTGATATGTTTAAGAAGATAGTAGCCCCCATTCAGGTATGTGTGGTTTTTCACCTCTAGACCCTCTACACCAGATAATGACCCATCTGCCCCTGCAAATTGACCTAGAAGGCATGAATACTCCGTGCATTGTTAGATGGGGTTGCCTTTTGAAGGCTAGGAAGAGATATATAATGCGGTATAGTATCTAGCGAGGTAACACAAATGCAAAGAGATGGAATCTCAATTGCCCATGTGAGGGCCGAGGCAGTAGTGGGGCGAAAGAGAAGATCATTATTTGGTGTAGAGGGTCTGGAGTGCTAAAAAACCACACATACCCGAATGGGGGCTACTGTCTTCTTAAACATATTAGTCCCTTTCGTCAGCAGACAGCGGAATAAACTATAATCCACAGGCTGCCCCAAGATCTTGGGGGCCCCACCTGGGGACTCTAGCAAGGCTGACTGAGGACGGAGTGGGATTCTGAGTTGGTGGTAGCCACCATCCAGGGAGACAGGCAGTTGATCTTTCCCACCATCTCCACGATCTTTACATCACCAACATTCTCACCCATTTTTGGCCTTTGGCTAGGATGGAGCTTGGAGGCTCAGCCCATCGAGGCCAGGACGGAGAGATGGTGGCTTCCAGCCTGGAGGTGTTGCCTTTTGTATTCATGCATACTTAGACTGTAGTACCTCTTCCCCCTTCTTACAGATACCTCCATTGTGAGGGATTGATGGAGTCTAGAGTATGCATACGCTCGCGCTTGGACAGCGTAGATCAACTGGCACAAGTCATGTCGATTTTGGGTAGACTCAGCACACCCACCACGACTTGGCTGGCCAATTGAGGCTTTCCAGATCTCGAGGGGCACTTTAGTTTGTTATCTTGGTTGCCAGGTGGGCATTGATATCTCTCCCGAGCAACAGCTCACCCCGCTTCTTTTGAGTATTCGAAAGAAGCTGTTATACTAGAGTTCAGTGAGGCTTTCCCTAGCAGGTAGAGTGGTGGTTGCAAACCACATACTTATTGTTTGCCACCATGTGGTACATCACTTCGTGCTAGGCGATCATTCAACCACATAGGTAGAGGGGGGCTAGGCCCCATTAACCATGCTATTCAAAGCCGTGCCTTGCTGGGCAAGTTAATTGTTAGAGGACTCCTTCTTGGTGGTGAGCCCTAGAAGGATTTTCTTCAGGCCCGGATTTCAGCCCACACTCCGAGTCTTGGGGGCCCTTGGTCGCAGAGTACCAAATGGATTTTCACAAAGATGCGAGCTCATGGTTTTAGTCTGGTTTTTGAGGACAGATTTGCAGCTAGCTTACTTTGAGCTTGGGATCACCTCAGGCCGGCACTCATACAGATAGCCCCAGTAGCCTAAGAGGAGCGGCTTCGGCAGCCTTTGGCATGGAGTCCCCCTAATCCATCTACCCAGTGGCCACATGTTAGGGCCCCAATCGCACATATCATGGGGCACCTTGAGCATGGGACCTGCCAAGTCTCTTGGAGATTGGATCACACACAGGCAGGTACCCTGAGAGGTGCAAGAGAGAGTTCTGACAGGGGTCTAGGGTGGTAGAGATAGGCTCAGTGTTAGATACCTGTAACGCTGCTATGGGCGTTACCACAGGAGGGGACGGCCTCTGGCTCACCACCCAGCCATAGAGGAAGAATGAGGATTGCCCCTCATCCCCCAGGCTATATAGTGTGTGGCCTGCCGTTCACACTAGCCTGGCCGCCCATGACTCCGCATGGGCGTCCTCTCCCACTGAACCCCGGACATGGCCATCCCCGGTCTACCGTCGATCACACAGGCGTTACAGCCTACGTGACATTAACCCCCCTTAAGAAGAGTTTTCGTCCTCGAAAACAAACTGGGAAAACCTTTTGGAAATTGCACTACGACGTTCCCAGGTAGCTACCTCCTCATCCCTATCTGTCCATTTAACAAGTACCTCCTGGCACACTTTATGTCGGGTTTGTCTGTCACGATACTGTAGAATCTTCTCAGGTTCATGTGGTATCTTTGGTGGCTCTATCAAGTCCACCAAAATATCTGGAGAAACTGCGTTCTCTAACCTGTGAACTGATTTCTTCAGTTTACTGACATGGAAGACAGGATGGACTTGAGAACTCTCCGGTAACTCAAGTTTATATGCTACGTCCCCAATCTTCTTAAGGATTTTAAAAGGACCACAATATCTCGGAGAAAGTTTATTACACTTTCCCGTTTTCATGGTTTCTGACTACGCAGGAACCTTGAGGAATACAAAGTCACCTTCTGCAAAGGTCACCTTTCTACATCCTTTATCCGCATAAGTTTTAGCGCGATCCTGAGCGCTACGAATGCTCTCACGTGCGGCTCTGAGCATATCATTCATATCTTCAAGGAAATCCTTGACAGATTGAATTTTCTCCTTTTCTAGGCCTACAGCCATCGGAGATCTCGGCTGGAATCCATACATTAACATGAATGGTGTAAATCCAGTCGGTCGTTCGCTGAGTGTTTGGAGCTATTATAGGTAAACTCCAATAAGGGCAAGTACTCTTCCCAATTAGATTGCTTCTTAATAATATAAGAACGCAACATATCCTCTAGAATTTGGTTAACTCTTTCGGTTTGACCATCAGACTCCGGATGATCTGCCATACTCATACTCAGAGTAGTATCCAACTTTTTGAAGACTTCTCTCCAAAAATGACTGTTGAACTTTCTATCTCTATCCGACACTATATCTGCGGGCAGGCTATATAGCTTATAGAGATGTTCAATAAAGAGTTTTACCAACTCTGGCATTTTAACAGTTTTCTTCGTGGCGATAAACTTTGCCATTTTAGTTAACCTGTCCACTACCACCCACACCGAGTCATTCCCTCGACTCGTCTTGGGGTAAACCGGTAATGAAATCCATGGAAATGCTTTTCCATTTCCCTTGAGGAATCTCCAGTGGCGGATGGAGTAGTCCTCGAACCTTAAGACGTTCATGTTTATTGACCTGGCACTTATTGCATCTCAGCACATAAGTCTGGACGTCCTTAAACAAACTAGGCCAATAAAACTGTCTTTTTACTAGTGCATAGGTCTTCTGAATCCTAGGATGACCCGCACTTGGACTATCATGACTTTCTTTAAGAATGAGGGCCCGAAAGTCACCAATAGTTGGTACACATACTCTACCCTTGTAGAGTAAGTACCTGTCGTCAATGGAGTAATTAGCATATTTCTCGCCCCGACGAAGTTTATCACTCCCCTTTGAAGCCGTTGCAGTCAAAGGTGATGAAGGGCCTACGTCAAAGCTCTTCGGCTCCAAACTATACCCAGAAGACACGGCTAGTCTCTCCGGACTAGCTCTCGCTTCCCTTCGCGTTGCACCTTCGGCCAGTCTCTCCGGACTAGCAATCCGTGCCAACGAGGGAGGTGGTCGCGTCTGTGAAGAAGTGCGTATGTGTACAGCGCGCCAGACCTCTGTAAAAGATGGATCATGCTCACATAAACCACGTAGTGACTCCAAGAAATCATTCTTGAAGACTGTGAAACTAAGTTCATTAATCTGTGGCATGTGACTAAGTGCGTCTGCCACCACGTTATACTTACCTTTCTGGTAACGTATCTGAAGGTCAAACTCCTGTAGAATCTCCGCCCACCGAGCTTTTCTACCCTTCAGTTCATTTTGACTTGAAAGCCATTTCAGACTTTCATGGTCCGTCCGGACCTCAAAAGTAGCACCATATAAATAGTGTCTCCACTTTTTCGGTGCATGAACTATCGCTAGTAACTCTCGCTCATAAGCCAAGTAGTTACGCTGCACACGATCTAACTTTTTACTCTCAAATGCAATTGGGCGTCCCCTTTGCATAAGTACGGCCCCAATGGCCTCATTACTAGCGTCTGTTTCCAAAACAAACGGCTCATTTGGATTGACAATAGTCAAAACCGGTGCAGCTGCTACGATCACCTTGAGCTTATCGAAGCTTTTCTGTTGGGCTTCCCCCCAAGTAATGTTTTTTGTCTTTGACCGTATAACTGGTCAGTCAACGGGACTGCGATCTTCACGTAGTCCTTCACATACTATCGGTAGAACCCCGACATGCCAAGAAAAATCTGCAGTTCCTCGAGATTCTTTGGCGCTGGCCATTTAAGAATAGCCTCTACTTTTTCTAGCTCCATCCGCGTACCATCGGCGGATATAATATGGCCAAGGTAGTGAATTTCTGTTTCAAAAAATTTACATTTGCTCTTCTTTGCAAATAGTTTGTGCTTTCGCAACAACTCGAACACTAGACGCAAATGCTCTATGTGTTCTTTCTATGTCTTACTGTACACACAAGAATATCATCTAGGAAAACTACTACGAATTTTCCCAGATATGGACGTAAAATGCTGTCCATCAGCGTCATAAACGTCGTTGGAGCATTGGTTAGCCCAAATGGCATAACCAAAAACTCAAAATGCTCGAAATAATGCGGCCACAAGGACAGATTTGTTGAATATGGCTACGAAAATGGACCGAGGAATGGTCAGGGAACTAGGCACTGCTCTAGAATCCAGACCATCCCAAATGAAGCTACACATCATTTCAAAGCTCATACAAAAATTCTTAGGGGATGGGGACTCAATCCAACATGTCGAGATCTTTGAGTCCATATGCAAAACCTATGGGCCAGTAAGTGATGTAACCATGATTCATGCCTTCTTTAGTGACCCTAGAAGGAAAGCTCATACCCTCAAGCCAGAAGATAAGATCAATTTCACTCTACTCAAGAATGTGTTCGTGCCAAGCTTTGCCCAAAGTGGTGATAGATGGAGCCCTATGGCACATATGCATAATATCAAATAGAAAGAAAATGAGTCTATGCGAGACTATGTATCCTGGCTAAAGCACTTGAATTTAAGATGTAAAGTACAAGAGAGGCTAACTGATGATCAGTTATTGAGTCCAAGATCACAAAATGCATGATTATCTAGTGTTAGCCCGAACAGCTACTCTGGATGAATGCTGTAAGTTGACAATCAAATATGAAGACAATATGCTTGAATTGCCACAACTTGAAGATGTCAAGGCAGCTTCAACAGCAAACGACTTTGCGAGTTTTGAGTCACCAAGACACAGGAACTCGGAGTAAGCAAGTTGGGAACATGACTGTGGATGAACTCAGTAACGCCATACTAGATAAATTAAAGGTGAAGGATGGAAGAGAAGCATTAGGGCATGGGCATACTTATCTCTACCCTGGTAGAGATCTGGTATGGTGTCCTATGTGCAAAATGAATCACACTACCACTAAATGCCCTTAGTTAAGAGCAAGGCCATTACTCTATTGTGCTCATTGTGTAAAATTAGGGAACCATGACACTTCCATGTGCAGGTATCCGAGATTCCAAACCGTAGCATAACTGCCAGCACCACCCAAAGCACCACTGGCCTTACCAACACCACCCGTGCAAATTACTGCGATTGTAGGACAGCCAAACCCATTTTATGTACCTAGGGGGATGTTTCGAATATAGGACACGTCACCTCTGCCGCCACCTGTTCTACTGCCACAATCACCACAAGCTAAAATCAACCAAGTGCTAATTGAGGAGCCATCAACAAAGGAGGGTGAAATGGTGCGTGAGGTAGAAATCAATAGTAAGTACTACAAGGAAGCTACAGGGATTGCACCAGAATTTTATGTCTTACAAAATAACATGCCAGTACCAGTGTTCCAAACCACGGTACAGTGGAAAGGTAAGCACATAAACACAAATATGAGGAGGGGGCCACTACAATGTTTTGGTTGTGGTGGACCTCATCAAATAGCAGAATCTCCTAACAAGAATGTGGTTCATATGCATCAAAGTCAGCAAATGACTGCACCACCTGATGACATGCCAGTGCTTACTTGTACTAAATGTGGGGTTGATCATTTGATCAAAGACTGCCCATATCGCGCAAGTGGTTTTGCTTCCACTTCTAACCAGGCCACTATCAGAACTATAAGTGTGCAGCCTAGAAACATCAAGCCACTAAATGTGCTAACACGAGTCCAAGCCCAACTAGGGGACAAAGGGAAGAACCTAACAGATGCCACCACTTCTAGAACTGGCAAGAGAAGGAGAGTGGAAAAAGTGGGTAAAGGTGACACCAAGGTCACAATTCAGGATGGATCTAAAGAAGATACTATTGACACCAGATCCACCAATCAAGGGAAGAGAGTGATGAAGCGCCAAAATCAGACGAGCTTGCCTAGGAGGTGCAAAGAGAAAAACCAACAACCCCTAAGGGGATTGGTGAATACCCAAACGCTGAAGAAGAGATAAGAAAGCTTGAAGAAGCTAGGGCCCTAGTAGAAGAGTGTCAACGACTTCACGAAGCCAAATTACGGGATAACCGGGCCAGGGATACAATGTATCCAAGAAACAAACTGATAAGGGAAAGAGAATTGGACGTGCCTACTTCAATTCAAGAAGATTATGAGGATCTCAAGGAAATCTTATGTCAAGAATGTTTGAGGAGGTTGAGCAAGATGTGTCCATTCATTTGTTCCCTAGGGGTGGATATGAGACGCACACATGGAAGGAACTCTCACTTGCTAGAGAGCCCAAAGACATAGGTAGTCTCGCAATTGTACTATCCACTTTCGTACAAATGCCGTTGGGACAACTACTATTATGCAGTTCACCAACATTGTGGGCAGACATAAAAGAATGGGTAAAGGAAGGACTAAAGCCAACAACCATTGCAGAGGAGATCAAGTCACCTCTAGCAGAAAGAAACTTAAAACACACAGGGGAAAGAATACCTAGATTCGTCAAGATACCAGTTAATCAATTGGGGTGGTATTATGAAAGTGACAACACTAATGCTACAATACCAATTTATCATAACGGATACCAAGCATTGTCTATCCTGGATGGTGGGATAGGAGTTAGCATCATCACAAAACAATGTTGGAAAAATTAGGGAAAACCCAATCTGAAAAGAGCGAATCTTATCGTTAAAATGGCAGATGGAACATCTTCAACCCATGGGGCTTTTGGAGAATGTGCGATGTAAACTCTTTACGTTCCGCTACCATCATACATTTGTGGTAATGGACATTTTGTGCCAACCAGACTCACATGACATAATCTTGGGGAGACCCTTCATGAGGGAATCCAAATTGGTGCACGATTAGACATTAGACCATGTGTATTTTTGAAGGGACTCACAAATCCTAAATATAGATCTGCGAACATGGAAAGCAAACCCCATGGAAGGGCAACTGTTTGGTAATGGTTCAGTCACAACTGAGCGAACCACATCCATACAAGTATGCCATCACACGATGGAATTTTCAAAGGAGGAAGAGGAAGCAGAAATGTATGCATCACTACCTCCTCCAGATTTCAATGAAAATTGGATGCGTGTGCTAGCCACCATAGATGTTATGTAGCCCCGAGGAACCCAATACGTTGAACCCAAAACCGCTCAAACAAAAAGAGAGGATGAGGATAAACCAAACCTACTCTCAATGACATACCATTTCAATACATACACAATTGACGAATGAAAAGTGGTCCAATTGACGGCCAAAAAAGTTAAGGAAGATGGTTTATCCATATCATATGATGGCCTAGCTGAGGTCAAGGAAATTGATATTGCAGAGCCAGGGGAGAAAACCAAACCTGTTTATATTGCTATGACTTGACTCCAGCTGAGGAAAATGAACTTGTTGCTCTCCTTAAGGAGTTTAAGGATTGTTTCGCCTGGAACTACAAGGAGATGAAGGGCATACCACCTGAAGTGGTACAACACACGATCCCAATCATGGACAAATCAAGACCAACCAGGCAAAAACCATACTAGATAAATCTTAAATATGCAGCAATTGTAAAGGAGGAAATTGATAAACTCATTACTGTGCAGACTTCATCTACGAGATAGAACACATGGATTGGTTATCACCAATTGTGATAGTGCCAAAGAAGAATGGGAAACTTAGGGTCTATGTCGATCTCAAAAAGGTTAATGCAGCTACTAAGAAGGACCATTACCCACTGCCTTATACTGAGAACATGTTTTGGAAAGAGTAGCTGGTGAAGAAGCTTACATCTTCTTAGACGGATTTTCAGGTTACAATTAGGTGTCTATAGCACCTAAAGAACAGCATAAAACGGCCTTCAATACAATGAGGGAGACTTTCGGTCTCACCAATGCCCCAGCAACATTCCAACAATTGATGTGCACAACCTTCAAAGACTACTTGTTGCAAAAGTGGTTGGAGGTATTGATTGATGATCTGTGTGCACACTCCCAATGGTCAGACTATTTGGCTTGCTTGAGAAAGGTGTTTGAGCGATGTCAATTGTTTCATATATCCTTAAACCCTTTAAAATGCCAATTTTATGTCAAGCATGGTGTGATCTTAGGACACATTGTATCTAAGAACGGTATCTCCACTGACGAAGGCAAAGTCAAATTGATCTTGGAACTGCCCTCGTCCACTAATTACAAAGGTGTACAGAGGTTTATGGGCCACATTGGTTATTATCGCCGCTTCATAGTATTTTATGATGAAATTGCCATACCATTATATAGGCTACTCATTGTCTTTGAATGGACTGAAGAATACCAAGAAGCATGGTGTTGATGATGACCTCCCAGATGTTTGTTTGCTCAAACTAGACATGCTACTTGAATGGAGTGAAGAAGTATTAGGCTATCGAGCTTATGGTTTTTTGCAAGAACGACCTTTGAACAAAGATAAAATGCGTTGGCTTCCTAAGCTGGCTGCACCTTATCAATTAATTTGCTAGAGAATTATACAAGCTAGGTAAGGACAATGTCTTAATGAGATGTGTGTGGGAAGACGAATTTGTCACAATATTAGATGAAGCACACTCAGGAATATCTGGAGGACACTTTGCTGGGGAAATTATAGCTTGCAAGGTGCTTCAAGCGGGACTATGGTGGCCTATGTTATTCAGGGATGCCATGGAGTTTGTAAAAAGATGCGAAGAGTGTCAACGATTTGCTATTCCGCCAACAAAGAGACAGGATGCCACTTACCCCTGTTATTGTAAGACAACCTTTTGAGAAATGGGGAATTGATTTTGTGGACCTATTAGCCTCTAAGCGAGCTGGTGCACGAACAACGGCTAAGTCCTTATATGAATGAATCATTTCGAGATTCGGTCGCCCATTGGAAATAGTCAGTGATCGCGGTTCACATTTCATTAATCAAGTGATTGATCACTTACTTGCTGGGTTCCTTGTAGTCCACCGGAGGTCATCCCCTTATTATCCATAGGCAAATGGTCAAGTAGAGAGTACAAATAATATTTTGTGTACTATCTTGACAAAAACATTAGAAGAAAGTCGCACGAATTGGGAACATAAGCTAACTGCAGCTTTATGGGCATATCAAACATCGTATAGGTAGCAGCAGGATATGCTAGCTTATGGCATTGAGGCAGTGATGCCTATGGATTACTTAGTTCCATGCATGCTAATTACAATGTAAGAATGCGAATTACAATGCAAGAATGATTAACTGAGAATTCATTAGCCAAAAGGTTGGTTGACCTTGGCTTCTCTTGCCTTGGCTTCTTCCTGAGCTCGCTTAATTTTTTATTGGCTAGCTCTTTCTATTGTTTTAATAGATGCTCTTACATGAGCATCTCTTGGGTCAGTGGTCCATAATATTTTTAAAGCTTGCTTTCATTGACGTAACCCTCCATTTGCATGCCCTCAATAGATTCAATTCTGACTAACCCTTGAGGTGTGATTTCGGACACTCGGAAAGGTCCTAATCCTTTGTACTTGAGTTTCTTTTTTCTGGTGCTTCCGACACCATACATGAGGACAAGGTCCCCCATTTTCAGTTCTTTTTGTTTCAGGTTATGTTCAAACCAACGCTTCCTTCGTAATTTTTCGACCATAAGACCATGTGATGCAATTAGGTGAGTTTCATCAAGTTTCTCTAGAAAGGTGTTTGTTATGCTACCTGTAGGATCTATGGAGGAAGAAATGATTCTTGGACGATCCTAGATTTGCACCAGTAATTGTAATATCCGTGGGAAAAGAGGGTTGCACAACTCGAAGAGGTCAACAATATCATTATTGTGCCCTTATGGAGCCAATAAACAAGGAAAAGCAGGCTATGATTGATGGTATGAAAACACCAATGCCAAAGAAAGCAGCTCACGTACCAGAGTAAGTGTCAGGCCCACAGTCCCTATGCAAAAAACAACCAAAGTCACCAGTAATTCAGCAGTGGGTGCCTAAGAATCAAATCCGAACCTAGATATACTGTGATGAAAAAGGAGTAATTGAGGAATTAGGACAAAAAGTTTGAGCTACAGACAAGGAACATAGATGGCCTTGCAATGTTAGCCAGCAATATTCCAAATGAAGCCACCATCCACAAGGCACTCAAAAGCAATGGATTCGAAAGGGATTTGCTAGCTACACACAAGGCTATTACCAAGGTAATACAACAATATGGGTGCCAAAATCCCACACAAAGTTCAGTACTGCAAATACCTTCAGAAACACAGGGAGGGACAGCAAGAGCAACCAAGACCAATTTCCAGCTAAAACAAATGCTAAGAAAGCACAAAAATTGGTTTGCAGGATGAAGCCGATTCAACACAGTAAACTGAAGGTAGCACTACCGCCAACTACACCCACCAAAATAAAAGAGCTAGACAAAGTTAAGGAGAAAAGAAGAGAAAAAGTGCAACCAAACGTGAAGGAGACAAATCCCAATCAACAAGATTCAGTAGAGGCACTCTTCAGTTGGATGGAGGGAAAGATCAAGCACTCTCACACAGAACTAAAATGATTGCAACAACAAATACCCACAAGTGCCAAAGTACCACCTTGGTTTTTGTGGCAATAAACAAAAAAGTGTGGGGATTCCAAGGAAGAAGACAATACTTCCCATGCATCTCATATGCTGGTGAATGAAAGACATGAATGGCAAAATTTCATCATTCAAATAGATGCTAGTGACATGTGGCTAGCCAATATGGTAAATGTACCTGGATTTACTTTTAAACATAACGTTGTCAAAATCACTATTGGGCAGGTCTTGCTAGATGGTACGTGCTACAATACATTCACATGCAACTCAATATCTAATCATGTACCTTTATGGATGGGATTATATTTTCAAATGCATGTCCTTGAACCTCCATTGCAGCATCAATGCCTTTTGTTAACAACAACTATCTTACACACAACATATTTCAGGTGTAATGATGAAGGATGCTATTACACCACTTTGCACGTCAATTAATAGAAGATTTAGATGTAGCTTGGTATCACTTTGCTCATCGCATGCAAACTTTCATTGCTCTGCAGACTATGGTAGACGGTTCATGGGAGAACAAAGGCAAAGGGTGGATAATGCAAAACAAACAGTACAATCATTGATAAATAGAGGCTTCGAAACTAGCTCTTTTTTGGCAGCTTCTATAATGAATGGTCATGAGTTTGGCTATGAAATTTGGAATGCTCTAAGTTTCCCTTATTGGTTCTATGATTGCCTTGTACTTGACCACCTACTCAAGCAATGGCTCTAGGTCACATCTGCCTCTGCATCTTCCTTACAAGCACTTAGGTTTGTTTCATTCGCTCCTTCCCCAACACGGAGTTAGGATACTCTTTGAGTTTCTTTGGAAGGTTTGTGTAGTCAATAGGTTTCTTCTCTTTGGGAAGAGTTAGTTTAAGCGAGAGGTCCCTAAGGAGGCACCTTTGGAGCTATCAATCATCAAACACTTTCAAGTGTCACAACATTGTTGCTCTTAACAACAACTGATTGTGCATTGTGTTTTTGCACATTCTTTAAGATTTTCTTATTTTGAACATCTGGTTCTCGTCCTTTAGCCTTTTCAAGGGCTATTGCAGCCTTTGGGGCTCTGGTGTCGGCTTCAAGGTCGAAGCCTAAGCTTCCATGCGTTATAGTCTAACAATCATACCAGTTGCATCTACCTCATAGAGGCTCTAGGAAATTTAACCACAAAAAAGATATCAAAATCAAGTGGTTGATGGATTTTTAGAAAGTCCTCAACATAATATGTCATCAAATTAGGTTCAGTTGGGAGCCTTTATGATTTGGGTCAACTTCATAAATTTGCCGAAACTAGCTCAAAAGTGTTACATAAGCCATCTTTGTCACCAATTTTTCAAATGCATGTATTTCCAACACCATAGAGCACTAAACGCACTTGCCAAAGCACCTTTGAAGATATTCCATATGATCCATTTTTCCACACATACATCTCCTAAGCATAGCATCCTATGCACAATTCCAATGGCAACCATTAGCCATACATGTGATCCTTGGAGTTTGTTGCCATGTGTTTTCTCATTGTAGACGAATGCATATGTTCGCATACTCGTGATCAATCCTTCTCCAATTGTAGATGAATGCATATGTTTGCATACTCGTGATCAATCCTTCTCCAATCCACATTGCTCCACACCACAGCTCCTTGGTTTACCAATTGCAACGAGTAGTGGAATTCATGAAAAGTCTCTCTCTTGGCCCCTTCTTCCTCCTTTTTCCAATGGTACTCACACAACAAGATAGGTTCTATGAAATTTAAATGCGATTGATAAGAGATTGCAATAGTGAGATTGAAGCCACTTACAAGTTCTCATACACTCCACTTAGCATGGACTCATGCAATTGCATTTTAGTTACATTCTAATCACCACCATTACATCATCAATCCTTCAAATAGCTTCAAAGCTTTGCCTCTTTCACAAAAACCTCATATTCCTCTTACCAAGGCTTTTCCATTACACCAAACAACAAGTAGAATGTAAAAAAACTTCAAGAATCGTGAATTTCTTCATGAAATGCCTTTGTGCATGCATGAAATGCTTCTTCTTGCTATGGAATGGCAAAAGAAAGCACTTGTGAAGCATCTCTTTGGTAATGAATGCATGAAGGATCACCATGGGAGCTAGGGTTTTCATTTCTCTTCATGAAACCTTGCAATTTCATTAAAATCTCTTCATCTTAATCATTCTTGCAAGATCATTCTAGCAAATAGCATCAAGAAAGTGTTCATAGCACTGACAAGCTCTCAAGAAAGCTTGCTATGATCACAATTAACAAATTACCCATGGAAATTTATCAAGATCTCCAAGGTTCAGGCTATGGCTTCAAGAAACCCTATCTTTTTACCAAGAAAACCAAAGATTCATAAAAGTAACCATTCCTTTGCTTCATAGAGTGCATGTATGAATCTAAGGTTTGCATCCATGAAGCATTGGGCAAGAGAAGACATGGATCTTGCTAGGTTTTTCAAGAATTACCAATAAGCAAGATCAAAGCCGTAGATGCTCCAAAAACTTACCCACCCCCTTCAAGCCACATATACACCATTTGGAAGCTATTTGCAACCATGAGTGAAGAAACATAGTTTTCGCCCATGTAGGTGTACATGCCATGTTTTTTACATCTTTCATGATAATATTGCTAGTCAATAATTATATTACTACTAGTTAGTATATTAATTTTATCTACTTATATCATCAATAATAAGTATTATTACTAGTTAATATTTTTTTGGTAGAAGACGAGAAATTATATTAAAAGTAAGTAGAGTTATACATAAGACTTTTTATCAAGAAGCCTAACTTATACCTTCCATCACAAAACAAAAAATTTTAAGCCAAAATGAACTTCATGCACACAAAGAAGCTTGTAATTCCACCAAATCCAAGGTATGTTTAATGATTTGATGATCCCTGTTGTGCCCTATTTCCATGACTTCCGTCTTCTTAGTGACAACCAAGCTTACTGCTAATATTGCATCATTCGTCTTGTCTACCATGTCCATTTCCATGCAATAATCCTGACTCACCTCTAGTTCTATAACTTCATTCTGCATTTTGTTTTTGCCTCCTTCAATGCGGTACGCATTTGCACAATCAAGAAATGCCTCAGAACTTGTACCAAGTCAGCTTTTTTATGTTGAAACACTAACTAATTTCTATGCATCCACACATTCCATAAGTATGCAGCTCTAATAGAGTTCTTTAGAGTTGTCAAGCAACCACGTGTGACTCCTAACAATAATTCTTTCCAGTTTAGAACAGACGGGTGGAAGGGTGAGATGAGGAGCATCACAATTCATAGGGCAAGTAATAAAGAGATATTGGATGGTGTCTATTTCCCTTTCACATCAGGGCAATTGCCAAAACCAATGCCAATCTTAAGAGCAAGTTCATTGGTCTAGAGAGCCCGGTGTAAAATAAGCCACATGAGACAGGAAATTTTGGGAGGAATAATCTTGCCCCAAATCTTTATAAATCTAAACTTCCATTTCCTTTTGTCCCAATGCATGTGCCATCTTCCATTCAGTTTGACATGAAGAGGGGGATCCAAATTTGTAAAGTGAGGTATAGGCAACAAATGGTCCTTTCCATTCCAGGAGATAGATTTGATATTTAACTTTCCTCTTGTTTGGAGGACAGGAGTGAAGTGAGTGTCCCCAGAGAGCCCTCCTAGATAGGAAAATACTTATATCCTACTCATTGAGTATATATCTTTCCTTCAACTCATCTTTGGTTAACCATTCTTTCCTCAAATAATCCCAAATGTCCGCCCATGTAGCAATGCCTTTTTTTAAATAATTTATGTGCTATTTGAAATTACTCCTACTGAATATAATTCTGGAAAACCATTGACATCCAACTGGAATCTGCATAATACATACCATATTTGAACCTAACATTAGGAGTCAACGACAACAGCTTTCCTTTGCAGTTGTTCCAAACTTTCCAAATGCCCTTTAGTAACTGGCTTCCCTTTGGTTTGATTTGCATCCTATAAATATAAAGTCATTATAGGAATATTTTTCCACCTAGGGAAGCCATCTGAGGTGTGCTGATCCGAGCTCCTATGAAGGAGCTAAGCCATCTGAGGTGTGCTGATCCGAGCTCCTATGAAGGAGCTAAGCCCAATCTTCCCCTGGGTTCATAATACCCACTTAGCAATCATCATGTTAGCTAGCTCTTTCATGTCAGGAGGGCCTAAACCTCCTTCTGCTTTTGCATAGTGCAAACATTCCATGCCACCTTTGGTATCCTATAGACATCTACCGACCCTCCCCATAGGAAATTTCTACACACTAAGACAAGAGACTTCAATTTTGCTTTGGATGGCCTCCAAAATGACATGAAATAAATAGTTGCAAGGATGAGAATGTGCTTCAAAACCAGCAACCTGCTAGCCATATTCTATTGCAAACACTTCCATTTATCAAACTTTTTACTGACTTTGTTCATCAACCATTCCCATCTTTGATGTTGGGAAACACCAAATCCCATAGGAATTCCTAATAATCTGAAGATTTTTCCTTCAGGGATGATCTTTCATCCTTGTTGCACACAACAGCCAATTGGGTGGACATTTTATCAATGTTTTGAAACTAATCTTATCATGATTAATCTATGAACCAGAAGCTAAGCAAAGAATACGCAGACACTCCCAAAATGATTTAATAGATTACATAATACTGAAGATTTTCCCTTCAGGGATGATCTTTCATCCTTGTAGAGCAGCAGCCAATTGGGTGGACATTTTATCAATGTTTTGATACTAATCTTATCATGATTAATCTATGAACCAAAAGCTAAGCAAAGAATACGCAGACACTCCCAAAATGATTTAATAGACTGCATATCATTATGAACCATGCTATTGGTGTGTCATCAGCGAACTGTTGTGAAGACACATTTGTTCCTAGCTATTGGGAAGTGAGATACCTTTCAATTGCTTGGAGTTCATGGCTTCTTTAACCAACCACCCAAAAGCATCTACAGAAATAGGAAAGAGCAGTGGAGGAACAAGGGTGCATGCACCCCTATGTAGTCGATCTTCTAAGAACAAATGGTGCAGAGAGGTTCCCATTAACCAAAGAGGGTGTGAACAGCTTTGATGAATTTGGGACCCATGTCCTAAGCTTTGTCAAAGTCTATTTTAAAGAAAATGAAGTCTTGGTTAGGGTGTGAACAGCTTTGATGAATTTGGGACCCATGTCCTAAGCTTTGTCAAAGTCTATTTTAAAGAAAATGAAGTCTTGGTTAGTTTCCTGAGCATATTCAAAACCATCCCACAGTGCTATGATGGAATTTAATACAAATCTACCTTTGATGAAACCTTTAAAGAAAATGAAGTCTTGGTTAGTTTCCTGAGCATATTCAAAACCATCCCACATTGCTATGATGGAATTTAATACAAATCTACCTTTGATGAAACCTTTTTGTTCCCTGCTATTGGAAATAGGGTTGCAGGAGCGTGCGCACACACACATAGTGGAGAAGCTCAAGGGAGCACACAATGAGATGTTAGATAGATAATGAATGTGTGCTGTATAAAGATGATAAGTATACCCCAAGATGGGTGTATACTAGCACGAGGAAAAAAACCTCCTAAAGAGGGAAAGAGTGCCCCAGTTGGTTCTAGTGTGTTCACACACGTCACTACCAAATATAACTATAAATCCCCCTAGTAGTGATGATGTGAACAAGAGGTGAGCTAGCATTAGAAGTACAGAGATGTGCCAGGCTCTTTGGATTGTGATAGGGAGCCCAGACTAGTCCCCAAAGGGAAATATGCTTAAAGCTTTACGAAGAGCTTCAAACTTCTCTCATGGGAGAGTCTTCGTGAACAAATATGCCAAGTTGTCTTGTGTTTCCACATAAGCTAAGTTGATTTCCCCTACAGAGCATCTCTCCCTAACATAATGATAGTGCACGTCAATGTGCTTTGTGCGAGCATGAAAAACTAGATTTCGTAAACTCCCATAGCGCTCTGATTGTCAATGAAGATGATAGTGGCTAAGGACTCACCAATACCCAAATCAGCACAATAAGGCACCTGAGCCAAACACACTCAACTGTAGCTGTAAACGATGCCATGTACGCAACTTCACAGCTAGAAGTGGCTAAAGTGGGTTGCTTCTTTTACTGAGCCATAATATACATGAATCACTAAGGTGAAATCAAAAACCACTTGTGGACACTCGTGTGTCATAACATCCAGCCCAGTCTGAGTCTGTAAATGCATGCAGCTGTGATCTACCTCGCTTGGGATAAAATAACCCAAATTTCTTAGTGCCTTTTAGGTAACGAAACTCCTATTTGACAAAATGCCAATGCTTTGTGCCAGGGCTATGCATAAATCTACTCAATATTGAGACCACATACTAAATGTCAAGCTTGGTGTTACACAAAAAGATAAGGCATCCAAGAGCTTCTTAATACAAGCAAGAGTCACCTGCATCTTCAAGACTTAGTTGTATACCATAGGTGTAGCCATAGGTTTACAGTCTTCAAGATTGAACCTCTTCAACAATGCATCTATGTACTTCCTCTACATCATAACAATGCCATCATTACGTTACCAAAACTCAGTGCCCAAATACTAGTGCAACGGTCCAAGATTTGATATCTTAAAATACTTCTCTAAATCAGTATAAAAGCTAAAACATGATCATCATTAGGGCCTATGAGCAGCATGTCATCAACGTATAACACGATGATGAGTAAAACATCCTTAGTCTCCTCTTAATATAGAGGGTACTTTCAGTTGGGTTGTTGCTAAAACCCTATGCAACCAAGTATGTGTGTATCTTTTTGTACCATGCTCTTGAAGCCTACTTAAGACCATATAAAGCTTTCTTCAACCTACATACTTTTGATTCCTAACTTTTCCAAACAAAACCATGAGGCTAAGATACATAGACCTCCTCATGCAAATCTCCATTCAAGAAAGGAGTTTTGATATCCAACTCACATACATTCCAACCTTTATGTGCTCCAAATGCAATGATAGTCCACATGGTAGTCATAGGAAATGTGGGTGCACAGATTTCACCATAGTCAATGCCTTTCTCTTGTGCATAATCCTTTGCAAGCAAGCCTTTCTCTTGTGCATAACCCTTTGCAAGCAAGCCTAGCTAGCGCCCAATAGATGGTGTCCTCATAGGACCATATACCTATAAATTGTAATTTTTGGAAAGCTCGAACAACTGAACCATTTTTGGAAAATGATACCTGCTCCATTTTTCCAAGAATACAGCCCTCACAAACATGTTTGATAGGGGCTTCAAGATGTGGCAGCTCAAACACCATGTCATGTTTATGCAAACGCAGCAAACTACCAAAGTTCACGTAACCAAAGCTTGCATGCCACAGATTAGCATCACCCATTGCCTTTGTGGCAGAAACTGTACATATAGCATGCTTTTATCTTTCATATGCATCTAGCCTGTAAAGGCCATGAGACAAAGTACTAGAAGCAACAATTGTCCTACCATCACTGCGATCATGAACAATACATCTGTCATCCTCAAACTGAACCATTAAGCCAGCCTTAGTAATGGCAGAGACAAATAACAAGTTCTTCTTGATCCCTGGTACATATAATACATCTGAAAGCGTGATTGTTCTACCATTTGCAGTAGTGAGAACAATTTTACCAACTCCTTTTACAAGATACGAGGAGTTATTTGCACATGTTACAATGTTTTCCTGTGGAGCAGATTCAAGTGGTGATGAGAACAAACTGCGATAATAAGTAATGTGCTTACTAGCACCACTGTCAAATACCACACATGTACATCTGTAATAGCCATGCATACATCCTTATGCGATGGGTCATAACTGCATTACACAATGAAACCCCAATCATTGTTTTCTGCATTGCATGTTGATGCATCAGCTACTATATCCATACCTAAGTCTTTCTTTTTTTCCTTCTCAAGTCGTTTCTTGCTCATTAATGTAGTAACCAGGTTTCCTACAATAGTCGCATTTGCTCTTTTTCTTTGTCTTGTCACCTTCCTTGTCTGCAAGCGTGCCCGATGACTCTGATTTTGGCTTATAACTACCTTGAGGAAAGGATTTACGCCTCTTTGTTGATTGGCAACAAAAGCCTGATCTCTTGTATGCATGACAAATCTATTTTACATGGATTGCTCTTTGCAAGAGCATAGAAACCAACTCCTCAAACTTAAGTCATTTGGATTACCTCTCATCATTGATGGTAGAAGCAAAACCTTGATACGAGTGTGGCAACGTATTCAAGATAGTAGACACCAATGAAGTGTTAGAATATATTTCAACACTGGCCAACTGCTCCTTACAATCCTTGATTTTTGTAAGGAAACAATCCATGGAGTCTCCCTCATCCATATGCTCTGACTCTAATTGTTTGCCTATATAGGAAGCATGTGCTTCATTACATACCTGGTATAATGACGCAAGTGCATCCCAAGCATGTTTAGTAGTCCTGCATGATCGAATGTGAGGAATGATACTCCTCTTATTTGACAAAGCATGCGCATCTCTTCCATCCAACTTTGTTTGTTCCTGTATAGGAGGTATGCTATGCTGTGATAACGCACCATGTGAAATTGAGTCCGTGTATGCCTAACTGTTTGCCTATATAGGAAGCATGTGCTTCATTACATACCTGGTATAATGACGCAAGTGCATCCCAAGCATGTTTAGTAGTCCTACATGACCGAATGTGAGGAATGATACTCCTCTTATCTGACAAAGCATGCGCATCTCTTTCATCCAACTTTGTTTGTTCCTGTATAGGAGGTATGCTATGCTGTGATAACGCACCATGTGAAATTGAGTCCGTGTATGCCTTTTGCATTATGTTCATCAGAGGAACCAGGATGTTTCTGAATGTCAACCACAACATTCTATAGCTCTTTAGCTACCAATACATGCTGCATCATATAGGAGCATAACAAGTAGTTAGTCCTGCCAGGCTCATCCTCAACGGATAACATCTGAAATACATCACTGTCAGCCATTTTTGACAATACCCAAGTAAGTAATCACGCAACCTGCAAAGTGCTAAGTGCTCCTTTGATGCAACCAAGGTGGTTGCTGCTGATAAGGTTGCTAACAATGGAGACTTGCAAGGTGTATGAAAGAAATGTAGAGTGAAGTGAGTAGAAATTTTACTCGTAAGATGCAGAGATCGATGTCACTGAAGTGTAGCTTGTAGACCAGATCCGGCGTGGTGAGTGTCTATATGCTTTCTTGTATATCTGCACACCCATGTGTAGTAGATCTAATAAAACTACTACAAAATCCGATGAAGAACAGTGTGAAACCAATCCCCAAAGTTGTATGTAGAAAATCGAAAACTGTGTAAATGGCCCCCAAAATGCGCCTGAAAGAAAATTTGACCGCCGCAAAACTATAGTACAAAGTACTGTACACTTTATAGATCTCTTTCTTCTCCCAAAAGGGCCTCAAGAAGACAAGTGACTCAGGGGGAAGGGTAGGCAACAACACAAGGGCGAGGAGTGTATGCTCTGGTACCAAATGTTGAAAATAGGGTTGTAGGAATGCACGTGCGCGTGCACACACACACACAGTGGAGAAGCTCAAGGGAGCACACAATGAGATGATAGATAGATAATGAATGTGTGATGTACAAAGATGATAAGTATACCCCAAGATGGGTGTATACTATCATGGGAAAAGAAACCTCCTAAAGAGGAAAAAAGTGCCTCAGTTGGTCCTAGTGTGTTCACACACATCAATACCAAATATGGCTACATCTCCTTATCCAGTAATGTAAGTGATTGTAAAGTCTAAGGGAAAAAAACCTCCTAAAGAGGGAAAAAGTGCCTCGGGTGGTCTAGTGTGTTCACACATCACTATCAAATATGGCTGCACCTCCTTATCCAAGAATGTAAGTGATCATAAAGTCTACGGGCACACAAGAGCCCTAGAAAACACTTTGTATGATGTGAGAACAACATCGTTATTAGTCTCCAATTGCCCAAAATATCTTTATCTCCTCTTTTATGAATAAGTTTGATGACCCCCTCATTAATGGAGAGGGGGAGGACACCAAATTCCTTCCAAACCTTCAGAAGAGGAGCTAAAAGATACTCCTTGAAACTTTTAAAGAATTCATTAGGCAACCCATCAAGTCCAACACTTTTGCCATTCTTTAGAGTATCTATTGCTCTTTCTAATCTTCTTCCATCATAACCGTGATGGCTGGGAAAATTGTATTTTTCCTAAACCTTGTTGAAATTTTCCTCCATTTCTGCACTGTTTGAGCAAATCCTAAGATAGGGCAAGTGCCTGATCAGAGATTTGTGTAGAATGTTGAAGAAAATCAAAATTCAAGAATAGATCAAAGGCCAAGCTCTAATACCAATGCAAGAGGGAGGTATAATTAGAGAGGAGATAGAAGAAAGTCTGCTTCCACGCTACCACAAGTTTCATGTAAGTATGAGCTCTCCAAGGAAATGTATTAGTGGAAATGATTAGTATCTTGATTACTGTAAGATTAGGCCCAATAATATCCTATATACTTAGCCTTCCCTTCACACTTATTAAACTATGCCCATACCCAAGTTTACAAGCATATAGGCCATAGCCCATAATCCCCATATTAATATGTACACGACTACTTCTCATGGCCATGGCCCCACCATTGTGTTGGGGTAAAGGCGTATGTGCCTTGCCCGGCCGCCCGAGTCACGGGCGCCCGCCCACTGTACCCTATACATATAGTGATATACTGTATAGGGGGAGCTACCACTTTGGAGTCTCCCCACCCACGTGCTGTGTGTTCTTCCTCTTCTCTCCCTCTCTCCTCGCGTGTGCATGCTTCCCCCTATCCTTTCAACTGGTATCAAAGCTTGGTGCCGCGTGCGCGTGTGTGCGCTTGCGGGTGTGCGTGAGCGGTGGGTGGTTGCGACGGCGACGGAGGAGCTCGAAGCTGAGCTTCGAGCGCTGTAGTACGGTTGCGATGTCAGATCTGCGAGCCGGGAGCCATTGTGGTGCTTGCGGCACCTCCGGCGCATGAACGCAATCTATGGCGAGGAGAAGATAAGGTTGAGTTGCTGCAGAGAGCTTCAGCTCTTGTTGTAGAGATTGGAAGACTAGGAGTGCACCGATTGCAGGAGTTGCTGCAGAGTGACAATGTGTGCGCAGGAGATGCAGCAGAAGGTCATGTAAGCTTGGCGTGTAAGCTGGATTGGAGCGACTGTAAGCTGGAACGTCATTGTTTCACGGGCTGCTGCAAAACATATTCAGCTGCGCTGGAGAGTGCTCAGGCGTTTTGCAAGGCGAGATTGACCAGTGGACACGTATATTAAGTGTGGTGCTGTAGCAAAAATGCTCAGAGTGTGGGCTGTTTTTGGTAAGCAAGCAGCGTCTTAATTACATAGCAGCAAGGTAGACAGGGGCAGCAGATCCGATACGCTGGGCATAGCGTCCCTTCTTGAGGTAGCGAGCCAGGCGACCTACAGGAATTGAAGCCCTGTTTTCACAGTCTTGGACACGGACTTTTTTTTTTTGGTTTCCCTCTGCCGCCTTTGCCTGCTCCCTTAGAATCCATTGACCTCTTTTGCCTGCCGTTGTGCTGAAAATCGTGCTGGGGCTGCCGCCTCTTGAATGTGCCGACTGCAGGGCTTTGACGCAGTGTGCAGGTTTTTAAACCTTGAAGGATAAGGTTTAATTTAAGCTTAATATTAAGCTTTTTTTAAGGGGCTGTTCCCACAGCAGCAGGCAAAATCGTGGTGAGCATCAAGATTCTCCATTGTATGGAACTTATGGTATGCCAACCTACGCATATGGTCTTATATATGCATAGCCATTGACGGCCTCTCAGAGATGCCACTCAATCACAGATCAGCTTCAACGGGAGCTTATGCGCATGATTTATGCATGATAGCACTTTGACAGTGCTTGTGCGCTCTGTTGAGAGCGATTTTACTACCCGTAGGGAGCTCACTTCAGCCCGACATTTGCTCACATCTCATTGGAGCATGTACGGGCTGCCTTCTCTGGTTGATTGCAGGTTATGCACCTTTTGATGTAAACCTTATCCAAAGGTTTGTTCCCGCTGGTCATGTACGCGACATGTGGTGAGCTTGGTAAGGCAAAAGGTTGCATTGCGAGGGTGTGCGCATGTGAGAGCCTAGTCACAGTGATTTCGGTCGAGAGGTCTCCCGGATTGTACCACCTGTTTGCCCATTTGTGTGGATGACACTTTGACAGGTGTGCCCACACTTGGATGCTCAGTTTTGGATGCCCATTTTGGATGCGTTGCTTGCGCCCAGTGGATGCCATGACAGGTGTTTGATGCTGATTATGCCTCTTGCATATGTAGACAAAGTGTGTGAGCTTTGTTGATTGCGAGCTGTGTTTGCTCGGCCAGGTGGAGTACAGGATTTAGTGGTCGAGTGTGACTCCCACATTGATAGTCATTTGCAGAACACTTTGCAGAGTTTATGTATGCATTGAGTGCGGTTTGATGCGTATTGGATGCTCATGGTTTTGACATTTACAGGCAGTTGTTGGTTATTGGGTATATAGCCGTTTTACTGCCAGAACTCTGGCGAAATTTTTCCCAGATTTTTATGCGCATTGGTTGTTGCGATCCAGGTTGCGATTGAGATAGCACTCAACTTTTACATGCTGGATATCTCTGCAGGTGGGAGATTTGTGTGTGTATGCCTCGATATCGCACACGTGAGCTTGGCAATTAGCTCATAGGTGAGCTTGGCGATTAGCTCACAGGTTTGCAGTGTTTTGAGACAGGGTGCAGCTCATGTATAGTCACTGCGGGAGCATGTTTGCTCAGTGATTCCGGACGAGGCATTCCCGGATTGTTGCATATGTGAGCATCGCATTGATGCATTGATCAGGTTTGATTGGCATAGTGGTTGAGTGATCTCCCACTTTGACGCATATGCGGTTTTTCATTGATATGACATCCATTATGTGTGACGGTTCCGAGTCAAGAGTGACGACTCGTGAGAGACGACGGTCTCGTAGTTGCCGATACATGCGTTGTTGGCATTGTGGTCACACAGGGCACATTAGGCGTCGCTGTTTTAGACGTATGAGACAGCAACAGAGATGTATGCATGATGCAAAGACGGCTTTGACACAGACTAGAGAGGTGGCCGAGTATGCCAGTGACGGTGATGTCACGTTTACCTCTAGTGTTCCTCTTGCTTACATGTCTGGTAAAGGTGACACTTCTTCTCGATGGTTACTAGATGATGATGCAGTCTTCCACATCACATCATGTCGTGAGTGGTTTAGCAGCTTCTCTAGTGGGAGAATCGGATGTGTACACCTGGCTGACGGATCAGCCTATGACATTGCAGGTGCAGGAGATGTATGCTTGTTGTTGCCCAGTGGTGCATCCTTTATGCTACGTCATGTACGTTACGTGCCTGGACTGAGACAGAGCTTGATCTCAGTGAGACAGCTACAGGATAGTGGTTGTCGCGTAGTGCTTAGAGAGCACTCTTTTCAGATGCATTGCGGATCGCTAGTGATTGCGAGAGGAGCCCGGAGTGGCTTGGTCTATCCATTGCATGTATCTGATGTACGAGACGAGATAGTCTCGATTGCGACACTGCAGCCATGTATAGAGCGAGAGACGAGACGTGTCTCTTTTGCAGTTGTGCTGCAGGATGCTCAGACATCAGTTGAGCAGGTAGATCTAGCTGTGCAGGATATGTCTTCGTATAAGCATGTAGAGCGGGAGTGCTCTAGTGAGACACAGCAGATTATCCCTCCTATGATGGAGATGCCTCCTATGATGGAGATGAGTGACATGGAGTTCTTTGACATGCTTATGTCAGACGAGTCACAGGACGCTCAGACATTGGTCGAGCAGGTTGAGCCAGTTGTGCAGGTGCAGTCTATAAACAGTCAGGTAGAGCAGGTTAGCTCTAGTGAGCCACAGTTGGAGACTGTGCAGACGTCTTCACATAGACAGGTAGAGCGGGAGTGCTCTAGTGAGTCACAGCGGGGCGAGTCATCGGGTATGATGGCGGAGATGACTGATTTAGATGCTGAGGATACAGTAGTGATGCAGTCATTTCTTGATATGCTTATGCCAGAGCTTGATGCGGACATACAGGATTCAGGGCGACAGGGAGATACTCTTGGTATGCATGTGATATGCAGAGGGCACGAGGAGACACTCCAGGTTTCGGAGTTAGAGTGCCATGATCTCCAGTTCAGGGGGGAGGTGGCCAGTTCCCCGGAGATCACGCATTACCTTGAGTGGAGTTCTGAGTCACAGTTGACAGAGCTTGTCAGGTTGGCAGAGATTGCCAGGGTCGCATCAGCGTTCGGTGCCCTCATGTACGAGATGTTGATCTCGAGGCCCGACATAGCAGCTACAGTGGGAGCATTTGCAGTGGGAGTTGTTAGTCGTACGGTGACTGACACTGGCATTGAGCATGGGGGAGTAGTGCAGGTCATTACGAGATACCTGCAGGATATGCGTGCATGCTCTAGCAGGGATACACACGTATGGTTATCACTAGAGCGGATACAGATGCATGCATATAGCTCGAGAGCGAGCGTGGGCGTTGGTTGAGAGTCAGTCATATCTCTCATCCATTGTACATACACTAGTTGCAGGCTAGTAGGCTTTCACTTATCGGCACATTGGCCTTTAGGTGGGAGGTTGTTGGGGTAAAGGCGTATGTGCCTTGCCCGGCCGCCCGAGTCACGGGCGCCCGCCCACTGTACCCTATACATATAGTGATATACTGTATAGGGGGAGCTACCACTTTGGAGTCTCCCCACCCACGTGCTGTGTGTTCTTCCTCTTCTCTCCCTCTCTCCTCGCGTGTGCATGCTTCCCCCGATCCTTTCACATTGTTACAAAAGGCTTTACGAAAAACCAAAAAGCAACAATGTACATGCTATTTTCATATCCTCATCTCCTCTATGATGTCTCCTAAGGTAAAATATGTAATCAAATATGGAGTAGTTTTCCTTAAGCCTGCTTACCCCGGATGCTCTATTGTGACCAACTCTGCCAAGAAATTGTTCAAGGACTCTAGTACTGCCCCATAAACACTTGGCCATTGTATGGCCAGTCATGATAGTCCTATAATTGTTTGGATCCATAGGGTCTCTTGCTTGTAAACAATAGCGTTTGAGTTCCAAGCGGCACACATGAGGGGAGGGCTTCTATTAAAGAGTTCTACGAGAATGGGAGGTAATTCATGATGCCGATCTGTGAAATGTTGCACATGTACATCTTCATGCCCTTTCGCTCTTCCATTAGGCAACTACAATAAAGCCCTGTAGACATTGGCAGTAGCAAAGAGTGTAGATGATGTGGGACGTATAAAAAAGGAGAGCATACCACCCATTTCGTGGTAGAGCATGTCGTATAGGAGAGGCTAGCATGATCACTCATGGATAACAAAGGAGAGAGATGATGTAATATGGATATCAGCAATGTAAGATCAAGTGCACAGAGAGAGAGAGAGAGAGAGAGAGAGAGAGAGGGGGGAGAATACTAACTATGGCCACTAACTATGGAGGAGTTACACTATTTCCTCAATTTTCTCATGTTGTTGTAAATTTATCTTCCTCTTGCTATCATGAAGGAGACTTGCATTGGTTTAGATGCACTATGCTCCACACGATATGCAAAAAAAATGGTGTAGAAAAATAACCTCTACTAATTGATGAGTCCTACCCACCCATCATCATTACAAAACCAAGACTTAAATAGCAACAAGATTTTTACAAGGTGAGCCACAACCAAACCTACACCTTGAGCCCAAACCAAAGAGAGACAAAGTCCAGCAAGAGCCACATCCACAATTACCACAACCGCAACCATAGTTTGAGCCAAAAACACGACCACAACAAGATCATATGCAAGATCTTTGAGTTGTTTATTGAAACACCTTGTCTCAAGGAAATAATTGTAGGCAACTCATTGCAAATAACATCAAAGATTGGATTTCTTCCTCATTGAGATCTTGTCCTATATCTCAAGTCTAAAGCTTTCATTCATGACAACACTCAGAAACAAGCAATCCTTAATTTTCATGTTGAGGAGTAAAGGCTCTAGTTTGGCAAAAACTTAGTAAAGAACCAGAGGTGGGAAAAGAGCCCCCCAGGCATGGAGTGAAGCCCATGAGTGCATCAAACCACTAAGTGGCCATGATGGTGTAGGCTCCAACATCTCGCATAGGTAACCACGTGAAGTTAGAAAAAAGATTACAGAAAAAAAACCCCATCATGTCATGTATGAACTCAATTTATATGATATTCCTAAAGCCAAGACTTAAATCCTGAATTTGAGTAACAAATGAAAGGCTAGGCATCTATTTAAGGTGCAATTGAACTAAGCTAATGCTTAACATAAGTTTTTACAAAGGTTTTAATAAGCCATCATTCTCGTTTTTTTTGGTGTTGAACAAGGGCACCATGCACACTTTACACAATTCTACATAGCCCTCCTTAGGACTGGTGTCTGAAGTGTATGGAAAAGGTGGTGGAAATTTGGAATATCAAATGTGTTGATGGTATATCCTGAATATCTTTAAGGCTTATTAGGTCAGAATTTTCACTGAAGTCAATAGTCTTTATCATGATTCACACCACGTTTTCCATGACTGCATGTCGATATGCAGCCTATCCCCTCTCTGCTGCCTTTCAATAGTGCACTTTCCCATGGCAATGCCGAGGGTTAGCTATACTATTACAACCCAATTATGTAGTAATGGTCCCTCTTCAGTTGCAAACAAGATGATATGCTTACACTTGGTTGTTATTCAAGTGCTTGGACGTTTCCTAAAGTTAATACTTATTATTCAAGTGCTTGTTGTGGACATTTCCTAAGGTTACTACCTTACCTTCTATCATTATTTATTACCACACAAAGAAAGAAACCCCAAGGGGGCTAGTTTCAAGTTGACATTCTTCTGTTTCAGGATAAGCTAGGAGGAGGACGTCCAAGGCTTGAGAGAATAGAAGAAGGCATTCTGACACTGTGATTCCAACCTTTGAATAATCTTAGTCACTAGAGCTGGCGCTCTTTCTTTCAAATGGCTAATTACCATGTTTTTGTTTTTTAAAAATAAACCACTACTGAGAGCTTGACAAGTTGCCCTTGAAATGGCATGTTGCTAAGGTATTACTCAGTCAAACTTTCAAGCCTACCATAAAGAGAGCCAAAGGGAGAAAGGCAAGTCTCTTGAAAGAAAACTTGGAAGCTGCAATCCATTGTACAAGAGCGCTATGTGACACCATGATTTTTCAGGTCATGTAAGTGTCTTAAAAGATGGCCTAAACCTACTTTGTCTATCTTGTCAAACCTTGCTCCTAGTTCATACATGATTATCTGTGTAGTTAGCCAGTTTCCACTATGTCGAAGTATCCTGTTGTAGTTCAAAATATGCTGCATAAGAAACAAACAATGTAGGAAAAGCCTTACCCCTATTCTCTCCCTTAGCTTTTCAAACACCTGAGGTTCCATAACCCTTCCTTGACTAAAGACCTACTCAGAAACCCAGCACCCTTCAATGGTAAGAAACTGGTACCTCTGCCTTCAGAAGTAAAACCTGGATTTGTAAGCCTATTCAGAACACTCGGTACTTACCGCCACAAAATCAAAACTACATCACGAGTATCCCATGTCCTCCAGTATTTTAAGAGTTTCGCGATGGATCTGCAAGTATATAGAATCTACTTAATGAGACATGTGAGTGCACATGTATTTGATGGAGGGTTTTTCCTGGGTGGGGGGTGGGTTGTGTATCAACAAAAACCAGGAGTGGTAACTCACTTACCCACTCAAGCTGTTGCACTCCAACTCCAGCAGTATTTGTTTCGTACATGCCACCAAGTACCTAGCAAACAATCCATTGAAACAGGAATACTTAAGAAATCACAGGGAATTGCTCAACAAATTAATGATCATATACAGCTTGGAAATAGCTGAAACAAGTACAAGGCAGGCATTCACCCTTACATCATACAGGTACCAAAGCACAGACCAACTAATAGCACTAAAAACTTCTGTAACACATGAAACTGAGAATGATGCTAACAAAATATCATAATTGATTATCTTGAAATGGGCATCACATGCTTGAAAAATATTTTGTTATATTTGTTTTCGGATCTGGACCAGGTATTTTGGGCTACATGAATCACTTCTTTGCGGGCCTTCTGCCATGCATGCGTTGGCAAGACCAGAAGACTATCTGCTAGTTTCTTTGGTCATTAAACCTGTTTTTCTCTCTTTTTCCCAAGCTCCAAAATCATCAAGAATAAAGTGTTTGGGCTCATCTACTGCAAGAAGACTTTGTTTGGAGCATCTACATCAACTCTAAAGTCTTCAAGGCATCAGAGGAGGGAAGAAGTGATCAAGCTCAAGGCTCAAAAACCCCCCAACAGGCGACGGCAAAATTTCAGCAGCAGTGGGTAAATCATCGTCTTTTTCATCAAATCTTGCAAAAGTTTTGAGCCATGACTTCATCATATATCATGGGGAGGATGTACATGTTGATTTGTTGAGCACAAACAACAAGTATTTAAGCTTTAATCTTCAAATCACTCTCTGGTTTGTTAGCAGAAAATTACCTCTGTTAACAGTGTGATAAGTGCTAATCACAGTTAATTTTCTGAGCCATCAAGGGTTCAACTCTACCATTGGGGTGTTGCTAAAACCTTGTGCGTCATCAAATCCATTTTCCCCCTTGGTTTGGTGCTCTAATTTTCTCTCCCAAAACAGGGTATTCTCTGGACAGTTTTTGAAATTGGGAAGAGTTAATTATATAAAATTAATCCTATTGTATTTCTCACTCTTTGTAAGGGACTAGACACTGGCATTGGATCACTCCATTGCTAAGACCTTCCCATCCTCATAAACAAACCATGACAACTCCACTTATAGTTGAAAATTTTAATGTTGATGGTTTGCATACGTTTCAAGTAAAGCTTAAATTTGTACTCATGAAGGATGGACTTTGGAGGGTCGTGAATGGAAGAGAGGAGTGTCCCGGATTGGAAGGAGAAGAGAAAAGATTTTGGCTTGGAAGTGATGAAAGATCCCTAGCCATCATTGCATTTGGACTAGGAGATAGTTTCATCCATCATACTCCATCGGAAGAAAATTCAAAAGGAGCATGAGATGAACTAGAAAATTTGTTTGGTGCCAAACAAAAGAACTCAAAATTAGTTTAAAATTTCAGTTTTTTTTAGATTGGACATTAAAGAAGGTGAATAACTTCAAGCTCACTTAAACAAAATAAAAAGTGTCATGCAACAACTTGCATGTGTTGGAGCTCCAATAGATGAGGAGGATGCCATAGCCATCCTTATCAAGAGCATGACCTTGGAAGCATTTAGCCCATTGATGTGGCTACCTTGAAAAATCTACCCAACCCGTCCATCATCAGCATTGAAGGAACCTTGAGTAAAGAAGAGAAAAGACTCAAAGTCAAAACGGGTGAACCTTCATCACATTATGAGAAGAAAGCAGTCTTCACCAAAGGACCAAGAGCTAGAGTAAAGTGACAAACAAGGCCACATGAAGAAAGATTGTTGGAACAAAAAGAAGACTCAATCAAGCCAATGCTCAAGAAAACATAATGATCAAAGAAGAACCAAATGAAGGGGCTTCCCAAAATGGAGGCAAATCATTAGAACATCTCTTCTGCATGATGGAAGAGGGCAACCCTCCCACCTTGTGTTTAAACCCACTCGTTGTATACCTACCCTTGTGTAAAACTTCAAACCCTAAGCCAACATTGTAGCCTATGAGGCACCTGTGATAGATCACTCTAGCAAATGACTAACAATGTAGATCCAGTGTATGTATGGTGGTAGGAATTCATCACTTGAGGGAGAGTGTTGAAAATAGCAACTGAAGTTGGGTGAAAGTTAGGAGCAAGGGGGAGTGCTATGCTCCTTATGTCAGGCACACATACAATATCTAGATATTATAATAACCTCTCTAAGAGGTGGCTCACACACAAACAAGATATCTAGATATTGTTATAACCCCTCTAAGAGAGGTGGCTCACACACAAACAAGAGACTTACACACTACCACTCTCTAGGAGGTGGTTCACACACACACCCCAGCAATACCTCATACTGTGTCAAGGATAAATCTAGGCTCCTAGTTTCTCATGCCAATTTTCTTGGTCAAGGATATATCACATGGATACAGTTTCACATGCCACTTATGGGATCCCAAGGGTAAGGACATACAAGAGATCAAATCACACAAAAGAAAACAACACACACAATGGACTTAAAAAGCCCAATCACCAATACAAAAATTGGCCTCTTGTGTGGAAGGCTCTTCAACAATATTAGCAGTGTTTTTCTTGGAATAGTAATCTTTTTCACACATATACCACAAGGATTTAGGCTAAAACAATCATTTTCCAAGTGATTTTTTTTCCCATATAGTCTACAAGTCTTTCCTTTGGCTTATCCTATGTATGAGCCCTTGGTCTTTACAACAAAACCTTGTTCTTTGACAGCTTTTGTTGACCTTTTCTTCTTCTTTCTTTCTTCTTCCTGTAAAGAACTAATGATTTTCTCCACGGTAGGATTAGGAATGTTCTTCAAGAAGGTCACCAGGTTGTCATACTCCTCAGGCATGCTTTTGAGAAGCACTACCATGGCATCATCTTCAGTGACTGGAGACTGAACTGCAGCTAGTTGAGTCATGAGACTCCTCATCAAGTTGACATGTGCAGCAAGAGATTCTCCTATCTTCAGTTGCAACTCAAAAGCAAGTAATAGCTTTGAGTTTTTAGCACTGGCACCAAAAAGCAAATCAAGTTTTGCACAAGCTTAGCAGGTGATTCTAGATCAGAAACGTGATGCAAATAGTCATCACCCAAGCAAGAGCAATGATGGCATATGCCCTCTTTGCTCTAAATAGATCATGTTGTGTTATGGGCTCTTCTTCATTGGTCGCATCAGCATCAGAGGAAGAGGTTCCACTAGTAGTGCTCTTCACCAAACCCCAGATATTTTATTTCATCAAATGAAACTTTATCTTCATTTGCCAAGTGTGGAAACCTTGGCCACTAAACTTGTCTATGAACATGTGAGCTCTCACAGTTGCAGAGAAAATAAAAGATTTTCACTTCATGTCCCAAAAATTCAGGGTTTCTCAAAATTAGGGTTTCCAAACATGAGGGTTTTCAGAAATGATGATGTAGCAAGGTGTAGCGACCCCTCAATGCTCGATACATGCCCTCAATTTTGAAATTTAAGATTAAGCAAGATTTGCAAAATTTTTGAAAAGCCCCAGTTTTCAACTCTTGCACAGACTCCAAATAGATGAATTTTACAAGATTTTTGAAATGCCCCAAAATTTACTAATGTGATATGTCTTGCAAGTACAGTCGTGTGTTGGTGGAGCTGAGAAGATCGCTACAGATTGGACAACTCATGGCGATACTGTTGAGAGACGCACAGATGATGACGTGGGCCTTTGATAACCAACAACACATTGCTGATGAAGGCAGCGAACAGGCGGCAAGCGCACAACAACAGTGCGAAGGCGGCCACACGAAGGTTTGAGAGCAGTGGTAGGTGTAGCAGGCAGCCCTAATCAGGGAAACTCTCGGCGGTTGTAGTCGGGCCAAGCAAACTTCAGCAATGAGGCAGTAGCGTGGCGCTTGGTCGGCCTGAAGGGCAGGAGCTGCTGCACAATGGCACGACTGTACTACAGTACGGATTTGTATGGGTCTGGGATTGTTGGTGGCTATACGGACAGGTACAAAAATTCGGGGCATATCTACCTGGAGCTCTGATACCATGTTGAAATAGGTGAGCTACGGTGGCTTGAAGGTGAAGCAACCATGGCTATGGAGCAGACAAAGATAGAGAGTTAGTTTAGAGAGAGAAGACAATACTAGAGAGAGAGTAAAGTACATACACATCTCAACGATGTGTCTACTGCTTGATTTCTTTGATGAGGTACATGTACCTTTATAGGTTACAAAGGTTGTCTTAGTGACATCATTGCTTATGTCAGGCACACATAATATCTAGATATTATCATAACCCCTCTAAGAGGTGGTTACACACAAACAAGACACTCTACCACTCTCTAGGAGGTGGTTCACACACACACACACACACCACCAATACCTTGATCCCAACAGCATGGAAGTCTGAAGAGTTTGGCAGCAAACTTGTCTCCACAAGAGGGCAGAGAGGAGCCACTGAGAAGATCCACCTAATGCCGGCAGGCAGCCAATGTCCTCCACGGCAAGGGATGCGGGCTAAGATGCAAGCAAGAAGAAAATCTTTTCATGGTCCTCCTCCCGATTGTTGACTGTTTACAATGCGCTTCCCTAGAAGGACTCGGCTCTAGGTCATAGGATCAATAATGCCAAGGCCCCCCCTCTGAGGAGGTTGAACGATGACTCTCCGTGCCACCTTGGTGCAAGCGACCCACCCGTCACCGCCGGCCCACAAGAGTTCCAAATGAGCCACTAGATCTTTCCAATGCAAGACAGTGAGAACGGCCAACACGAGGAGGAGAAGGGATGATCTACTACCCAGAAAAAATATCTATGAACACATGGCCACTGGAAGGCCTCAACTGAATGCTAAGTCAAGGTGGGAGATGGGCCAACCCAAAAACCACATGACTTGTGCCACTTGATGCAGGCATCCAAGGTGAAGCAAAACTCCTCGACGACAGCAACAAAGCACTAGAGACTTTCCCTCCGCACCAGAGAGAGCAGCTGATGTGCAATCGGCAAACTCTCCATCTCCAAGGTGCGAATGGGGAGGCAGTTGACCTGTAGTCATGTGCCTAGAGGAAACAGTTCATCGCCTCCACAACAAAGAGGAAAAGAAGGCCAAGGGGCAACCCTGCCGCACTGATTGAGGATTGGGAAGCGATTTCCTCGCTCTCCTCATACCCCCAGTATGAGAACCTAGTTGTGAGAGCAGAGGAATAAAGGGTGGATACCCCCGAATCCAAGAGGCTGAGAAGCCCACAACATGGTACCCTTCAAGAAGCCCAGTCTACACTATCATAGGCTTTCTCAAAGTCGAGAAGGAGAACACTTGAATCCTCCCCACTCAAATAAGCATAGACAGTCACCTCCCAAAAAGTGACGATGTTATGCTCCTATCCCAAATGAATCATGTTTATGTGCCATGAATAAGATTCGGGAGGTGAGGCTTAAGGCGCAAGCTCATCGCCTTGGCAAGTATTTCGCAACAACAGTTCTCTCTTGTGCTAATGAGCATTAAAAACGAAGCTTGATTTGGCCTCTAGAGCCTTGGCAGCTAACCAAGTGCTACTAGCGACTACTTGGTTTGTCACCTCTTGCTAGGTTTTTCATAAGGGATGCATTGGCTAGCTTCGCCCGCCTATTTGGAACTTCCTTTGGTCTGGATTAGATGGCACGGTACACACCATGGCAAGTGTAGCTTGGGGTACCATAATTATGCGTAAGCAAGAGGGATGATTGAATATCATTGACCCTGAGGTGTAGTGTAAGGCTTTGATTTGTAAGCTGGTTGTCAGAGGATTTCTTGTTGGCACTAAGGCTTGGAAGGACTTCCTTTTGCACAGCAGATTACGAGGTGCACTCTAATTAGTGGAAGTGATTGGATTTACAGCCCACATTTTATTTTTTCTAATGCAAAGCACCGACCACCTTCTTCGCCTTTGGTGAGATCTCTTCTGCGAGCCTAGGATTGCATGAGGAGTTTCTTGGTTCATATACCTCCACGGTCAGTTGAGGAGGCTAACAGGCAGCCCATTGTGTGGAATGACTTGATTTTGGATGAGCATGGTAGACCTCTTGGGGCAGCCACACATATCCAGGGGGCTGCCTAGGTGACTCTTTTCCCCACAGTGTTGGATAGGAGTGGCTTAAGAGCCTCACAGAGGATGAGAGAATGCTTTGCACATAGCACTTGAGGGGCACTAGTCAAAGGATTATGCAGATTGATGCAGCCATACCCAACCTCTGGATCACAGGGAACTTTGAGGAGGGGCCTCATCACTCATGGTTTGGGGTGTTTCCACGGACAGGGGTAACCCCTTCAAGTCATGTGCCTTCCCACTTCAGGTCAGGACGATGTACCGGTTTTTTACTCCATTCAGGATAGATGGTTCTTGGAGAGAAGCCTTGGGCAAGACATCATTGAGATCAGATGGTCCGGCCATTGAGAGTGGTGGGCAGAGCAAGGACGCACTTCTATATTGATCCACCTGAAGGAATGATTACGGATTCTTGGAGCTCCTTGTTATATGATGGGTGGCCTATCAAGTACTTGCACTGGGACCCTGGTGAGTGGGAGTGGAGGGATGCTTTTAACCCCATCCATGAAAAGCATGCCCTTCTTTAGTAACATTGTGCGGAACGCCAGACACCTAGTTTTAGGATGCATCCAAAGAGTCCCTACACTTAGACCTAGTTTTGGGACACATCCAACGAGTCCCTACTCTTAGACCTCAATGGGAGGCTTATGGGATCACCCTTGACATTCAAAGAGCTTTTTGGTGGAGGTTGTGGCACTCGTACAAGGAAACAAAGATTTCCTCTTTTATTTGGCTTTCACTAGTGGAGATCGGTCGTTGGAGACCCAGCCTCCTCAACAACTACGTAGAGCTCCTAAATATCCACCTCTTGTGGGAAAGTACTGCGGTGTCTCTAGCGTATCTCCCAGATCTGAAACAGGCAAGGGGAGTGTGCTCTCCAATCTCAGCCGTGTGGCCCTCCACATCTAGAATGCTCTCTAGATGGATACTACTGGGAGCCTAAGTGTGGTGGGATGGGCTGCTACTGGAAGGCGCAACGCTGACCTATCTGGTGGATGAGGCCCTCTGTGGTCTCCCTAGGTCATCTAAGACTGCTCTCCTAATGGGGGCAAAGAAGCTCGTGATAGAGGTCTTAGAGGAAGAGGTCTGGGGGGCATCATGTCCATGTCTCTGTGATGCATGCATCAAGCTATCTCAGTGTTGATGAAACTCCATAAGGTATAGTCCAAAGCATCTCTGATCACGGTAATCCATGACCCAGGCGAGTGGCCCAAATCCATCTCTGAAAGGCAATGAGATCCCCCTCTGATCTCATAATATACAAGGCATCCACAAATGTAATGCTCCTCTGTCTCCACCTCTAGTGAGCACAACCAACAAATCCTCTCCTCTATCAATCTTGACAACTCTCCAAATTTCCACCCTCAATCGGTGTGAGGAAACCCTAGTCTGGCCTATAGCTATCCTCATCGCATGTGACATGTCTCTAAGCAGATAATGGAGTTTCTGGATGAAGGCATCCTCTGTGAGGTGATCCAAGTGAAACTACATTTTGGTGTCCAGCTGCTAATCCCACCCGTGCCCTCCCCCCGCAAAGCCCCCTCTCCCCCCCGCTGTTCGCTTCACCTACGCCCACCCCCCCTGCTCGCCACATGCACCTCCCCTTCTCTCATCAGCGCCCCTGCCTCCTCTCCTGTGCCTGTGCCCCCCCTCCCTTCCCCCCTTCTCCTGCTGTGTTTCGCCAGCGCCCCCCTTCTCCCACTCCCCCCCCCCCCTCCTCATTACTCGCCGCCCCCCCCTTTTCCCGGATCCCCGCCTTCCCTCCTATACAGCTTTCTCCCCGTTTCTCCTTCATCTCCCTCTTCCTGCACGTATTTATTTCAGGTTCTTCAAGACGTTTTTTTTTTTTTTGGCAAGTCTCGGCATTTTCTGGTCTTCACCCCCAAGAGGCTCCACGGCAGCCGCTCCGTCAATCCCAACCGAGGCCGCCATTGCTTGCTTATCCTTTTCCGAAGCAGACCTTCAGAACCTCGCTACAACCGTTGCAGAATTAGAGGCCTCCACCTTGGTTTGCAAAATTGTTGCTAGCCACCCTGCGCACGGACAATTCAGAGATCTTTTACAGGCAAGCCTCATTGGTGAGCCTGCAAAGATCACAGGCATTCACCCTCTGGGGTATGGCTACTACCAAGTGGAGTTCAACTCGCCAGCGACGCTTGACCAAGTCATGCAGCTAAGCCCCCTTGCATTGCATACAGCCCAAGCCTTCTTTGCGCGGTGGTAGCACGGCCCTCCGACTGGCATGTCGGGCGGGCTTCCCAAGCCTTAGGAAGGAATACCTTCCTGTTCTCCCGGTGATTGGTGGTGCCATCGGGAGAGATGGAATCCACCTACCCAACCGCTGCCTCGGCCCTCGCACAGGCAACCGGGATTCCATCCCTTCGCATCTGTGTTGCCTCGCCCGATTCAATGCCTCATGTTATATCTATTCCATGCCTTTGGGGCGACCCCATCATTCAACGAGTGGAGTATTCAAGCCTTCTAGGCCAATGCTTCATTTGCAGGCAGATGGGACATCTAGCCAGAGCTTGCCCTCAACATAAGTCCAAGAGACCACCCGGCGCCTTCTACCCCCCCCCCCCACCCCCCCACCCCTCGCACGGCGGTTTCCCATTCAGATCCTCACCAGGGAGTAGAGAGAGAGGCAGGTTCTCAGGCACTGGAGCACCAGGGCCCAACCGTGGAAAACCCAGATGCCAAAGAGTGGCAAACGGTTGGCCCACACCCAGGCCGTCAGCCGACCACCAGAGCTAAGCGCTACAGCCGCACACGCCAAGCTGGCAGAGTATAGGGGGATTCGGTTCTGTCAGAGAACAATTTTGAGCATTTATCACAGCACCCACCCGTTGGCGACAGGCCCCCTCCAGTCACGGAGTGGGCCCCTTCGGCCCCTCCGGTTTGACGGCCGATTCCCCATCGTGATTCCTCTCCCGGCTCTCAGTGTCCAGTGAGGCCAGCAGACCCCACTGAGCCCCCGGCGAGCCTCTCCCAGCAACCTTCCTCTCCGTAGATCTCTCCCAGCCGTGCCCCTCTGTGGCCTCCCCCCTCCCCCCCATCCTTGCCCGGCTCTTCCCGCAGCAGTTTCTTCTGCCCCCTCAGCCTCTCCAAAGCACTCTTGCCGACCCCCAACAGCCCTGACCCGAAGCGGAGGCAACCGGCAAGTTCAGTTCGCCGCTTGATACACCGTTTTTCCATTGCCGCTTCCCTAGTGAGGGCTCTCCCGCCAGAGTCCCCAAGTGGGTCCCCTAGGATCTTGGGGCAGCCTGTGGATTATAGTTTCTTCCGATGTCTTCCGGTGGAAGGGACAGATATGTTTGAGGAGACAGTAGCCCCTATTCGGATGTGTAGTTTTTCACCACTTCATACTCTCTACACCAAAGATTGGCACGATGATCTTCTCTTTCCCTTTGAGTGCAGCCCCAAGGACGGAGTGGGACTCGGAGTCGGTGGCTGCCGCCATCCAGGGACAGGCAGTTGAGCTCTCCCATCATCTTCACGACCTTCGCATCACCAAAGTACTCACCCATCTATGGTCATTGGCTAGGATGGAGCTTGGAGGCTCAAGCCACAAAGACCAGGACGGGGAGATGGTGGCCTCCAGCTTGAAGGTGCTACTTTTTGTGTTCATGCATATTTCAGTCGAAATACCTCTCCCCCCTTCTTACACGTACCTCCATTATGATCGATGGAGTTCGAAGTGTGCATATTCTCGCGCTCGGACAGAGTGGCAGGACAGGGTCCGTGCCCACTTGGCGCGCCTTCGTCCCCAAGGACGGAGTGGGATTCGTAGCTTTCCCTTTGAGTGCAACACCGGGGATGGAGTGGGACTCAAAGTCGGTGGCTGCCGCCATCCAGGGACAGGCAGTTGAGCTCTCCCATCATCTTCACGACCTTCGCATCACCGACGTACTCACCCATCTATGGCCATTGGCTAGGATGGAGCTTGGGGCTCAGGCCACAAAGACCAGGACAAGGAGATGGTGGCCTCCAACCTTGAGGTGCTGCTTTTTGTGTTCCTGCATATTTCAATCGCAGTACCTCTCCCCCCTTCTTACAGGTACCTCCATTGTGTTCAGATTGTGCATATTCTCGCGCTCAGATAGAGTGGCGTCACATGAAGAACAAGATCTGTGCCCACTTGGCGCGCCTTCGTCCCCGGGGACGGAATGGGACTCCTAGCTTTCCCTTTGAGTGCAACCCCGGGGACGGAGTGGGACTCGGAGTCGGTGGCTGCCGCCATCCAAGGACATGTAGTTGAGCTCTCCCATCATCTTCACGACCTTCGCATCACCGACGTACTCACCTGTCTATGGCCATTGGCTAGGATGGAGCTTGGAGGCTCAGGCCACAGAGACCAAGACAGGGAGATGGTGGCCTCCAGCCTGGAGGTGCTGCTTTTTGTGTTCATGCATATTTCAATCGCAATACCTCTCCCCCCTTCTTACAGGTACCTCCATTGTGATCGATGGAGTTTGGAGTGTGCATATTCTCGCGCTTGGACAGAGTGGCATCACATGGAGGACAGATCCGCACCCACTTGGCGCACCTTCGTCCCAGGACGGATTGTGATTATTCCCCGTCTAAACCCTCGTCCAAGACTCTTCGAGTGGAGAGTAATTCCACGAGTGCGCCTCACACAGAGATTGATATGCGGATAGTCTCATGGAACATTCAGGGTTTAGGGGGGCCTCAATGCTTTCAGAGACGAGACGTCCTCAGAGGAGAGCTTAAGAGAGCTACAGTTGGGGGACCTACCAACATTCTTTTCCTCCAGGAGCATCACCTTTCTAATGGGCGCACCCGCCAATGCGGGCCAATGCGGGGAGATTTTACCAAGTAGGAGTCACACTTTCTGGTCTCCCAATGAGCCCTTCAGGGACGCAGGGAGGAATTTGTATTTCTGTCAATGAGCAGCTTTTGCCGGCAGTGACATGCTCAGGAGTCATAGTTCCTAGGCGAGCACAGTGGGTTACCATTTTGATTGGAGAGGAAAGTGTTGGCTTCATCAATGTCTATGCCCCAAATGCCGCTACAGCTACAGCCCCCTTTTGAAGCACAGTCCGGCAGCCCTTCCCCAGGCTGACTTTTGATGCATGGATCTTCACAGAGATGCGGGCCCGCGGTTTTAGTCCAGCTTTTAAGGACATATTTCCAACCAGTTTACTTCGAGCTTGGGATCACCTCACGCCGGCCATTAGGCAGATAGCTCCGATTGCCTAAGAGGAGTGGCTTCGGCAGTCATTGATCTAGAACCCCCTGATCCATTTACCTAGTGGCCACATGTTGGGGACCCGACCTCATAGATCATGGGGCACGTTGAGCATAGGACATGCCACGTCCCTTGGAGATTGGATCAAACACACGCAGTTACCCCCGGAGGTGCAGGAGAGAGGCCTAACAGTGATCCGGGGTAGAGACAAGATCAGCATCGACATCGACTCAGCTATTCCTCAGGAGTGGCTGACTCCTATCCCAGACCCAACTCCCCCAGTGTGGCTAGGTGTGTTTACCAAACATGATATTCTTGTGGCAGTCCACAGAGCGGATGAGGACAGTGGTCTGCTCACTTTTTCTATTGGATCTCATGGCAGATTACAGAGATCCAAGCTCCCCTTAGAGAATTTCAATGGCTGCACCTTACAAAGGGTGAGGGTGATTGGATTTCAGGCACGGGAGTGGCACATAGACCCACCCCGGCCAAGGTGCCAAGGAGAGATTATGGCGGCTATGGATATGGGAGTGCCGACCTCTCACGTGCCTACAGTGGGACCCAAGCGAGTGGACTTGGCATGACACTGCTGATCGAGAGGAGGCTCTAGATGCCCCTTTCTTTGCATATACAGTGCGGCTAGGCCGCATGATCCAGATGCCAAAGATTGATGCACCCCGACAGCAACAGCACATTGGTAGTCACAGGGCCTCTCATAGCATTTCCTCTCAGATTTTTGGAAGAGGCTTTGGGACAGTTTTCGGCCTAGAAAGATCACCCTCTTTCTTTGGCTGATGGCACACATGAGCTTGGCGGTCGGAACTTGGCTGCCAGTTGGAGGTCAGCCAACAACTTGCCCAAGGTGCAGCCACCCTCAGGAGTCTCAGCGACATTGTCTTTGGGATTGCCCGAAGGCTCAGCAGGTTTGGCGGTGGATTCTCCACATCTTCACTATGGACAGGGCCTCGACCCAGATCATTACTTGGGGCACTGTCGCTTGGGCCACAAAGACTGAGGTGGTCAAGGCTTACAAGGAGGATGGGGGAGGGCTAGCCCTTCAAGTCTCTCACCACCGCATTTCGGCAGTACCAGTCACAGCCCCATCTTCAAACCACTGGTAACTAGGCTCATGCCAAAAATGGGAGATTTGCAGTAGCATTGCAGGCTAGCACATATGGCGAGCCAGATGCAGCGAAGCCATTGAGGGTACTCACACTCTGCCAGCAGAGTCTACTAGGAGCATGTGGCTCGGTATTGTTCATACCCTCCGCGGTCAGTGGGGGAAGTTGCAGGGTGGATTTGACTACATGCGGAAGCCGCAGGAAGCTTTCCTAAGGCTCTGGCGGCCTGGCCCTTTTCTCACTGATAGAGGTGGTGACCCCAGTTGGCATTACAGACCACCTGTGTGGTTGTCCCCCCCCCCCCCCCCCCCCCCCCCCCCCTCATGAGATAGCCTTCCCCTCAAAGAGCAGCCAACAGGAGGAGAAGCGTCTCTTTCCCCTCTTTTGATTACCTGATCCCCGCCCTTTACATGAGGCGAGTATGTATCTAGCCCTTCGTGGCTGTTTTTAGCCCTTCGTGGCTGTCTTTTCAGTAACTAATAGAAGGATCTTTTTCCCGGGGGGGGGAAAAAAAAAGGTGGACCACAATTCCAAAGGACAGTATGTTCCAAGAGGAACATTTCAAGCACCAAATGAAGTCAAAAATATATTCCAAATCAACCATGGTTTTGGGAGAAACATCACTTTGCAAAGGGATCTGAGGGAGTGGTTGCTTCTTCTCCATTTTGAGATCTATGTGGCCACCACAAAAATCGTAAGCCTATACTCAGCTCTTTTGGCTGGCTGATCCTCTGGTGTCCACAAATAAGTATCTGTTGATAAATATCACCCTGGATTTCAATAAACTTGAAAGCTTCATGAAAGACAGGTAAAATTGTCTGTGTGTAAGCACCATACTTGCTGGCTTGAAAGGCTTTGTAAATCTTGCATAACAACTTCTGGCACCTTGGATGCTGTTAGATTGGCTTCGCCAACACCACCTGTGACTCACACATAATGCATATAGGTTGCATTGCCCCCAAGTCCGGGCACCCCTTTCAGGTACTTGGTCGCCTGTACACAGCAGTCATCGCTTCCCACATACACCTCTTTCAGGTGCTCCGTCACCCAGTACACACACATGCAACCCCACTTCCCATATATGCTTCTTTCAGGTGCTCAGTTGCTCATACAGTACTACAGAAGTCTGTTCTGCGCAATTCTCACCTTTGCTCCTACTCCATCGCAACCGTCAAGAAAGAAGCTGGCTTGTTTGGCAGCTGGGTGAGCATAGTAGATTGGGCAAACAACAAAGACAGACCTTGCAGTAGCGAACGTAGATGTGGCACGCAAGGAAGATGAGTGTCTGCAGCTTTTTGGAGTTGGTTCTAACATACAGTAGTGCAGGGTTTGCTAGGGTCATCTAGCACCTCATGGGCGCCTATGGATAGCCCATTGAAGCACTTTCATGAGTGGCCATACACATCAGCCCTAGGAATATACACAGGCCTATCTGAATTGTATGCAAGCAAAAAGCTGGAGACAATGTGTGAGGGAATTACAAACCCATTGATACTTTTATCTGAATTGTTATGCAAGCAATCTGGAGACGTATAATGCCAGGGTAGGCTCAAGGCTGCTTGCTTAAATAGAAGATGAACAGAGAAACTTCATTAAAGCAAGTACTGAAACGTTGGAAGTCCAATCAGTTGAATCAGGCAGTTTGTACAAGATCTCCCCAAATACTCTGATCTGAAGGTTCAAATTAAAAGTGATGTCACACTATCTTTCCTACTAATACATAGATGATTAAGAACATGAGCCAAGGAAAGAGGTAGCAAAAATATGCACCTTTGTTACTGCCTCCAAAAACAATCCGGGGCGCACTGGCAGCTCTTCATTGCTAGACCTTGATGGGACCTGTCATATAGAATGGCACAAATAAAGTTAGCAAGGTTGATCTTCATACAAAGCTTCCTTCATGAAAGTCTCATCAAACCTTTTGTTTGCTTCCAGATACACGGTTCTTTACACCAGGCTTCTCTTCTTCATCTTCTTCTGGAGGGTCTTTACCCTCCTCTTTACCGTTCATAACATTTGAAATTCTTTCACGCAAGGCAGGTCCCGGTCTAACACTTACAATTTTGGAAATAAACTTGACCTGTTTGTGTATTCAAAGGTGAAGTTTAGAGACAAAGGAAAAAGATCACAACAGAAATCCTAATCAATTGTCATGTGTTGGGTCGAGCAGCGAGCTGGTGTAGCCCGTCCGTTCTCAAAGAGAGAACCTGGGTTCAAAACCCAACCCTGATCTAGCCTAAAGGGCAGTTTAAAAGCAGTACCCATCTCTCGCCAAAGAAAAAAAAAACTACTCAATGGTTGTCAAGTTGTTACATCTTTCTTTGAGTTGATAAGAGTATTAAAGAAAGAGCTTCTCCACGTACCACATTTCCAGGCAAGTTTTTGAAACCACGATTATCATTTCTTTTGTCTAGCAAACCACCACCTAGCATACTCCGCGCCTCTTCCCTCACCAAAACCAGTTTTGCCAGCAACCTTCGATCTTGGACTCTTGGTTTTTCTTCAATACCCTATTAACGCCAAGTACCAGGAAAGAAAAAATTATATAACTTGATAAGATCGAAATATATCCAAGCTTACAAATCAAGAAAATAATTGAACAAGCCTATTTCAACAAACTGACACAAAGCAAAGACAATAATATTTCAACAAACTAATACAAACCAAAGAAAACACTAGAAAAAGTTTTGCAAAGAGCATGAGAATGCAAAGATAAAAATTAAATTTAAAACTAAATATCTAGTTGTGTCAATCTATACTTCTATTGCGTTTGTTCCGGCAGGAATGGCTTTCAAACTCTCTTGTTCCATTTTGTCAATGGACTCCCTTACCAATTATTGATACTCGTTGACACCTAAATCCAACTAGCACAATTGCATACCATAGAAACTGCAATTGGTTCATAGTTGTTACGAGGCGCGCCTCTAACAGTTAGAGGCGTTCGAGGCGTACGACTGCCTAATCGAGGCATCCACCCAAAAAAAAAAATGCTGGTTTGAGTCTTTAGGCGGGGGCTTTAAGGACCCAAGGTAGCCCCTCTCACACACACTCTCTCTCTCCATCATTCTCTCCCTCCCTCCCTCCCTCCCTTAAGCCTTTCTCAAGACCCAAAGTTCAAAGTTCAAACTTCAAACACACTAGGATGATGATGTTTTTTATACCCACTTTTGGAGCTCTCTCTATACTCTACCGGTTCATTTCAGTTCATTTCATTTTACTTTGTACCCTTGAATCTTGATGTTGTATCCAGATGATGATGATGGACTATTTTGGTCTCATAGGTCATTTTGGCCTTTTGCAGACGTTAATACAGCTTTCTTTCTTTCACACACACACTCTCCCCCTCTCTCACACACCCTCTCTCTCCCTCCCTCAAGGCTCATACATACACACTCTACTCTCTCTCTCTCTCTCTCTCAAATTTTACTATATATATTATATCTATCTATCACTATATATATATATATATATATATATATATATATATGTATATATAAACAGACGCCTCTAACACGCCTCTAACGTCTCTAAAAAATAGGAGTCTTTCGAGGCGCGTACCATACCCGCCTCGTACCAAACGCCTCTGACGCCTCTAACAACCTTGAATTGGTTTATGATGCCCAATTTTTTTCCAACCAAATTCACCCTTACACACCCAAGTACCACTCCAAATATTTGCCGGTCCGTGCCATGCATCAACCACAGGACAAGCCCAACAAGTGGGTCAATTGGCTGCTTGAAGTGAACACTCCTATATAGGGTGTTATTACTCTTACATTCAGCAGTGTTTCAAATAATACCAGATGTGGGATACCACAAACATGGAAGGGTGGCTTGATAAGGAACACAACAACACAAGGTCCTAAACTCAGGAAAATAGTGTGGCATTCAAGCCTATCTAGAGGGAAGGGAAAGCATTATGAAATTCAAGCACACACATGAACCCATACAGAATCATGAGACCCCAAGGACCCGAGAAAGCACACACTAGGTGGTAAGAGAAACATTATGCACAATGTCATGATTGTATACATAGCAAATTTCGCCAAAAATAAGTGCGAAGCCCGTTCCCCATCTGAACTCTAGGGAACCCCTTTGCTCAACTCACCATGGCCAAGAAGCCGAAGCTGGAAATCAGCAAACAGAAAAGCAGCTGATTTTATATGCCTACAAAGTAAAATGCTTGCAGGATCAATGATCTGATTTGATCAGGATCGATCAAGAAGTCGAATCATTTGGAGCACAATTTCAGAGTCTTATAGAAGATTAGGATCGAGCCATTACTCCAGGAAGGAATGAACAGAAGCTAGGTAGCCATAGAAGCCATTAAGGTGGCTCCATTCTTAACACCTTTCGTGAAAAAACTCAAGAATCTGTAGAATAAAATGGGAAGAAGGTTCCTGAGCAAGCTGAGCTCGAATGAAGAAGAGTGTAGCAGACCACCTCCATAGACTTGCGGGCTTACTCCAGAGGAAGGGATTACTAGGTTGTTTTGTAGACTATGCACCCAGATGCATACAAGCAGCTTCACCCTGATGATGAGCATGAGGAATTTTCCAAATGCAGCCCCACCACAATGACATGAAGAGTAATAGGGTTGATGTCAACCATTTGGTCCCTTCACCAGTTTGATCAATGTTTCACACAGTGAGCGAAACCAAGGTGTGGACGGGGATTCTCCACAAAAAAAAGCTAGAGCATTAACTGGCAAAGTTTGGCCTAAAAGATCGCTTCTGAGCAAAAGCAACATGGGATTTTCATCATTTAAGTGACTTATAGTGTTTATAAGTCAGTGTTTTCACACATCATTAAAGACACGCTCAACATATTATTATTTTGGGCATGGGACAGGTCGACAAAAGGAGGCGCCTACTTGAAACTTGGGCTACACGCCTGGAAAAGCATAAAGTTGATATTTTGGGCCAAAACTTGGGCATCAAAAGCCAAGAAAAGCATAAAGTTGATATTTTTGGGTAAGTTCACCTATTTTGGGAAAAAAGGGAAAAGCACTTCAAATATAGCTAGTCAACTTCATTAAAAAGGGGTAGGGGCTTCTATTTTGGAGCATGAAGCGCATGCCTCTATTGGCCGATTGCAGCTCTCTCTCTCTCTCTCTCTCCCATCTCTCAACGCTGGCCGTACAGCTTCTTCTCTCCCTTTTCTCTATTTTGGAGTTGGTCGCTTACAGGGTGATCAATAGCCAAATTTCGTTTTTGTTGGCCGCCTCCAAAACCGGTCGACTGTAGGTTGTACTTACAGCTGTACAACAGCCATACAGTCTACCACACGTGTGGTTTTTCTTCTAGCGTTCTTCGCTCACAGTTCTGGCCTTGTCAGGGGTAGATGTTTTTAGAGCTGTTTTGGAGCTGTTTTGGAGGTATCTGGGACAGTTTTGAGAGCTCTTTTGGTGCTTTGTTTTTATCTTGACACCGGATAGATATCCGGGCAAGAGACTTTGCCAATGCTTTGTTGGAAAATTTGGTGTTCTATGCTCAATAAAGAAGTTCCTAGGGGGGGCGGCCGTTCCAGCTCAGTGCAGTGTTATTATTTTGATTATGGTTCTTCCGCTGTGTTTTTCATGCTCTATGTCTGTGCCTGGTATTTGAAGTGTTGGTTTATTATTGCTCTGGGTCCCCGACTTTGGTGACAGTTGACATTGGGACTGATCTGTGATCAAAAGACTACGTGCCTGGGTTGTTCTAACTGCGTATAGCCCATACAGATGAGCTTATCCATAGATTTTGACCAATTAAAAAGATTGCTATATGTGACCAAAAAGTAGAAATACAAGAACTTACCACCAAAAGATTATCAGCTTGTATGGCTATGTCATTTAGATTTGCTTTTGGGATTGTCAGCTTCCCCCCACTTTCCGTGTCAAAAACACCGCCACCACCAGCTGATCGCCGTAGTATTTCATGCCGTTTTTCTTTGGTTGGTGTACGGCATAGCATCCCTATTACTTGCACCTGTGTGGCAAGGTCGTGGCTGCATGTTAACACAATTGCCCAAATTCACTGCAAGAGAGAGAGAGAGAGAGAGAGAGAGAGAGAGAGAGAGATACTGAGACCTAAAATAGCATGCTATATCACTACTGTGGGGGGGACACAGACAACTACTGAACACTTAAATAGCATGCTAGATCACTCACATGGGGGGGACACTTGTCAGAGAGTTGCCCCAACACCGTGTCTTTTATGATCTCAAGTACCTGCTTCCGCTGTAAAGTAGAAATAAAGTTTTTTTTAAAAAAAATTAGTAAAATAACAGCCTACATGTGCATCGCTTCTTGCAAAATATGGTAGTCTAAGAAAGAGATAAGAATACAATTCAATCTTTGATTTCAGACACTGTATATAGAGTCCCCAGCGTTGTAGTGGGTTGGTAAGGCGATTGACTTCCAGCGTGTTGGCGCAGGTTCAACCCCTGGCCTCTACAACGGCAGACTGATAACAGTATATAAGATACATTATAACAAGCCAAAGGAAAACTAATACGTTGCCAAACATCAACAAATTATGCGTTATCATATCAAGCTGGTATTCAGCTACATGGAAAGAACAATCAAAGAGTTAGCAGGATCAAGCATTAACCTTCTCATCTTGTTCAGAATCTGCCTGCCTGATCATCCAGTCCAAGGCCAGTAAAAAGCTCCCATCCAGACTGTCGAGTTTCTGTCCTATCGCTCCTGCTGCTGCTAATTCTAAAGCAACACCTTCATCTTCAGGATCCAAACCTTGTATATCCTCAAGCTGCAGAAAATAAGTCACACCTTTGTCAAAGGTCAATACCAGCAAGAGGAGCACTTCAACAAAAAATTAAAAGCCACTTTAATAACACTCACTTGGAATAACTGAAATGGTTGTCATCTGAAAACGGCCCAAAATTAGGAAATGGAAACAGCTGAGAAGCAGCAGGTGGTGAAAACTATATGATATAATTTTTTTGGGAAAAGCAAAAAACAGGGAAGATTGAGAAAAATAGAGAAAACTTTTGGATTATGATAATTTTTCGGGGAACTGAGTAAATTTGAGGATAAATCAAAATTCGGCAAGCGCTATACAAGGCCAATCAATGGGGAATAAATTGGCGACCCGTACCGCTCACAACTTGCACAGTGCTCATCCAATAGGTAGCTGTGGGTGTAACTAATGTCCAATTATGTCTAGGTGTTACATGTGGAAGCTTATGGAATACCTTTTACTTGATCAGCAGAGAACATTCACAAACTGAAAATATGCAAGAGAGAGATGGAGTGGAGGAGTACACAGGATTGGGTTCCAATAACCCTCAGAAGGCCCCCACCCGTAGGTGTATCTGCCTTATTGCTGTATGAAGTAATGGACTGACCTAGGGCTAAGAAAACCCTGAGTTGCTGTCACGTGCACACACATGGAGATATCTAATCCCTGATTTATGCATCAGTTTAAGGCTACTTTAGGGCACTAGCAGGCTCAGACAGGCACAGTGGTCAAGCATCCGGTCAGCCGCAGCATAATATATGTGTGTTAGCAGTCATGGGCATTTACAGCAGGCTGACCAGCATTAATCATGGCCGACCAACATTTGATGTAGCCAACTAGCATTTTATTTGTCCAAGACGCTGGAGGCTGGCCGACTTGCGCAAGGAGGGCCTATACACAGCTAGGCCAGCATTCATTCATAATCATCTCTCTTTTGGAGATTGGTCTTAGATAAGTCTATTTTGGAAGGCCATTGGCCAACCATGTATATTACCTTTTCATGTACATAATACATATACTGAAAACCTCTCTCTCTCTCTCTCTCTCTCATGTTTCTATGTTCTTCGTATTCCATGATGAGTTCCCATGGACAGTTTTGTATCACCCCACTGAGATAGCTATGTTTATGTTTTCTTTCTGTTTTATTTTCCATTCCATGATGAGATATGCCATGGACATTATTGTATCACTTCGGTCTCATAGGCCCATTGGGTTTTTAGTAGACGCTTAATATATCTTTCTTTCTTTCTTTCTTTCGCCTGCGTTTTGCACTAAGGTTCCTATAGGGTGCTTAAGGGTTGTGATTAAGGCATGAAGGCTTCCGCTATGTCACACTTCCTGACCTTAAAGACGCGGACGTCAGCACTGGCCTGAAGTCACCTCTGCTGGATAGTGCTTATGTGCTGCGTTTTGCTCCACACAGGTAAGATGACCTGCGTTTTTGCTTATACACGCAAAGATGGACTGCAATCGACCTCATGTTGCTTGCATTTGGGCTGAGGTCTCGAGCACGTGTATCAACTCTAGATGTGTGCAAGAATCAGAGAGAGCTGCTGTAGGCTCATGCACATGTATGTATAGTGCCTGGGGGGGCTGGCTGACTGCATGAAGAGAAGGCCGACTAGATGCGTGGGCTGGTCATTGGTGTAATTTGCCCTTTTTAACCTTTCACAAGGGCACCTGGCCATTGGGATTTGTGCTCAAGGTAATGGGCACACAAAGAACCCATGGCCCCCAACTTGGGTGGCCGATGGGCTTCCCAAAGTCTTCAAAAGACTTTAATCCAAATATCCCAAAGCTAGACGGTGTTGCTAGTACTTAGAATAAAAGTTTGCACACATCAGGACGACGCTTTTGACTTATGACCTGACAATGGGCAGCCAACCAATGACCTAATAAGTGTAGGCTAACATGAGGGGGGACAAAGATGCTCTATAATCTGCCTCTCTGAAGATAAAACGCATGATGGGCATCCAGTCTCCACCCCCACGATGCATACATCGATATCTGAGAGAGAAAGAAGTTCTTCCATGGCTCAGCACCTCGAAGAAAGCCTCTAACCACTAGCTTGCAAAGCAAGGCTCTGCACTAGATATCTTGATCTAGCTTGCAAAGCAAGGCTCAGTGCCTCAAAGAAAGCCTCTAACCACTAGCTTGCAAAGCAAGGCTCTGCACTAGATAACTTGATCTATAATATTCATTCCTCCTTCTTACATGGGACAAATGATAGTCTCCCATGCAACTCTAGCTCGAGTATCTAGTGTGCCATCCAAACCTAGCCAAAGAAAGTTGTGGACCAGTCTCCACAGCTGACCAAATCATCCTCGAGAGAAGCACCATGTCACATGCGGAAGCCTCTGTGGCCAGATCATCACTCAATGGAAAACGCAGCACTCCCACTGGATGCTTGATGCACAAACAACTGGATAAAAACGCGAGAGAAAGCAGTGACCTAACCTACTCAAAATCTTATTCATATACTTGTCTGTTACAATGCCATGTTGGAAGCTTAGCTTCCCTTGAAAAAGGTCACTTGTACTCCTACCTATGACCCAAGTCCCAAGTGGGAACTTGAATGAATGACATAAAGACCTTGGCCCTCTTTATATAGCCCCTTGCAAATCTGGCCGACTGAACCCAAACTGGCCGACCAGCATTTAATGCTGCCGACCAGCACATTCTTGGCGTATTCCTCCTGTCGGGTTGCTGCCTGGTCCATGCCTTCTCTTGGTTCCACTCAGCCCTAAAAGGGGTCTGATTCTGTCCTACTGCCTGTCCAGATCAGTGCGGAAGCATGTCCACGTGGCATGCACGTGACACACCAACAGGAGAAGATATACCAGACTGAGGCAAGCAATACTTGGTTAATCACCAAGGCTCTAGAGGCTAAGTCCAGTTTCCTAGAGCTCCAATGAAGTGGCTTTTTCCTTCTGCTCATGAGAACTGGTGCAAACTACTGTGCGAAGTATACATCGATCCCAACCTGACATTACAAGTATCTTGCAGTGCTGCCTCCCTCAATCCAAGTATATCTAAATTTTATAGAAATCCTCCGAGCCAATCCGAAAAGAACAAAGGCAAATGTGGGAGGCAGTGTCATCCGTAAGCTATGTTCATCCTCAGAGCAGACTCAAGCCGGATACCCCAGCAGTGGATCAAAGATATATATTCATAGCCTCAACTCTCTTTGACAAACAAATCAGGAGATCTGGAAGCGCTCTCCTCTGTCACCACATGCCAATATATGAGCATCAGTATACAAGCATGACATTTCTCTGATCCAATCCTCAGAGAGAACCCTGTGCATCTAAGGGTTCCTTCCAAAAAACCTCAATCAATTCTATCATATGCTTTCTCAGAGTCAAGCAGTAGAATGGCTAAGGGCTGGTTGCTCGCTTTAGCCCATTCCACTGCCTCCCACAAGGAAAACATGATGCGATACATGCACCTCCCTTGTAGGAACCAGTCTAAGTGTCCTGAATCACATTCTATGAGATCGGCTGCAACCTTATATTAAATGCTTTTGCCAAGATTTTATAAGCAGTTCCAAGCAGTGTAATCGGCTGCCATTGGCTTATGTTTGTCTTATCCCCTCCTTTTGGGATGAGATGAATAAGACCCTCCATGAAGAAAGAGCGCATATTTTCTGTGTTCCACATATCTTGGAAGGCCATAGTGATTTGTTCCCCAAAGTCATCGGAAAAGGAGGGTGATAATTCTCCTGGACACTTACCGCGAGGAGGATTGTCTCATGTATATGCTTGCAGCTGGGACTATGAGCTCTTCCGGTGGTATTGAGTGCTAGACCCACTTGGGCAGGCATGTTTTGAGAAGGTACTGATGTCTTTAGCCCGTATGCTAGTCCTTCCAACTTGCGTGGGCCTTCACTTTGTTTTGCAATGCCATTGGTGGTGGCATTGGAGCAGCTTCTTGTTCTGCTGGTGCAGACCAAGTGGTGGAGGATCTTGATCCGCTAATGAAGCAAAAGAAGGATTTGTTCAAGATCATGAAGCACCTCAATGATGTGGTCTTTAAGCTAGAGTCACCAAGTCATTGGAAAATACATCTGGTGTTCCATTCAAGCAATCTTGTGCTATACCATGGACCGGACTTGGTCTCTCCACCCGATAACAAGCCCGAGTTAGTGGATGATGGTCTTCAAAATTTTGGTCTGAGAGCACATGATCAACACCACCTTAGGACCATCGGACTCTTGTTTGAAGACACTGGAGCTCCCGTAAATGCAGCACACCCCCCCCCTCAAACCCTTCTACTTTCATGCTGCTCTCCATCTCCCACATTTTTTTCCCCTCTCTTCCTTTTTCCTGTTTTTGCTTCTCCAACCGTTGTTCCTGCCCACCCCCCTCCATTTCCCGCTTCCAGGTGCCCTTCCCAACCCTCCTATGCTCTTGCCACCTCCTTTGCCTGTCTCTGGCGCATTCGCCCCTTCCACCTCCTCTCTGCGCCACTTCCGCTCTTCTCCGCCTCTTCCACACCTTTCATTGCTGCCACTTTGCTTTCGCTTCCTCCCCCCCTTCTTCCTTCTATCCCCCTCCTTGCTCAAACCCAACCTTGCTGCCCTCCCCTCCTCTTTTGTCTGCTTCCCCCTTCTTTTGCTTCCTTTCTCCCATGCGCCTCTTGTTAGCAGTCATCTCTTGTCTGTACACTATGTCAGGGCCTCTGTTGTGGGTGTGCCCACCCATATTTGGTGTCTTCCCATTTTTCCTCTCTCTCCGTGTTTTTTCCTATTTTCTCTGGAGCTGTGTGTGGGTTGTCGGCTGCCCCCAGATGTCTGGCCGACTGTGTTTGTGCTGCCCGTGTGATCTGGTGCTGCCTGACTGTACTATACTGTTGGCCGACTACGTGATTGCTGGCCGACTGGGTATTTTACAGGTCATGGGCACCAGGGCAGCTGTCGGCTGACTTTGGGCTGGCCGACCAGCAACCAGGGGCCATATAAAATGGCCCCTTGCCCCCACACTCCTGTATTGTGTATTTCCGGGATTTATTGGTGTATATAGCAGAGTTACACAAGCTTCTCTCTCTCTTTCATATGTGTATTGCTCTCTACAGCAATTGTCTTCATTTCCATTGTGCATTCTGACATGGTATCAGAGCCCCACATGGCTTGAAGCTTGGAGACATTGGGACGTCGAGGGTTTGCTGATTGGAGATTGTTTGGGCTGTACGGGACTTGGAGATCGGGTAGAAGGCGGCCATCACCGTTGGACAGCCACCTTGCATTCTATTTGCAGGCTCTTCTTCTTCTTTTTTCCTACCCACCCTCCCTTCACAAGACCTTGTGAACCCTTGAGATGGCAGATTCGCTTGAGATGGCTGAGAAGCACGTGAAGATCCCAACACTCCCCACGTTCCCGGTGGACTGATAGTTGGACGGGAACAACTACGGCATATGGAAGGTAACGATGGAATCTGTTTTGGAGTCCTATGACTTGGCTGATTTCATTGTTGATCGGGTTCCACGGCCGGAGTTGGAAGATGGGGAGTTATCCTCTATTCGGAAGGAACGGGAGGCACAGGCACAGTCATGGGATCGTGTTAATGCCCAAGTCCGTTTTTTCATCTTCCTTAATTGCACAACACAAGTGATCAATCACATAAAGCATATGACGCTGGCCAGAGGGATTTGGCAACATTTGGCTTCTCTCTACAACAGGGTTTCACCCATGAAGAGGATCTCCTTGGAAGTTTAGATGCGGGTGATGAATCCTGCAAAGTCATCGACGATGCGGGAGCACATCAACAAGCTGTAGGCTCTTCAGTAGAAAGTTCTCCAAGCCGGGAAAGAGAGATCGTCCGAGGATATGGCCATAACGTTGTTGTCACGCTTGCCCTCTCAGTACTCAGCATTTTACTCCTCTTTGATCACCAGTGGCAGGCTCAGCACCATCACATGGGAGGAGCTAGTGCCCATGGTCTTGGACCAGGAAGAGCGATTCACGAACCCTCCACAAGGCGGAGGTTCTAAGGCCTTGACTGGCCAAAGGTCGAAAGGCCGTAACAACAACAACAAGGGCAAAGGGAAGTCTTCATCGGAGAAGTCTTCTAAGAAGAAGCCCGATTCAGACCAAGAGAAACTGAAGGCCGAGAGAACCTGTAATGATTGTGGCGAGAAAGGCCACTATTGGAGAAAGTGTCTCAAGCGGACTGAGAAGAGTGCTGATTCTTCAGCTTCAGCTGCAAAGACTCCAACCTTGTGCACTTCGAGATGTTGGACACCGATGGTGCTGCTTCTTCTTCGAGCGAGGAGGCAGTTGGCTTCACCGCCAAGGATACTCGGGAATGGATTCTTGATAGTGGTGCTTCCAGGCACATGACTCCTTCCCGTGACTTCTTTCAAGATCTGAAATGGCAATCAGGTCACATTTTCATTGGAGACAATTCCACCATACCGATTCACAATGAGGGCCGGATGGAGATCATTCTCGATGGCAGAGGGGGAAAGCATTCCTCTCGTGTTCTTTACATCCCCGCCCTTGGTTTTCATCTATTGTCAGTGCATGAGGTGTGCAAGATTGGCTTCCGGGTAGAGTTTGAGGAGCATTCTGTTGCTCTACGGGACCACAAGACTAGCCAGGTTGTTTGGGAAGGCGGAGTGGAGAATGGTATATACAAACTCTCAGCACTCTCCTCTTTGACAAGTTCTCAGATTGGTGATTTGTGGCACTTTCGGTTTGGCCACTTGAATGTGGATGCACTGCGGCAAGCTTTCCGGGACCAGATGGTGGTTGGCTTGCCAGATGTTGGCGGCAAGCAAGGACACTGTAGTTCTTGCATTCGTGGTGAGCAGCACAGGGAATCCTTTCCGAAGCAAGCTTCCAGGCGAGCTTCGAAACCTTTGGAGTTGGTACACACTGACTTGTGTCGGCCTATACAGACAGCATCCTTGGGAGGTTCTTTGTACTTTATGCTGCTGCTTGATGATTGTAGCATATTCACTTGGGTTTATTTTCTTTCACAAAAGGACCAAGCTTTTGCTCGGTTCAAGGAGTGGCATGTGATGGTGGAGAAAGAGTATGGCTTGTAGATAAAGACACTTAGGACTGACAAAGGAAGAGAATTTTCTTCCAATGCATTCGTGTGGTTTTGTGCGGAACATGGCATCAAGCAAGAGCTGGCCAATACAGGTTCGTCGTCAGAGAATGGAGTAGTTGAGTGTAAGAACAGGACTGTGGTGGAGATGGTGAGGACGATGCTGGAGCATCATGATCTTCCTCGTCCACTTTGGGAAGAGGCTGTGGCTGCGGCTGTCCATATCCTCAACCGTTCTCCGACGACTTTAGTACCGAATATGACTCCCTTTGAGGCGTATTTTGGCAGGAAACCTAATGTCTCCCATTTCCGTGTGTTTGGGAGTGCTGCATATGTTCACATTCCAAAGAAGCGGAGGGGGAAGCTCGACTCAAAGTCCCAAAAGCTTGTCTTTGTGGGATATAACTCTCTTTCCAAGGGATACAAATTGTATGATCCAGAGAAGAACGAGGTCGTTGTCAGCAGGGATGTGGTTTTTGATGAGCGTGTTCCAGTTTCCACTGTTGATGAGCCGCCACTTCTTGGAGACCCAAAGGATTCTGATGATGATTCCCAATCGATTGTTCCAACTGGACAGCCTCAGTCCGTTGAGGAGGTTGAGCCCGCAACTGGAGATGAGCCCCCGCAGCAGCAGGAGGCTCCGCATTCTGTTCGAGTTCCCAGGTGGCTGGTAGACACCCTTCGGGAGTCCGGTGTTATGGAGATTCCCTCCGAATGGATCACAGAGGACGGACCTCAAAGATCGCATAGAGTTCGTGACACAAGTCATTCAGCAGAGCTTTTATAGGTAAACTATGCTTTGATGTCTTGTATCATGCGGCACAAAGAGCCCACTTCCATCAAGGAAGCCCTTGCACAGGACACTTGCAGGAAAGCCATGCAGGTGGAACTGGATGCCATTGAGAAGAATAACACCTTAGGAGTTGGTTCCAAGGCCATCGAAACGATCTGTCGTTGGTATCAAGTGAGTCTTTAAGACCAAGTATACATCAGATGGATCGGTGGACAAACACAAAGCCAGACTTATGGCTAAGGGTTATGCTCAGCGGCCTGGCATCGACTATGAGGATACCGTTGCACCGACAGTGAGGAGAACCACGATTCAGACCGTTCTTGCCCTTGCTTCTTCTTAGCGGTGGCCCATATTTCATATGGATGTTAAATCTGCGCTCCTTAATGGTGACTTGCAGGAGGAGGTGTATGTTGAGCAGCCTCCACGCTTTGAGGTTCCAAGATCAAAGGGGATGGTTTACAGGTTGCGGAAGGCCTTGTAGGGTCTTAAGCAGGCTCCCAGGGCTTGGAATCAAAAGATTGATTCCTCTTTCTACGGACTAGATTTCAGAGATCGGTTGCAGATCCCAACCTATCTCTCTTTCGGGACGCGGCATGGTCACGTTGATCATCCTTTATGTGGATGACCTCAAGGCTCATTCTCACCGGCGGTCATATGGAGCACATTGCAGTGACGAAGGCTGCCTTGTCAAAGGAGTTTGAGATGACCGATTTAGGCTTACTCCACTTCTTCTTGGGATTGGAGATCTGGCAAACCCAGAGGAGGTTCTTTGTCTCTCAGCAACAACGGTATATTCATGAGTTGCTTGAGGCCTTTGGGATGGAGAACTGCAAGCCTATCACGTCACCAATGAACCCGAATACGAAGCTTACAGTGAATGATCCTTGTGAGCCAGTTGATGCCTGTTTGTACCGGAAGCTGGTTGGTTCATTGATCTGGTTGGCTGAACACCAGATTGGACTTGAGCTTTCCTGTGGGGTTGTTGAGCTCATTTATGCAGACGCCGTTGAAGTCTCATGGGACGCAAGATTGCGGATCTTGCGGTATCTCCAAGGTACGAAGGATCTTGGACTCTTCTACACCAGTGGAGGTGAAACGAAAGAACGAGTTCGACTCCAAGTTGGAGTGACTCAGATTGGGGAGGAGATCCAGACACGAGGAGATCTACATCACGCTACAGTTTTACCCTCGGCTCAGGAGCTGTTTCATGGAGCAACAGGAGGCAGCCAACTATTGCCTTGTCGTCAACGAGGCAGAGTACCGGGCTGCTTGTGGTGCTGCTTGCGAGGTTGTGTGGCTGCGGAGGTTGCTTGGCGAGATTGGGTTTCCACAGAAGAAGCCCACGGTCATCCAGTGCGATAACCAAAGCTGTATCGCTATTGCTCAGAACCCAGTCTTCCATGCTCGGACCAAGCACATAGAGATACAATATCACTTTGTTTGTCAGAAGATTTTGGCTGGTGACATCTTTATTGTTCGACGGAGGACAATGCAATGGACCTCTTCACGAAGTCTCTACCTCAGGCTATGCTCCAGCGGCGCTCCAACTCACTGGGGTTGGTTCCACATCCAGGAGCTGAGAGGGGGTGTTAGCAGTCATCTCCTGTCTATACACTATGTCAAGGTCACTGTTGTGGGTGTGCCCACCCGTATTTGGTGTCTTCCCATTTTTCCTCACTCTCCGTATTTTTTCCTATTTTTTCTGGAGCTGTGTGGGGGCTGTCGGCTACCCCCAGATGTCTGGCCGATTGTGTTTGTGCTGCCCGTGTGATCTGGTGCTGCCTGACTCCACTATACTAGTGGCCGACTACCTGATTGCTAGCCGACTGGGTATTTTACAGGTCATGGGCACCAGGGCAGCTGTCGGGGCTGACTTTGGGCTGGCTTGCAGCAGGTAGAGTTTTCCACGACTACTCAGGCCGTGTTTCTTGCGTCGCCAGATGGGCCTTCTAGTGCAAGTATGCCCTTGTGGACATGCAAAGCCAAGCCAACAGCCACCAAGAGTCCCAAACAGTGGTGAGCCCAACACAAGGTCTGACTATGTTGCCGGTCATCAACTCTGCCAAAATGCCACACACACACCCCACACACCCCCCCAATCCTCTCCTTCATCCCTTCCTCTAGCGGAGAGCCTCAACAGCAAGTCCCACATGAGACCAGTGGGCAGCAATGGTAGACCCACAGGAGACCAGCGGGGGCAGCAATGGTAGACCCCTCGTAGGCACCATCACCACCGTCGAGGTAGGCACAGTAGGGACTGAACCCCTATGGACTCCGCCTCAATGCAACAGTTCCAACTTTGAACCGTTATGAGCATTTATCCCTGGACCCACCCCAAGATTCAGCGGCGGCAGATCCTTCGGTTTAGGCCCAATTAGTTGATACAGCATTGTGACTCGGTGGAGGGCGTCCTCAGAGCCCGGCCATTAGCTTCACATTCCTTGGGTGATCTCACAATCTTGGAGGCCATCAAGACGGCTTGGCTGAAATTCCACATGGAGCTTGAGCCCTTTACGGCCCCAACCCACGAGGCCCCCATTTGACATGTGGCAATGCCCATTGAATAAAGACGGTCCACATGAGCAAAAGGATGCCCAAAGGTTGGGCTGCCCACACTTGCATCCCTAGGCCCAAACACTCACTGGCCCAATTTTAATGAATGTGAATAGTGAAGGTTATAAAACCTTTAGAAAAAATAAACAAGGGTTTAAATGAATGCTTACCACTTGTTCACAGGCCACAAACCATGTCAAAATACAGGACACTCACATGGTTCATGGGTGGGCATCTCCTAACTATGAACCGACGTCATTGCAGGCAGTCACACGAAAACAAGTCACGCCAAATCAGTTTCAAGCAAGCATAGATGTGTGCACGTGCATTATGCAATGGATATATCTCCAATTCCAGAAACTTGTAAATAGCACGTCTTTCCGAGCATGGAACTAGCTCAGTGGGAAGCCTAAACTAGGATCCCTCACAGTTTCCACGTCCAAGCTACACTACGGGTGACACGAGGCCTAGCCACCCCAAGGTAACACTAGTCCTGGCCTCAATACGGGCGACACGAAGCTCCCTAGGCTCCCGTACCTTGGCATGAAATAGGCGAAGACCACTTAGGCCCAAATGGTGACAGCCCTACACTTGTCATTATAGCTTTTACTTGCCATTCTATCTCATACGAGCCCCAAATCTATAAATTGGAGCCCTCTCTCTTCATTTGAGCAGGCTCTATTGCTACAAACTAACCTCTTCTTTATTCTTGATGGTTCTCCACTCCAAGGTTATGGCTCTCTACCCCTGCTATAGGCTGCCCAAATGCTGGTTGCTCTCTTTCTCTCTCTTTGCAAGGTTGCCCATGAAGTATTTGAAGGCTTCCATTGCGAAGAAATCTTGAAGGCAGGGAGGGGTATTTGATCATTATAATAGGATTTTCAGCCATTGGGCATTTGTCTTTTTAATTGATTATATTTTTATGGGCCTATGATTCAGCTATATGGGTTCATGGACAGCTTTATGGGCTTATAATTCAGCCATATGGGTTTATGGACAGCTATGTGCGCTATTACATAAGCTACGTTGGCCAGTATACACACGGAATATACATATTCTTGGCATTTTCATGGGGCTTTTTGATGAAAGCCCGTGTATATGAATTATTCATGGTAGTATGTAGAAAAATCTGGAGCGTGTGTTCCCCCAAAGCTTGTACATGATATTTTCTCCTTGGGTAATAAAATACTCCAAGGGGGAGGTCGGCCCATTCCGGCCTCTATGTGGTGTCAAATGTGTACATCTCTCTTTTACAACTTTGTGGAATTAAGTGGCATATATTTAAGGTTCTGGCCAATTTAAGTGTTGAATTGCATTAATGGTCAAGTGTTTTGTGAAATCCCTTCCTCTTACCCACTCCCAGTTACATTGGTATCAGAGCTTCGCCTATTTCACACTCTTGCGTGAAGACAATCCTATTGGGGTATAAACACTAGCTATTAGTGTAGTTAAACACTGCAAGCCTTTCCACTTATGGAAGCAAACATGCATCATGAGCAACATGAGCAAAAGAATGTTTGGCTTATGAATATATGAGTTCGTGTAATCTATTTTGGAAGCACAGACTTTGCTTTTGTGCCTGGACCTGTTTATTGGTATTTGGGTAATTCTATCAAAGCTCATAGCAATCTCTTCTAAACTCGTGTGACGAACTTGACCAACAAGAGATAAGTACTTTTCCATTGTTATTTGTTTTGTGTTCAGCAAATATGCATTTTTGGATAAGTACTTACCCTTGTACATGTATACAAGGAGAAAAGTAAATTGTTTGCCTTGAGTTGTTTCGGGGAAACATTTTCAATGGTTGAAAAAGCCTAGTATCTATGATATACATGATTATCATATGGAGTTATGGCTCCCTTTACTGGGATGTATTGGGCACAACTCATGGATTGAGGATGTTTCAATGGATTTCTATTGCAGCCAAAATGCCTATAAAACTATTGGCAACCGAAATGCCTATAAATCTATTGGTGGCCGAAATGCCTATGAACTATGTGTAGTAGAAATGTTTATGAAGCACCAGGACTATGGCTGTGAGTGATTCTTATCTTATGTTACACACTTGAGCCCACCTTTGCTCCAAGGTGTGGTCGGAGTACCAACACGGAGTGTAAGTGGTATAGTGAACTTGAGCCCACCTTTGCTCCAAGGTGGCTCCCGGCACCCACTCCCCACTCTTTCACCCTTGTTCTTATTATATCTTGCATACTGTTGGCAATGATGCACTGCTCCACTTACCCTACCACTCCTCGGCATCGCAGAGAGCTCACAGCTACAAATATATCCACAAAAGCCCTGGCCTTGGGGTTTGGCAAGGCTATGAGAAGCAAGAAAAAAACAAACTGCATGAGATAACTACAGTTGAGTACTTACTATCTCAGTGATAGTCTTCATGACGCTAGCGACGTCCTCGCCACCACGCAGCAGAGCTTGATAAGTCTCGGGGCTCCAAGCTTCTTCTTCTGTATCATTGGCAGGCCGGGCGCTCACTGCAACAACAACAAGAGTTCTCCTGTTATTCCTGCCCTGTTGATGTTGCTGGGTACGCTTCGTCCTGATTGGATAGTAAGAAGGGAAGTGCTTGCAAGCTGCTGTTGTTGTTGTTGTGGTAACGCTCGCAATCCTGCTATGGAGGACTGTCACTTCTCGAACCAAAATGCCACATGAGCTGCCTCTACCTCCAGATGGTAATATTGAATTCGCCATCGCCGCCGCTCCCCACCACCTCCTCCTCACCTCAGCCAGACCCTGCTCTACACATACCATACTTTATAGCGAACGAGCATTTTAAGAAATCAGCTAGATGCTAAGGAAAAATCTAATTTTTTCCCAAATTCAATAACTTCCATTTTCGAAAGGCTTTATTACGTTTTATTTTTTCATAAGGTTTCCTAAAGACCTTATAGTAAAAGGGAGGCTATATTACAGACTTTGTAAAAACTAGTGTGGTGACCCGTCTCTCTAACGGGCAAGAAGCATTTTGCATCTAGGTACATGCAAAAGATATATGTGTAAAATCACCCTTCCTTTCCTTTTAGAAGCTAGGCACATCGAGTTACACGCAAACACGCATAAAGATGTACGTATGTATGTACATGTACGTATGAGTACGTGTACGTAAAATCCATTGAAACCATACATGCCACAACTGAAAGATATGTGTAAGTCTGTGCGCGCCTATGAATGCATGTGTGCATGTCACATCACACATGTAAATATGTGTCTGTGTATGCGTACGCACCATAATATCCATAGATACTGGTCACACTCATACATATATGTATACATCGCCCTCAACTTACCAAACTAATATATAAAAACATCGTGATTGCCATATATATCCATATAAAAGCTTCTAGCATTACAAACCCATAAAATGATGAGTATCTTAACACACATGAACACAACCTCAAAACAATCTTCGGACAATAGGATTCTCTCTCCTTGGTAGCCTATATCCTACGCCTCCATCTGGCAAAATGTATGCCATAAAAAATATTAGCATTGAAAATATAACTCTCATAGAAAAAAGTTGTATAAAGATAAAAGCTTACAAAACTCATTTGGTGGATCAATATTTTAGGCGAACGGCGTTTGAACAGGCTTGTAAACAGCAAATCGAAAAATTCTGTATTGTCTGGTGCCTATGCACCGAAAATCTAGCTTATCAGGCTTTTCATAATCCACAAACATTACACGTACATGAAGCTGATCTGCAACCTTCCACAATCATAGATTGTAAATTCCTAGGAGCCCAAAGCTCTCATCGTCTCGTAACTGTCTCGACCATACAAACCCAACAATAATCTAGGTTCTAAAAAGTGAAGATATTCCCTATTGCAAATGAATGTTTCAATAAAAATATAAATTAATCAAACAAAACACAAAAGCTACATAAAAAGAAAGTTTGTATATATACCGTAAAACACCAGTGCTCTCTAACAGTTCGATAATTAGAGAAGCTGTTGCTTGGCCTTCCCAAAATGGAGGGTCTACAATTAAGCCATGAATATTAAATAAATCTTAGAAAATAATAATACCTGAATTATAACAAATGTCTAAAACATTTACCTTCAATATCTTGTCCATAAACGAACGAAAATGATCTCCTTGCCACATTCATCTTAAGCAATATATCCATGATATCAAATATAACACACACACACTCTCTCTCTCTCTCTCTATATATATATATACCTACATACATACACACACACACACACAATATAAGAGCATGGTATATAAAAGCAATCCAAAAGCAAACAAAGACAGCACTTGCACATCTTCATAAACATTCTCCAATCAAATGCTTCCTTCATTACACAAAGATAGGGCATTGTATATCAAATATAATACACACACACACTCTCTCTCTCTCTCTATATATATATATACACACACACACATACACACACACACACACACACACAATATAAGGGCATTGTATATAAAAGCAATCCAAAAGCAAACAAAGACTGCACTTGCATATCTTCATAAACATTCTCCAATCAAATGCTTCCTTCATTACACAAAGATAGGTATAAATGTAGTCTCTTACATTTGCAAACTGTCATTTACATTTAAATTCTTTGACATGCCATTTGCAAAACCTCCTTGTAGACAACATTGGTTATGAAGAGTTCATTTGAACCTATTGTGCCACTTTCATATTCCATAATATGCTTTACACACACTTTCACTGCATTGGATGATCTAACACGTGACATAGTGACGTACAGTTGTCCATGTGTGAATACTTGCGTGGCCAGATAAAGTCCCAATACACTCAATGTTTGTCCTTGGGACTTATGTATTGACATACCAAAAGCTAACCTGACAGGAAATTGCCTCCCTCTCATGTCAAACGGCAATTGAAGCATAGTAGGCACAAATGTTATCCTAGGAATAAAGACTATGTCTCCAATGTTTGTACCTGTAATGATTTCTGCTTCTATCACCTTTGAGTTAAATTGCTTGCATATCAATCTGGTACCATTACAAACTCCCTGTCGAGGGTCCAAATTACGGAGCAAAATGATGGGCGCATTAATCTTTAGAAGTAAGCGGTGAGGAGGGTAACCACCACTTAAGTTCAAACTATTCAAGTACTCAATTGGATACAGTATTGCGTCATTCTCGCAAGAAACAATAGAATCTGCACTAAGGTATTCTCTACAATAGAATCTGCACTAAGGTATTCTCTACAATAGAATCTGCACTAAGGTATTCTCTTTCAAGACCAGGCAATGAACTCAAGGCTAGTTCATTGATCTCATCAACCTCTAAATTTTGTGGTGCAAGAATAGCACGGTCTTTAAAGAAGCATGCATAATCCTCAACTCTATGAAGATCTTTGTATACCCATTCTACCAAACTCAAAACAGAGTTGCCATGGATCAACATTTGCGATGGAATTACTACTCTGCCTTCATTTTTTGGCTGACCTATAATGCCATCCCCAATTTGTAATGTCCATTTTACAAATTCATGTTCTATACCACAGTAAGCACTCTGTCTAACCCGCATATTTTAGGTGAGCTTTAAAACACTCACATATCTCCAAATATGTGACCGGCATAATGTTGCATCAACAATGTCTTCGTGCGATCCCTTTGGCACAACTAGTAAGATTTGCCTAAAGTCACCACCAAAAAGCATAACTTTTCCACCAAACACTGTATCACTTTGCATAATGTCCCTCAATGTCCTGTCCTATACATCATTGGAGTCTCGTTCCCAAATGATTAACCTTGCAAGCTTCGACACCTCGGCCAATGGGCTATTAGCTTTGATTCCACATGTGCTAGAAGCATTAAGTACCAATGGAATTTTGAAACGTGAGTGAGCTGTACGACCATTTGACAGTAATAATGCGGCTATTCTAGACGATGCACATGCCAAGGCAACATGTTTCTTTTCATGCAATCGAGATAGCAAGGCATTGTAAAGATAAGTTTTGCCTGATCCACCTGGTCCATCAAGAAAAAAAACACCACCTTGGTTCAAAGAAACAGCTCTAAGGATAGTATAAAATGCTCTTGATTGACAACTATTAAGACCCTTTCCATGGAAACAGACAAATCAGCCTGCTGAATAAAATCAAACATCGTCTCTTCCATCAGCAAACCATTGTTGACAGTGGCAAAACTTGATCTATCTGGAGTAGGCAACCCTTCAAAATCAGTTAATCGCTTTCCATACTGGTGTAAGAGATCTTGCATGTGCAACAAAGCCCGATTCTTTGCTATAGAATGACAAACACCAACATCGACACACCCTCTTTGTAGCAATGAATGTAAAAAATCTTCTAAAAGTTCAGCAGAGAATTTGTCCCAAAGCTTCCCAAAGTATATAGGCTCCCAAAAAACCATTATAATGATGACAAACAATTGACACAACTGAAATCGTGTATTCTGAATTGTAGCTTCATAGAGATACATGCACCACTCCTCATCACTCTCTAGCATCCCTCTGGCTTCACATGCAGCTTTAAAACATGGATACAAATGTCCATTCACTATTCGCAAATCCTCAAAAGATTTGCACCCTTTGCACACTGTGAGCAGCATCCGTAAGTAATATTGCTCACCTGCACTCGGATTAACATTATACATACGTCCAATCATATTTTCCCTTTTTCTTTTAGTCCATAAGTGAAGAGCCGAATTCCACGTCCACTTGCAAGCGAAATCAACATATAGTATGCTATTTGCATCTGCATACAATTGATTGGCTTTGAACCATTCAGTGAGAGATGTTCTTTGGTTTCTCTCACAACTAATCACATCACGTAAGTCATCTTGGTCATTGAAAAGCACATTATTATGCATTGGCAGATGAACATGTAACCTTTGTATATCGGGCTTTTCGTCGTGCAAATCGTATTGATATATGCGCCAACATACCTCTGAAGTAGAAACGTACCGTGTATCCAGATATTGATTAACCTCATCAATAACCCCATTTTTGTCTTGCAACTCTATAGTAGCTCTATCATGTCCTTTGTATACATACTTATACAAATATTTTATAACTGTAATGGTAGAGCATACTTCTATGTTAATATGGGCTTTGTACCTCAAAGAGAGAAAAGGGTTATATGGAACAACCCATCGACTATCCACCCTATAATCCTTTACCTGGATGAAACTACCATCATCTTATCGCATGTAAGGTGGATACCCATTGTCATCAATGCTAGTACTGTCACAAAAATTTCGTGGAACCGATGTTTGCAACTCCCATTAACCATGCAAGGAGAGCGCATATTCAGTTTACCACATGGTCCATGGACATTGCAATGACTAATTATGCTATGCAACTCTGGAAACATCACCTTGTCAGGAAGTTCAGCACACACCAACATATCATAGTGAGGGATCTCAATCGGTTTACATCCACTTTCCAAAATCAATAATATATGTGCATGTGGCAAGCCTCTTTTTTAAAATTCAATAAGAGAAAAAAATCCCAATACCGTTCCAAATATTGAATTTTTCACCAATAAGTGCATCATGTCCTTATGCTTCTCATAAAAGACCCGTGCAGTCAAGTCGGGTCGATCTCCTGACCCGGCAAATAAAGCATTGGTTATTTCATCCCACTTAGGATTGCAAGTAAAGGTGATAAACAGGTTAGGTTTACCCATTTTTCTAACAATAGCCACTGAATCTTAGTACAATTGATGCATATATCTAGGCCCCCCAATATATGTAGATGGCAGTACCACCCTGCGTCCAACAATGCCTACAAAGACTCTATTTACTCCATCACTTAAATTAACCATATCTGCAAGACCCTGGTATACTTCTGCATGCAATGCTTTTTGGTTATTGCGTATCCATACTAATCTAGATTCTTGCATGCTACTAAATGCATCAATAATGTACTGTTGCAAAAGACGACCACCGCATAGAAGGCATGCATTTGTATCTTCCCTAATCTGTAGTCTATAAGCATAATATTGTCGTTGAGTTACGATCTTTGTATCCTCATTTGAGCCTTCTCTATTGACTGGAATTCCAACATGCCAACCATCCTCTCCTTGAGGAAATAGAAGAACATATAATAGAGGCATATATGAGCGATGCAAGTTAGATATTTTTTTTTATAGCTCCTATGCGTGACATTATTTGAATGTCTCTATGCCCCTATGCGTGACATTATTTGAATGTCTCTATGTAAGTTAGATATTTTTTTATAGCACCTCTGCGTGACATTATTTGAATGTCTCTATGCCTCATATGAAAATCATCTCCTTGACCCGGCATGATAGCTGCAGCCTCACTTTCTGTAGGAACCAAGTATTGCCGTGAGGTTGATCGAGCTTCAGTGAGGATGACCATTCTCAAATCCGCATGTGGACTTGACAGCAACATTTCTCTCATTGAACGAAGTGCATGGGCGTATGGATTATGTACATACATCATTGTTTGCAACCTTTCAACAATGTTGTGATTTAAAGAGGGCGTCCCATGAAATCTATTCTCTCTAATTCATGCTCTGTATCATACACATAAAACTGAGCAAATCGAGGAGCCGCATCTCGGGCTCCATTAGGTGTGACAGAACTAACACAATGATAGGTGGTACCATGGATTCGAAAATTGAATACTCCTCCTCCCCTTGTGAATTGACTATCCAAGTGAGCACCCAGTGAAACAAATACCAAGGCATTATTATAAGAGCATATATTCTTTTTGTATTCCTTACTTGCATTATCATTACCAAGCAACAACTCGACCAATGTAGGAGGTGGATTTTCCAATGGCAATAAAGAGACCTTCCCACTTCCACAACAGTGTTTGCCCACATATTCTCCAACCTTTCTTGTCGCCTCACACTTCCAAATCATTGCACCGCAAAAATGACACTTGCAAGAAAGGGCTCCTAATAATGAGTGACGAGTACAATCTCCAGAATATACCACCATAGTTGCTGGGTGCTTGACATTCCGAGGCAAAGAAAACACCCGCCTTATAGAGTGACATTCAGATTTAATATCTTTCACATCACCAACATCAAATGTTATAGAATGTAAATTATCATACTTAGGTAGCTCATTTAAATCAAATGAGAAAGGGCCTCGCGCCAAATCTCTATGTGTCTGAGCATTGTGAGGTTCATTGATAGGTTCTTGAAGAACCGTAGCATTGAGAATAGTTCTGTTTCTTGAATCCAAGTAGATTCCACCATGGGGTTCATTATGCTCCTCATTTTCAACCCTTCCAAATGTTTCAATTCCAGCTATGGCAAAGTAATCCGAAAAATTAGCATCGTTTTGTTTTCGAATGCAAGTCCTTGTCTCTAACCGTTTACGATGGCGAGTCATGCGTGTTGTATCCAAAATTCGAAGCTGACGAACTTGGTTCGAGCTCAAGTATATACAGCTCCTAGCCATCTTTAATCTCCTTCGAAACACAAAATTACGAATACTATTTTTCTTAACTTCAAACAACATAATACTTGAGATAGACAAAGAGAGAGACAATGACATAGATATACATACATACATACATACATACATACATACATACATACATATATATATATATATATATATATATATATATATATATATATATATAGAGAGAGAGAGAGAGAGAGAGAGAGAGAGAGAGAGAGAGAGAGGGAGGCAGAGTTGAAACATGTTGAGAGATAGAAGAGAGAAGTATTAAATTTGAAAAATAGAAATTTCATACATATCGCCAAAATGAAGAGCCAAAATTTCTAAAAGTCGGAACACAATTTGACCCTTGATAAAAAAACATCATCCCTCTCACAAAATCTCTAAGCAACTACCCTGGCTTCTAAAACATGGCACATGTTTTTCATAATTGCATTGAGTCGATTAACAGATATCTTTAGACTCAATACCTCCATGCCTAATGCACGCACTTGATCTTTTAGAGAGTCTACATGTTCTTTACATTGCCCATTACATCCACGTAGACATAGTTTTCTTAGTGGTGCGGTTGCATGTATGGCGCAGTAGTTTAAGGACATTTAAAGCTTGTTTGTCCAGATAGAGACCTTGACCGAGCAAGGTGCTTTGCAGCTCGAACATTCATCAACTCATATGGTGTAGACAAAGCTACTTCTTCATTGCAAGAATTATCCATAGCTACTACATCTTTGGAGAGGTTATTATCATTTTGAAGCTCCATTTGCTGAAATTCAAAATTAAAATCTTAAAGATCTACAGATATCTCTATGTATCTTTGCCAACATAAACCCAACCCTAGTATCGTATATGTATATCGCAACAACAACAGAAAGAAGTACACAGCGATACATATATTTCTCTATGAAAGGTTTTTTTTTTTTAAAGTATGTTAATGTACACAATTCTCTCTCCACCACTCTCTCTCTCTCTCTCTCTCTCTCTCAGGCATTCCCCATTAAAGCATTCGATTTTAGCATTTAGCTATACAGATATTTCTAGCTTCATCTTTGAGCATTCAAAGCTTGGCTTATGGCATTCAGCGTTTAGCTATACAGATATTTCTAGCTTCATCTTTGAGCATTCAAAGCTTGGCTTATGGCATTCAGCGTTTGGCTCTTATGTCTCCAGATTCAGCCATTCGGCTTCAGTCTTCAACATTCGGCACTCGACTTTTCGCTTTGAGTGTTCGACTAGGTTCTCTGCTGCAACCACCTTTCAGTGCTTAGCTTCTGCACTTAGCGACATTTGATTGCGACCTCTCCATCACTAGCTTAGCAATCAGCTTTCAATGCTTGGCATTCAGCATTTAATTGCAGACACCTTTGAGTCCTTCAACAATGATAGGATCTAGACCATTGTAGATAGATTTAGCAAACAAGCATATTTTGTTCCATGTAAGAAAACATCGATTGCTACACTTTGTTGCTAAGTTGTTATTAAAACTATTTTAACTCACCGTGGTTTTCCTAGACTAATTATTTCTGCTAGAAACTCTTGCTTTTGCAATTATTTTTGGATAGCTTTTTCTATAATTTAGGTACTCAAATAAATTTCAATTGTACTTTCCATTTTGAGAGCAATGGCTAGACCAAGGTAACTAATAGCACTATCATGGATCCTCTACGATCTTATACTATTATTGCACCCTCTAATTGGGATGAGCATTTGCATATCTTGCAATTTGCTACCCCCATTCTGCCCCACAGGCAAATCCCCCTTTGAAATCATCTATGGTAAAAGTTACCTATCCCGGTCTCTAGGATTAGAACACAACTGCTGATAATTTTACTTATGTGACCATACCCAAATCTTGGCCGAATTCACTCGATCTATTCAAAAATCTCAAGAAAAATATACCAAGCAAGTTAACAAGAAGCGAACACCTATGCAATCTCAAGAAAATGATTATGGCTGGTTACAAATTGAGAAATGCAGACTTAAGAGCGTTGAAAAGCACCCCAAACTTAAACTTGCTCCACGATTATATGGGCTATTTAAGATTCTTGAGAAAATTAATGATAATGCCTTTTGATTAGAAATTCCCTCTCATTGGCGTATACACAACTCTTTTTATATCAGTTTACTATGCCATTTAAGGGAACTCTTCCAATTTACCTTTCTCTAAATGACCCACCCCTTTTACGAGAAGACTCCAAATAGTCCTCGAAGCAATCATTAACCATGATCAACCACAACTCGTACTGGTACTGTTTATCATCGCTACTTGTTTAAGTACAAAAATCACTCTATTGAGGAAGCACAGTGGCTCCTAGAATCATCATTACCTCCCTACCATGCCCTAATTACTACCTATCATTCACAGTTGCCTTGATTCTAGTTTTTAAGTATACAGACTCGCTGATTGTTGGCAGTACAATATGTACACATATTGCTTGATTGAGGCAATATACAGATATCCACTCCTATGTGTAGACTCGCCAATTGTGGCAGCACACTATTAGGTCCATTGTGTGGAGGCCTGCCAATTAAAGTAACACTTATTGTGGGAAGAAGAATCCCCGATTGAGACATATTCCCAAGTACATGATCAACTGAGGATAGTTGTATTTTAACCCTAAGGCATGCTATGAAAATGAAAATTGTTGAAATTATTAAAATGGTATTTTTATGGTGTTTCATTTATCATGAATATTTATTTTTGATTATTTACTACATGGTTAGTGACTTACCTTGTAAGGTAGTGGTCACATCGTGTTGGGTAGATAATCACTGGATATAATATTTGGCATGTGTTTTTGATAGTAGGTTAGTGGTATGGGCGACTCAATGAGGGTTTCACATGTGTGCACATTTTTGGCGACATTATATTTTTGGCAGGGTTAGTGCGGGCAAATCAATGAGAGGGTTGCACATGTGTGCACATTTTTGGCGATATTATATTTATACAACATTATATTTTTGTAACAGATTTATGGCTGTTATTATTTTGGATTTATGGCCGTCATTATTTTATATCCAAACGGTGGTCAAGCACATTTGTTCATATGGTTTATTTACCCTTAGTAGGTTCATGGATCAATTTATTTAAAGTTATAACAAGGTTCATACATAAAAGCTTAAACTTTTCTATTTTTAAGAGCAACGCCCAAAGTGGAGTGTAAAAACTACTTTTGGTTTGCCAAGTAAAAGATATCTAAATACACTTGCTTGAAAGTGTGAGCTGTCAAACAAGTGGAGGAGATTTAACCCATTTTGGTGTCCTGCATGTTCTTCTTCTTTGTGTATTACAGCAAGTTGGATATATTTTTATGCTATGGTTTTGAACAAGCAATGTGTGTGACAGAGAGAGACATGGGGATTATTTTAATTATTTTTATGTAGTAAGAGGACCATCACACACTTGTAACACATACTGGCAACACACACACTCTTTGCATTCACATGTATGTAGCCCATTTACATGCATATTTGCACCTTCACATGCGTACATGCCACACACATTTGTATATACACATCCACCTACACACCACTACACTTGCGCACATCGCAATTTCACTTGCATATGCACCGGTGCGTACATATTTGCATTCTCGCATTCGCACGTGTATTGCATATGCACATCCACACATGTTCACCCCATACACTTTCAAATGCACATAAAGACACGTATACTCCTGTAAATTCACCCATACGTGATGATCAAATCAACCCAAAACACGTCAATTGGAATAGCTTCTAGGACGAGTGGATGACTGTGCACAAATCATCATATAGGACAATCTATACATTTCGTGCATGCGTAGAGAGACAAGGGTTGGTTGTATTATACAAATGCTACATGGCAATGCTGTTTTAATGACTATCCTTGCACATGAGAGCTTTGTGAGTGAAAAGGGAAAGGTGGTCAAGCATCGATTGGGTTGCCAAGTGTAGGTAGGCAACCCATTCACTAGCTCATATGCATTCGTCTCCTTCAGGCAATGGTGGTGCAGTCTAGAAAGGACCCATCAGCAGAGATGCTTCTTAGAAAGCTCCACACCACCTCCTTCCTTGACTCAAATGATCATACTATAGACCCATCTGCCTATGTTTTGAATTTGAGCTTTGTCTTGTCCCCCCTCTTAGACAACAGCTAGAGAATGACAAGGAGAATGAAAGCTTAAGGAGATTGAAGCAAAAGGTTTGAAGATGGTGTAGATGCTGAGGTTAGGGTGTTGAGCTTGAGCATTCTATCATTGGGGAGACAAGACATCATCATCATATAAACTTGCCCTCCTCATCTAGCCATAAAACCCATCTTTTCACATTGAAGGAGGATTGAAGGAGGGCAACTCTGACAATATTAAGTGTGCCTTCTTGGTGCACCAAAACATTGTCTCTAGCCTGACTTCTATGGCAAAATTTGGAAGAATGGTATTAAAGTTGATATCAACTGAGTGATGTTGAGAACCCCTAGCACAAGCTACATGCAGACAAGAACTCCCTTTCTCGGGTTCTCTATTTATTTGGAGGGCAGAGTGGAGTCGTAAAAGCAACTGCATCTTGAAACATTTGACAAAGGGTATCTGCCACCACAGACAAGAACTCCCTTTCTCGGGTTTTCTATTTATTTGGAGGTATTTGTCATCTCCATGCTGGATAAACCCTTTATCTTCGTCGAGATGCTGAGCAATGATGGGGCAAGGCAGTAGTCCTGCAACAAATTGAATAGAGCTTGTATGTCTGACAAAAGGAAATAATGCTTGCCTTCAATCGAAAAACGAGGGTAAAATTGACAAGGGCACATCCCCGACGTCCTCGTCCGCATGCTGGCGTGTGTCCTGCTCGACAAGAATGATGGTGTCACAACAACGAAGAGCCTCGATGTCAACATTCTAGGCCTCCTTCCTCTCCTCCTCCCAATCAATATTGTCCTCTATTTTTGAAGCTTCATGAGCTCCATCTTGGAGAAGACCACCTTCACCACACCTTTTGGTATTCTAGCAAGGGGGAGTTATTCTCCTAAAACCAAGTTTGACGATGATGGGAGGTGCCTTTTTCAAATCGAGCATACTTTTGATATTTGGAAGGAGTGGTAGACAAAATGGTTATGGCACATCAATCACTCACGTATAATAGTAGTGTGTGACGCATTCAATATGTAATGGTGGTTAGCTTGCTCTTAACTTTTGTACAACAAGATACATGAAAAGCAAATGCTTCTTCATAGAAATAAGCACATTTAAGTTTATACAATAGGCACGAGTAAATATATAGCTCTAATGCTCTTCCTAGAGAGGGTGAGAGAGAGTCCTGATTTCTTCTAATGTTATAAACCATTAAATGATATCAATGGTGTGGTTCACATCCTATCTTACTTTATGTACATACATATGTGTGTGTGATGTGATGTGAGAGTGAGAGTGAAAAGCATTGTGAGAACGAGATTCAAAAAGCTCAAGAGAGACTATGCATGCTTTGCACTGACGATATATTTCAAGCAAGACCACACATGGTTAAGGAAGCCACATTCATGATGTAATAATCATTGTGAAGTAGGCCAGAGCTCACGCTTGTGCAAGACCAAAAAGAGGCTGGCCACCTCGTCCTCTTCACCAGCATAAACCTCTCCCGCTCTAAAACATATGTTGGCATACCAATGCTTCCAATCAGCAACACTGCAGGCCACAACAAGTTCCTTGCATCCCAACCACACCGTTGGCACGACCACAAGGCACCTGGCCATGCACCATCCTGTCGGCATACCAATGCCCCCAATCAGCAAACAGCAGCTCCTGGCATCCCAACCACGCCGTGGGCATACGCTCATAAGGCACCCGCCCATGCACCATCCTGTTAGCAACATAAAAGACCAACACATCTGACGCCAACACGACCGGCAATGCCAACAACAAATGTTATTGATTTCAGCATAGGCACAAGCCCCTCAGTAAGAATACCATGATATTGGTAGACCAACCTAAAGCTGGCACAATCGTAAGAAACCCATCAATGCACCAATTGTGATGCCAACATCAAGGCAAGAAGAGAGAGAGAGAGAGAGAGAGAGAGAGAGAGAGAGAGAGAGAGAGAGAGAGAGAGAGAGAGAGAGAGAGAGAGAGAGAGAGAGAGAATATTAAATTATTATAAAAAATAAGAATATTTAATATAATGGAACACATACACACACCCATGCACGTGAACACACACACATATATATTATAGATATATATGTATTTAAATAATAAACATACAAAGTATATATATGTGTGTGTGTGTGTGTGTGTGTGTATGTATGTATGTATGTATGTGTGTGTGTGTGTGTGTATTTAAATACTCTCTCTCTCTCTCTCCACTATAGATATATACACAATATACTCTTTACATAATCTATATATTTGTGTGTGTGTGTGTGTGTGTATTTGCACACACACACACACACACACACACACATATACATATATATCCATGCATACATCTATATCATATTATATTATATTATATAAAGAGTATAATGTATATATATCTATCTAGGAGAGAGAGAGAGAGAGAGAGAGAGAGAGAGAGAGAGAATATTGTAATACATACATACATGCATACACACATACATACGTATATATAATATATAATTATTAATTATTTAAAAATCAACATATTTATCATAATAAAACACACA